>NW_027186352.1:17499696-17509720 GCF_028583685.1 Petaurus breviceps papuanus
ATCTATCTATCTATCTATCTATCTATCTATCTATCTATCTATCTATCTATCTAACTATCTATCTATCATCTATCTGTATCTATAAGGGACATACACAGATATCATATCTTAGCATCCCATATGTGTACACACATGTATATGTATGTATGTATGCATGTGTGTGGGCACATGACACATGTACAAGCAAATACAAACTAACTTTGGGGGGGGGCGGTTCTAGCATCTAGCATCGGGCCCAGTTCAAGGCTTTTGTTGTTCTCTTACCTAGGCTTTAGCCCAGTGCTTGGCACAAAGTAGGTGCTTAAATTCTTGCCAATTATTTGATCAATTACTTGAGATGATTACCATGCTCCCTAAGTCTTCTTTCTCTTTTCCAGTCTAAACATTCTAAGTTGTTCAACTGAACCTCTCACAACATAATACTGGGGAACTTTCCCATCTTGATCGAATTCCATTGGATAAAATATTTGTTATCAAAGTTCCTTCCAAATTTTGGTGTTTTAAATTCAACCCCAAATTCAACATATGGCTTCAGCAAAACACAGTAAAACTATTTATATCCAAAGTCATGAACACTATGCTATATTCAGCCTCAATACATTAATTTGAAATTTTACTTTAGTATCTTAATGTGTCAGGTTTTTTGAACATTTTATTGCATTTTGTAGACTTCCATATCACTTTGTTGATTTGTTTTGAGTTTGTAGCCCATTAAAATACTACCAAGCTTCACCCCAAACTTTCCAAGCAAATACTTTTATCACCATGACTCCCCCATTTGTGCTTACCAGGTTGAATTTTTGGACCCATGACTCCCACATTTCTGCTTGTCATGTTGACTTTTTGAACCATTATGATTACAAGGTAAATAGTATATATCCAAAGGCATATCTCTAAAAATTGCACCAGAGCTCTGTTTATTTATTCATTCTGTTATTTTACCAGAAATGGTGATTTAACCATCCCCTCTCTCCTCTAGCTATATCCCATCTACAAATATTGGACCAAAACCAAAACTCCATATCTACATTACAGACTTTATATTTAAGTCAATCAGTAGAGTTTCTCTCTCCAACTAATGCTTCTTTTCCTAAAGATACATAACACCCCAGTGAACAAAACACAACCATATGCAGAAAGTAAATGTATGAGACTTCACCATCTGTAGTCATTTTACCCCTTCAGTCAAAGTACCAGAACAAGATCACCCCCTTCCCACCTGCTTCACGTAGCCATTAATCATGCTGGAGAGGTTGTATTCCTTTGTCTATCCAAGACATCAGCTCAATTTCAGTGCTGTAAATAGCTAGTTTTAATTTCTATGTCATATGTTTTCACTGATGGAACTTTAGGCTACATCTCTTCCAGGGGCGTGAGATAAATTGGAAACTACCATTTTCCTCCCAAATGCCTTTTCATGGCCCACAAATGAACAACATAAAAAGGGTGGAGACTCTAGATATTTCCCGTCATTGCATGTGATCCATGTCTGGGGAAATGGATAAAAGGAGACCAAGTAAGAGTATGACAAAGATAACATCAAGTAAATGATTGTATTCAGAAGAAATGGTGTGTGCCCTAGAAAACGAAGCATCTTTGTGTTCAAGGAGCAGAAAGGGGTACAGGGAGACTCTGAACACTTCATTAACAAGTCATACTTCATCTCCACATTTCAGCCAAAGCATCTACTAAGAAACATTCCAAATCAAATCAGTTCTCAAGACTTGCACCTCCTAAACAATAGCCCCGTGTGTGGAGAAATGTAACTAGGAATCTTTTTATCAGTGACAATACGCCAGACGATAATGTAATTGGTATTGTGACTGTATTGGGGGAAAGCGTAGCCCATCTCCCAGAGTTTGTCCATTTTCTTATGACACGAGTCTTGGGAGAGAGGCACCAGAGTGAGAACGTTCCATGGGTAGGACAGGGAGATGAAATAAGATTCGACTCCATGTCGCGGACCATCTGAGGAGAGTATAGTGTAATCTTTATCATCTTGACTCCCTTGGGAAGGCAGTGCTTTTCCTAAGATGGCAGCAAATCTTAATGACTCTATCCTAGTTATGGCAAAGACTGTGTAAATGTGTCAATGTATTTGTGTGTGCACGTGTATGTGTAGGTGTGTTCATATGTGTGTGGAAATGCAATGGAGAAAAGTCCAGCTACATAGCAGTGACTGCCATCACTGTGAGTCAGAGCCTGTGCAGACATAGAACGTTTATATTCTCTTTAACATTTAGAAGGAACCATTTAGACGAACTGTTTTGTAGAATTGATTTGTCAATTCCACAAAACAACTCCAGGCTTCACTTCAGTCTAGTTGTTTGGCTTAATTGATTTGTCACATGAGTCGAACTGTGCCCAGCTCAAACTTAAGCTAGTCTAATCAGCTGGCAGTTTCTTCCAGTATGTATACCTTGATACTCATTGAGTAGCAGGGCATCTAGAATATGCCCCTTTTTATGCAGATTGCAGGCCCTCTGATTGCTAGGTTTGTTTTTTTGTTGTTGTTGCTGCTGCAGCTGCTGCTGTTACTGTTTTTGTTTTGTGAGCTGCTATAACAGGGGGAGTCATCCTGCTGCAACTGAAGTGGGAATGATCCTCTCCAGACCTAGCTGCGCTGGCCGGGGAGGACGCATCTGGATCCTATCACCAAAGACTGCTCCCATCAGTAGGCAGGTCTAGGGATTGTGTTCCTCTAGTACAGTCAGTATCAACTCAATTCCTCTTCCAAGCCACACTGACAAAAAGGAGAGAATGGGAATTTATGTTTGCATCAAAAGAGATGCAGTAAAATGGATCTCAAAGGTGTTTCTAAAAATACGTACTACTTGAAGCAAGAATGTTAAGGAGATATTTCAAAGAAAAAAATAAGCCCGATAAAGACCTTTCTCCTCTTTCTGGACAAAACATTATTTCCTGGAAAACATTACAATTTTTTTAATCAACCTACATTTAAGGTTCATGATTTAATGTTATTGTCATTTGTGTGCTTTTTGCAATACCCACCTCTATACTATTAGTTTCTTCCTGAACCATTCTTAAGGCTACGAGCACTGAAAGCAACCAAGGCAGGATTTCATAATTGCAAATTACAGAAGGGATCCATAAGATCATCATTTCCAACCCCCTAACCCTCTCATTTCATGGATGATGAAACAGACACCCAGAGAGCAGTGAATTCCAATGTTCTTAGGTTAATATCACTTAGGATAAGAAAGGAACATTGAGGTCATATTCTGAGATTTCTAACGTCTGGTACATGAACTTCAAAAAGTATTTCAATAGCAGTATATCAATATAATATATTTCCTTTGAAATTCTATGTATTTCATTTTATGCACTAAAAAACATGTTGAAAAGAATATTCTATAAGTTTTAGACTTGGTCCATGTTTCCATGATAAAAAAAAATGAAATCAAATATATAAATATATAGATAGATAGATAATGCACACACACATACATATATGTATATATATATAGTTAGAAATTTTTGATCTAGTTAACCCTATTATGTAACAGATGAGGAAACTTAGTCTCAGAGTGGTGAGATGATTTGATGCTTTCAAATTCAAGAGTAGAACACAGGTCTCCTCCCCTTGAGGCAGAGTTCTTTCTATGACTAAGAAGAATGCCTTGGATCACATTAAAAATTAAATATAAAATATCTTTAAATAACCCAAACTGCTTACTCTCATTTTTGTCTTTTCTTCTCATCCATTTTGCCCTTAAGTTACTAGAAACACAACAGTAACAACACTTTGAGTGTGGTAATTTCTCCATCAGTTTTATGCCTGTGTATAAAGTCCCTCCCTTTTCTTTTCATCTGGGTAACAGATCATTGGCCCATATGATTGCCATTCTGCAAGGTCATGAAGATCTAGGTTCATTTCTCTCCTTAACACATAATAACTGTGTGTTTCTCAGAAATTGCCTAGCCTCTTAGTGTCCAGGGAACTCCTTCAAGACTATGCCTTGCAGGAAAGTTGCTGACCACCATTGGATAGAGGGAGTCTTTTCATCAGGGATTTATTTCCCTTTTTTAATGAAGTCACAGTTGTAACCCCTCCTCTTAGGATATTAACATAGATGCTAAGTAAACATGATTCCAACATCACTGGGCCATCTGCTTCCTCAGAACAAAACCCTTCTTCCTTTATTTTCTTTCTGCTGTTTTCTTTCACTATTCTCTGTCCATTTCCCTTGAGTCACATCTTGTTGCCTTTTTTTTTTCTGTCATGGAATGAAATTTGGAGTTGTTTCTATTTGTAAAAAACACCTTAATGTCCCACATTTATATATCTAACTTTCTTCTAGATTAATATACATAAATCCCTAATCAAAATTGAAATAGCTCATTTCCATTAAAATGAAGATCATCTTTTCATACTTGCCCTCAGTCTGTGTTTTACATGGTTCCTTTCTCCTTTTCATTTCCTCCATATACTTGTCCCTGGAAATAAAATTTAAACTTTTTTTTAAACACTAATATCATTAAACACTTTCCCACTCCCAAAGATATTACACACACACACACACACACATATACACACACTCCACTACCAGAAATACTACTACCACTATGATTACTCTTAATTTTCTGTCTCCTTATACTCACAATATTAAATTCAGAAGGTTTATTATTTACATCTAGCTTGCCATTCCTCTGTGATGTGGGTAACACACTGCATCATTGGTCCTCTGTAATCATGGTTGGTGATCACATCTAACAGTGTTCCTCAGCCTTTGAGAGGCCTTTTTCTTTCATGTTAATGTTGTTACTGTAATAGTCGTTCTTATGGGGTGGCTAGGTGGCACAATGAATAGAGCTTCGGCCCTGGAGTCACGAGGACCTCAGTTCAAATCTAGCTTCAGACACTTAACAAAAAAGTAGCTGTATGACCTTGGGCAAGTCACTTAACCCCAATTGCCCTCCAAAAAGCAAAAAAAAAATTGTTCTTCCTCTTCCACTTATTTCCCTCTGCATCACCTCATGCAAGTTGCCCCAGGTTTTTCTGAATCTGTTCCTCAGTTTCTAATTTTAGTTTTTGTTCCAGGTCCATGATCTACTGCTCCTGCACTCTTAGAAGGGATGGTCAGTTTGTGTTTCTTTCTGACCTCAATTTCCTGGGCTCCTGATGAGGCTTCCACCTTTCCAGATGCATCTTTGTTCAGAGAACTACCAGCCTAAGTGTTTTTTTTTTGGAAGAATTCAGCCTTAAGCTATCCTACATCAGGATCTTTGCAGATTTTTGCTCCACTCCTGACCTCTCTAATCAAGTAATTACTGCAGGCTACACACCTCTTCGTTTGAACTCATTCAAGTTTGGTCTGGAAGGTTAACTTTTCCATTGCTACTTACTATCTTTTCTTGAAGTGCTAAGATTATTGTAAGAGCTATTCTGTTTTTCTTTGAACATATTGATCATGATTCAACATGGTAGCATTTTTATATTATTGCTGGAATATATGTGGAAAAGTTGTGAACAAGTTTTTCATTTAATCCTGAAATCTCCAAATACATTTTTTTCCATTTTGAAATTTGTATAAAAACACCTTAGTAAAAGATGACCATTTTCTTGCTTAAACTTTTTAGTTAAAATTCAACTCATTCTATTATCAGAAACTTAAATATGGAGTTGTTTTTCATGTCCTCAAACACTCAGGTTCTATCTTCTCCCCTGCTCCCCCTTTTCATATACCCCATTAATCAAACATTCTGGCTTTAACAATTTGCCTTTCCTTGTGTATGAATAATTTTGCATGAACAATTACAGAAATCCCCCATTCCCTTCACTGAGAAATCTATTACTCATTAGAATGATAGAATCTTAAAGTTGAAAATGATCATAGTGATATTCTAATTAAGAATTATTATTATTATTATAGTTATTAGCCAATTCACATTTCTATAGTGTTATAAGTTTTGCAAAAACACTTCACTTATCTCATTTGTTAATTAATCAACAAGTACATATTAAGGACCTACTCTGTGTCATTCACTGGCATAGGCCAATTTGTTCCTGTAATAAAGAAACTAAATGAATGAAATCATGACTACTCTAAAGCCTAACTTGCAGATATTATCAGATACCCAATTTCGCAGATGATAAAACTGGGACGTAGGGAATTCAAATGCTTCTCCTTGTCCTTTAAAATCATGATGTTATCAACAATCCCAGGGTTATCCCATTTTTTTCTCCTTTATTTGTTCCAAACAGACTGGTCTATTTGCTGTTGCTTATATACAACCATCGATCTCTCACAAAGATGCAGTGACAGAGTAGAAAGAACTCTGGCTCTGTAGTCAGAGGAACTCGGTTACTATCTTGATTCTGCCATTAACTACTTGAGTGAATATGGGAAAGTAACTTACCTTTCTTACTTTTCAGTTTTCTCATCCATAAAATGGGGGGGGGGGTTGGACTAACTTGTCTCTAAAGTCTTTCTAGTTATACATTTAGGATACCCACTTCTCTGCAAAGGCCACGTTCTATACCTGTAACACCTGACTTTCATCTGTCTCTTAGGGTGTTTGGCCTCCCCTAGAGTTCATCCTAAACACATGTAGTTACATGAAGTCCTGTCTGATCTGTCCCAATGTTAACGTCCCCTCCAATCGCATAAATGATGTTGATTTGGGCTTTTACTTATGTAGATATATGTAGTTGACTGGGATAAAATGTAAGTTCCATCAGGGCACGGCCCAATTCTTTGTAACCTCTTTCTCTATCACTTGGCACTCATTGTGATAGGCACACAATCAGCTCATAATAGTCAACTATTGATTAAACCTTGGGCTAATTTTCCTTCCAAGGGCCAAAAAGGATGCAAATATCTGAAGCAGTATTTGAATGGACTGAATTCAATTCTAAAAGTTTATGGAAACATGGAACTTCATGCATGTATGGCCTACACTCCTTCTGACATATCCCAGATCACTCATTCTATAAAAGATTTTCTTCTTTGACATCCCCAAGAGCTGATCATCTGACTTGTTGTTGTTCAGTCATCGAGTCATATCCCGCTCTTTGTGACCTCTTGGACTACACATTTCATGGGGTTATCTTTGCAAAGACACTGTAGTCATTTGCCATTTCCTTCTCCAGTGTATCAAGGCAAGCAGAGGTTAAGCGACTTGCCCAGGGTCACAGAACTAGTAATGTCAGAGACTAGATTTGAAATAAGGTCTTCCTGACTCCAGATCTAGTACTCTAGCCACTGAGCCAGCTAGCTACCTCCATCTAACTTATACTTGCATGTTTTTTTCCATGCCTAATGGCTCATTGCCCTTGAAATCAGCTGAAAATATACTTGGTCACATCCAAAGGCCTACAACCTCTTCCTTTTATGTTGCTGAAACCTTCCTACCTGCAACATTTACCCTCTAGTCCTCATTCTGCCTTCTGTAGCTTCCCAGGATAATCCTTCTTCCACATGAATTCCCTTTATACTTTCATCAGGAGGAAGAGAGGGAATTGTCTCAAGAGACTGATGGGGATGCACAACAAATTCATCAACAACTTAAAAAGTAAAAAGACATTTTCATGGTGGAAGCAAGGGCAGGCAACATAGAAAGACTACAAAAGAATAACATGGCACTGATAATTCTCTAAACAGGGGGAAAACTTAGATGTTTTATTTTTCTCCAAATTTGGGGACAAATGGAGAATCAAAGTAGGAGCAGGCCCACAGTTCCAGAGATAATGATAATAAAAGTTAACAAAAGTAATATTGCTTATCAAATTTCCATGACACAAGTCATTCTAGAGGACACAGTGAGCCAATGAGTTCAGGTCCTGATATGATCTTGATAGGTTTGAGCATTGGGCTTAAGCAAATAATATGAATTTAATAGGGATAAATGTAAGATTTCATAGCCAGACTCACCTTTCCAAATGCAAATGGGGAGAGATGACTAGATAACATTTCATCTGACAAAAGTTAGGATGTTTTAGGGCATTGAAAACTCAACATAAAACATTTCCAGGAATAACTAAAAAACAAAATAAAAGAAAACATATGCACATGCATGGACATGTACATACTCTCACACATACACCTAGACACCCTCTGCTGCTGCTGTTTCTACAGCTACTACTACTACTGCTGCTGCTGCTGCTTCTGCTGTTTTGCTACTACAACTACTACTACTACTGGAAAGATAGAAAGAGATAGAGGAATATGTAGATAGAATTTATCTAGCACATTACAATTTACAAAGCACTTTACATATACCAACTGATTCGGTCTTCATTACAACCCTGTGTAGTAGGTCGAAATATTATCTCCATTTTATAGCTGAGAAACTAAGGCACAGAAAAAGAGTAGGTAACATAACTAGGGTCACCCAGCTACAGAATGTCTGAGGCAGAGTAGAAAATCAGGTCTTCCTAACCCCTAGTCTACTCTACCAGTTAGCTGTGGCATCACATAAGTCTTTTCCCTGCAATATACACTGCAAACAGTCCCAAAGGTCTATGTCAATTTCCAAATAATGTGAGGACAACTTGAAAGCAAAATGCTGTTTGATGAGGAAGTATAATTAAATAATTTCCTTCCTTGATGAGTATTCCATATCCAAATCTAAATCTATGCTTTTTTTCCCAAAATATGCTGGATTTTCTAAAAGCCAAAGGATACTTTTGTTCCATATTGTCCTTCTGGTCAACTAAATATCTAAATTCCACAGGATAGATTTGTCTTATCTCCTCTCAGGCCATGTCCCCCTTCCTAAACCAGTGCATGCAAAAAAAAAAACCCAAACAAAATAAGAAGATGAAAAAACACAGACTAAATAATATCTATTTGCTAAGCATTGGTCATATAAACGAAAGTGGGACAGAGTCCCTTCCCTCAAAAATTTTATAATATAATAGGAGGAAACAAGTCAAGGTATATATATTTAAAAAAAGCAAAAACAAAATATCTGAACATGTGCTTACATATAGTAAACATTTCAGCATTATATTAATAATTTTGGGTTATCACTTCACTTTTTAGAGAACTTTTAAAAATATACTTTTGTAAAGTATTTTTAAAATTCAAAATGATGCCACATATTTTCAGAATATTTTTATATAAAATATCTTGGTCCATCTTCACAGCAATGTCTCTGAAGTAGGCAGGGAGGTTGTATCATTCCCATTATACAGAGGGGTAAACTAAGCCTCAGAGGCTTTAAGGGGCTTGACTCCAGTCATGGACCCAATGGCATGGCCCAGAATGGCTCTAAAAGATTCTGATTGCAGGTCTAGGGATCATTTCTATACACTTATTTTCTCTTCAAAGAGAGAGACAAGTAAGATAAGATATTCTCAAATGCTCAATGGATTGGTAATCTCATTGCCATGACTGTTCCCTCCAATGTCTTTGACTCCAACTATATTTACCTGCACATCCTTTTTGGTTCTCGTCCCTGTTCTCCTATCACTCTAACATGGGGGATATGACCAAAGTTCTGGGGTTCTTCCTTATTTTCCCTTAACTTTGAGAAGATCCCTGTAAATCACATGGACTCTCCATGAATTACTTCTTATCTTCACCGTGAGAACAATCCAGCCTTTTTTTTTCCGAATCCTAACCTATGGTTCTGTTCTCAAGATGTAACCTAGTCAAAGAAATATGACCCAAACTACAGTACAAAATGACTTGTGACTTCACTCTAGAGGCTACTATAGTGTAGATTTGTTTTACTCACACTAAATCCCTATCCTAACCCAGTATGGGGAAGCTTCTTCCTTTATTTCCCCTCTCATTACCACTTGAATTCCATTTCCAACTGGTCCTTTAAATGAAAGAGTCATGTAGAGTTACAGAAACTATATTGTGTTTTTAGGTGCTCTAAATAATATTTGTAGATTCCCTTTGTCCTGTCAGTCAATAAAACAGGAATACTTAAAGATCTACTTATATGCCAAGCAATGTGCTATCACTAGGCATAGGAAGATCAAAATGAAATTATATCTTTCCTTCTTTCTTTCTTTCTTTCTTTCTTTCTTTCTTTCTTTCTTTCTTTC
>NW_027186352.1:17509730-17524274 GCF_028583685.1 Petaurus breviceps papuanus
CTTTCTTTCTTTCTTTCTTTCTTTCTTTCTTTCTTTCTTTCTTTCTTCTTTCTTTCTCTTTCCTTCCTTCCTTCCCTCTTTCCTTCCATCCATCCATCCATCCATCTATCTATCTATCTATTATCTATCTATCTATCTATCTATGTCTGTCTGCATATACATACATATAAACACATAAATATATTTATATGTGTATATATGTATAAAGCATTATTTTAAAGTTATATACATGCATGTGTCTATATATATAATTTGTACATACACATGCATGTATAATATACATTTATTACATGCACAGCATAGCTGTGTATAACGTGTGTATTATATATATATAAATATGTATACTTATATACGTATTATTGGAATATAATAAATATCAGTTTTCATATCTAAAATTCATTTTAATGGGTTCACCAATGAAAGATAAAGGTAAAATTCTACAGTGGTGTAGCTTTAGACTTTATCACTACTGTGAGAGGAAAAGAAAACCTTTTTTTCAAGCTGAAAGCTGAAATTCCTACAGTCAAATTTAGAATAAAATGCAGTTGATCAAGGTCTCTATATGCAGTCAGTTGTAGAATGTATAATACCAAAAGCTGGCCTTTCAGAGAGGAACAAAAAATGGAGACATTTTATATATCAAGAGGTAGTAGGGCTTTTTACCAGTAAGCTATGGTAAAGCTCTGGCAGGATGAATTGAAACAGCATTTTAACTTTTAGAAAAATTCAGTGACTGAGAAATAGTCTAGGGATGTTTTGTTGCAATGAGAGAATTAAATTCCATTTGGACAGTGTGTGTGTGTGTGTGTGTGTGTGTGTGTGTGTGTGGGTGGGTGGGTGTTCCATTTATTTCATATCTTTATATCAAATGAAGGTAAAGAAGACTGCCAGCACCATGATGGGAGGAAAGGGCTGAGAACTCTCCAAGATAGTCAGAGTGGGTTCTAATTGAAATCTGCATCACGGCAGGCAATATTTACATCAATGAGATCCTATGTGCATTTGACTATTATAGCTCCTGCAAAGGCCTCCTTTGATTCCTCCTCTGAGTACTCCTCAAACTCTGGAAGAATCCTAAGTTATTGGAGGCCTTTCCAATATATAATGAATTCTCCCAAACCCTACCAAAATGGAAAGAGAAGAATGCAGTCATGGCGATGGGTTGTTTGCTATTTAAAGGCTTCAGAGAAGCTCATAAGCTTGTGGGATGAAGAATTAAGAAAGAATGGACTACAATATCTCTTGAATACCATCCACTAACATAGAAAGTGATGGCAATATTTACATCAATGGTGAAAGTACTGAAACCAATGCAAGAACATGTGTTTGGGAAAATGAAGCCCAATACTGTTTGACCATTTAAAAGACAAATTATACAGTCATGTTCTCTGTGGGGACAAATACAAGTCATATAATCTTTCTGAACATTAAGCTTCTTATGTGTGCATTAACATGAGGATCGATCTACATCACAGGTTTGTTTTGAGAAAAAAATACACATCATTTTTATGTTCTTATATGTGAAGAAAACAACGACAGAAATCCTGATTTAGAAGATTTCCTGTGACCATCCAGTCCAATAAATATTTATAAAATAATTACCCATAGGGGCGACCAGGTGGCTCAGTAAGAGAACCAGCCCCAGTATCGGGATGACCTGGGGATCGAATCTGGGCGCAGATACTTAGCACCACACCCAGAAATAACTGGCCATGTGACCTTGAGCAAGTTATTTAACCCAATTGCTTAAAAAAACTGTTACTGCGATAGATAACTAATTTTGGGGGGCAGCCAGGTAGCACAGAGAGTAAGATCACCAGCCCCAGAGTCAGGATGACCTGGAATCAAATCCGGGCTCTGATACTTATCACCACACCCAGAAATAACTGTCCATGTAACCTTGAGCAAGTTACTTAATCCTATTTGCTTAAAAAATAAATAAAATAATTACCCATACAACAAAAGCAACAAATAGTGGTCTAGTCTTTTTTGGAAGACCTCTGGTATATTAGGAGTGTGGAGTGCAGGAGACCTGTGGAAACGGCAGTTAACACTTTCAGGTTAGTTGTAATTGTAAGAAATGTTGTCCACTGCTCATGTGAAGCTTCCCCTCTCTGCATCTTCTCCCCATTCTCCCCAGTTCTGCTCCCTGAGGTGAAACAAAACAAATTTGATCCATTTTCTACATGACAATCCTACTTATGTTTGAATACAACCCTTATGTCCCTTAAAGGCCACACATCCTCACTCCTTTCAAACATTCCTCACATGGCATCCACTAGATCTGTTCCCCATCCTCATGGCACCTCTGTGATTGGTTTTCAGAGCTTTGCTTAATGATATTTTTACATTCAGACACTTCCTTTTTAATTTCTTCATTTCCCATGGAGATGAGTGACAACATTAAACTATGGTGAAATTATATCTTTATGTTGTTATATTTTCCTTGTAAAGATGATTAAAATTATAATAATATCACTCTCATTAATATGATGATGATGATGTTTCATATGAATGAAATTTCCAAAGATGACATCCTATGTGTTTTTAAACATAGAATAAGACCCTCTTATATGAGATATGGTAAATTCCCAATTTTGTGATTTTAATAAAATAATGCATCTTAATCATTATATCAAATCTAGCAAATATTTATGAAATACTAATTTTGCTATGTGATGCTCTGTGTCAGTCCCTGGGGATATAAACATACACATTCACACACACACACACACACACATTTACAAACAGTCCTCTTTCTCAAGGAATCTACATCTTAATGGAGATTAATTAATTAACAGTTAGCAAGTATGTATATATAGCACTTTTCTATTTGCAAAATATTTTATACATTTTAATTCATCTGATCCTCACAGAAACCCTATGAGGGTAAGAACATTTAAGTGTTTCATACAGCATCACACAGGTAAATTTATGAAGAAAGATTGGAACTCTTTTTTATTGCAAATCCAGCACTCTAGCCACTGGGCTGCAAAACTTTTTGATGCCCAAAACTGTCTGTTACCCATCAATATAGGATCTCTGAGTAAAGATGAGAAAAGAATGGTGAGATCTAAAGATCAACTATTTTTTCCCAAAAACTTCATATACTTTAATAGACCCAGAGTGACAGAGCTAGTGTCAGAGAATAGAGTTTGTTTCAAAGTTGGGTTCTAAAGTCCTGGATTTTGTTATTGTTTTATGAGGGGACATCAAGAGAAGTTACCTGAGCCCTTGGGCTGCTGCATTTTCTAGGACTGTCAGGAATGGCATAATCCTCATGGACCATGCAACCAACTTGGCACATGTAGTGAAATAGACATTGGAGACTTGATGCTTCATGTTAAATTTAAATTCAGTGGCCTCATGGCTCATGGTGTCCTCACAGGTTTTCCAAGGGAGAAACGCTTTTCAGTACAAACTAATTTTAGTATCTTGCTGTGGCAGATGTGGTATCCACCCATTTCTATATATTCATATGATGGATGTGGTCATCAGGATAGAGTACTCAATCCTAAGAAAAAGACTTTGATTTCATGTTACACATTGATTAATAAAAGCAAGAAGGATATAAAAAGACCATATAAGGCTAGAAATGGTTGACATGATATCGATGGCTGCCTGATATGCTAATATTTAACAAAGATAAATGTAGAGTAACGTGGAACACCTTTAAACATTATGTAACTAATTGTATTTAGTTAACCATGTGGTTAGGAGGAATCTTTTTAAGTTGACTATGGAAAACACAATTAGGGGCATCTTCAGAAAAGGTCTAAGTCATCAACAACCAATTCTCTTGGTTTTATCTAATGACTCTTTTGCTCATGGGAAGACAATAAGGCAACAAGCATGAAGAAATTCTGCAGCTAGGTGGATGGGGAGATCCCATACATTGGGAATCCATACTGTAATGGAAGTCAAGAACTATACAAGGGAAAGGGTCCTGGATTTGGAGTCAAAAGAACTGGCTTCAAAGCATAGATTTGCCGTGTATGTGATCTTGTATGTGACCTTGAACAAGTTCATTTATCTTATCCTTATCTTTAGTATCTTCCTGTATTAGATTAGTTGTTTGGGATACAGGATTTGGCCTCCTGGGACAGTAGAATGAATGTTGGATGTAGAGGACCTAAATTCAACACCCGATTCCTCATTCACTCACAATGGTGACCTTAGATAAATCCCTTCACTTCTTACAGGCTTGGTCTCTTGTGCTGTAGATTAAGGGTTTTGGATTAGGTGATGTCATAGGTGACTTCCATCTTGAAATCTATGATCCCATGATCTTATGATAAAACAACATCTATTACCCCTATGATTCCTGCTATCAGTCTGTAATCCCATGCTCCTGGGGCCTTTCTAATTACAATAAGAGGTGTCCTGTCTGAAGATGATTAGCACCACACCCTAGTAACAGATTGGATGAGGTAGCCAGTGGCCCAGTGGATGGAGCACTGATTGGAGCTAGGGTGAGCCAAATTCAAATCCACTTTCAAATAATTACGAGTCAAGTAACTCTGGGTAAATTATTTGAACTCTTGTCTGCCTCAGTTTTATCAGCTGCAGAATGGATTATAGCACCAGGGTTGTTTTGAGGATTAAAAGAGATATTTATAAAGGGCTCAGCACAGTGACTGGCACATAGCAGGACCTAACAAAAGTTTCTTTCCTTCCTGCTAAGTTCCATGTCCCCCAAATAAAACAAATCAAAACTAAAATAAAACAACTAATTAAACCGAACAGAAATCCAGGTAGACAAAGACTTAAGAAGATATGGTAATAGGGTGTCACCAGGGATCAGATATTAGCTCTAAAATGTAGCTTGCTAAAAGTCATCTGGGGAGAGGAGAACAGATAGAGTCAGGAAATATTCAGATAAACAGGGATACTCTGAGGCCAGAGGTAAGGTCCTATACTCTTGATGGGTTTTCATGAATTGTATTCATATATCCTTTGCTTGAGTATATGCCATTGGCCCCAATTTTTCTGAAACTCATTGAAAATTCATCTGGTCAGTTGTTCCAATGTCCAAGGGGACCATCTCTCAAAGGAGATCCTCAGAGAATGCTCCATTTGTCATTTTTAGTGAACAAAATAAAAAACATTATCCCTATTCATTACAATGAAATTTCAAGACAAGTGCAACTACAAGTATAAAAATTATTTTAAAAGAATTGTCTCCCAAACAACAGGTAATAATTTCCTACTTTCAAATGCATACAAGTAAACACAAAGTGTTTTCTTTGTAAATAAATCATATACATGGAACTATCTTTCCCCCCATAATGCAGGTAAGAACTTAAAGCAGATTTTTACCCAAGTTCTAGAAATAGTTCCTTCTCTAAGATATGTCTTGCAAGGTTATGGTTTTATTTATTTATTTTTGTGTTGAGCTATTTTGTTATTATTTCCATAAAATATATCCACAATTAGATTCCACATGTACTTGTGGGTAGCAGCAGCTACATTTTTAAGAAGTCAAGGTAAAGGCATCTAAAATTAATGACAATCTAAGCTTACGAAGGTTGTTTAATTCAAGGCTTAGTTTCATAAAGGACAATATTTACATAAATTTACTCCATGGTACAGCATATAAAAGAGATTAATTTGTACTTTGGTTATGATAATAATTATATGTTTGTATATGTATATGCATGTCTATATGATGTATATATGATCATTTAACATTTTTTGCAACTTCCTACAAGTCCAAGAATGACTGATTATGAATACAAAACTAGATAGTTCCTTTTCTTTTTCCAGAGAAGGAAAATCCTTTTTTGTCTCCTCTAACCTCTATACAAGGAATAAAGAAAAGAAGTCCACTAAAAAGGTAAAATGGACAACTTGGCAGCATCAGGATGAGCCCTGGAATGCCAAATATTTACCCAAAGAAAATTGTTCATTGCTGTCAAGTTTCATTAGACCTTATACTGAGCAAGAGAAAATTGCTTAGGTTAAAAAAAAAAGTTTGACAAGAATCCAATATGGAGCCATCCTGAGTTGTATGAATGTGTATAAAGGAAGCATACTTAAAAAATTAAATTAATAATATTTAGTTTTATCTTCAATTTTATGAGCTATGGTCACCCAAAGTATACCCAGTGGTACAGTAGCCGGGCACCTTCAGGCTCTTCCTGGATCCAGCCATTGGTGCCACTGTTGTACATAAAATGCAGACATGGGGGATGCTCTTTTATTACTCAAGTTGAATTTTTTTTATGTTTTCATATTAAACACCTAGAATTCCGTGAAAATTATGTCATTCACTTTCTTAACCCAAAACTTAAAAGCAATTCAAGTTTTCAGATTTTAAGGCATTATTTCACTTGAGAATCATAACAACAAGAGGAGGTATTGTTATACTCATTTTACAGATGAGGAACGACCTAAGGATCTGAGTGCAAGAAGAAAGCAAGAAAATCTGTGTAGTAGTAGTAGTAGTATTGAGGGTGGCGGTAGTAGTGGTAGTAGTAATAGTAGTAGGTAGTAGTGGTAGTAATAGTAGTAGTTAGTAGTAGTAGTAGTGGTGGTAGTAATAGTAGTAATAGCAATAGTAGTAGTAGTGCTAATAGTGATAGTAGTAGTAGTGCTAGTAGTGATAGTCGTAGTAGTAGTGAGGGTGGTAGTAGTAGTGGTAGTAGTAATAGTAGTAGGTAGTAGTAGTAGTGGTAGTAATAGTAGTAGTAGTGCTAGTAGTAATAGTAGTAGTAGTAGTGAGGGTGGTGGTAGTAGTGGTAGTAGTAATAGTAGTAGGTAGTAGTAGTAATGGTAGTAATAGTAGTAGTTAGTAGTAGTGGTAGTAATAGTAGTAACAGGAGTAGTAGTAATAGTAGTAGTGGTAGTAATAGTAGTAGTTAGTAGTCGTAGTAGTGGTAGTAATAGTAGTAGTTAGTAATAGTAGTAGTGGTAGTAGTGGTAGTAATAGTAGTGAGTAGTACTAGTAGTAGCCACAGCAGCAGGAGCAATAGTAGTAGTAATATCACTGGTAGTGGTGGTGGTAGAAGGAATTGACAATCATGTAGCATCATTGTATTTTAGATGTACTTTAAATGAACTCTTAATTTATATTTGATTTTTCCAAATCTGCTTACCTGTTTTCTTGGGCTACTGCTGCTGCTGCTGATATTAACAATAATAACTGACATTCAGGAGACTTTGTGATAAAATCCCCTCATTTATGTGTCACACATACTCTGGAGCTACCCCCTCAATGTCCACACTCACTGGCAGTTTGGGTTCCCAGAAGGCAATTGTTACTTCTCCCCTTAGGATTTTAGGGGGCCTCTAGAAAGCGGGGCTTAGTTTTCTAAATCTGCTGTTTGCTAACCCAAACTGTGACTCTCCCATTGATTACAAATTGATGTCAATCAGTTAGCTAGCCTTGCTTGTGTGTATTAAAGGTTGCATAATAAGAACAGTTAGTACATAACACCCTGCCCCCCCCCCAAAAAAAAACCTAGTGGCACATTTTCCCACAAATACGTACAAATTCCAGGGGACTGAGTTGACCAGGCTTACAAAAGAAGTACCACAAACCTACCAAATTCTCATTCCCATTAAACTCCTCTGACTCTACAGTCACTCACTGAAGTACTTAGCCTGTTTCAATCACTTTTTAGAGAAAGGACTTTATATTGAATCTCTTCTTCTAAGACACACATAACCTGGAACTCCCCGAAGACTGCCACTACCAACCTTGAGAACATGCTTCCTCATCCAGAGGATGCATATTGTCTTCTGAATGGACCCCAGACAGAGAATCATGTTCAAGTTCTTGGTGACATATTTTAGGAAGACCATAGACAAAATAGGTCATTAACAGAGAAGGTAAAAAAGGGAAAGAGACTCAAAGCCATACTATAAAAAGCAGTACAATGAAGGAGAAATGCTTAGGTTAAGGACAAGTGCTGCTAAGTAACATTGAAAGAGTTTGAAGCAGCTTCCTTGAAAGAAGTAAATCCCAGAAGTCTGATGAACTTTCCCTACATCCTCTCCTTCCACCAATAGAAAGATTTCAGCTTGTGGCTTTCTTAAATGCGACAAAGTCAGAAATAGAAGTGAATCCATGCTTCCCTCCTCTATTGCCTCTCCCCAATCCATGTGGGAAATTAGCATCAAGATTATGCAAAGCTCATCTTCTTTTGTATGGCTTACTGGTGTTTTTTTTTTCTTTTTTGAGGGGGGAAGGTAGGTCAATTGGGGTTGAGTGACTTGCCCAAGGTCACATGGCTAGTTTTGTGTGTGTGTGTGTGTGTGTGTGTGTGTGTGTATGTGTGTGTGTGTTTGTGTATGGGTGTATATGTTTAGTGTCTGAGGCCACATTTGAACTCAGGTCCTCCTGACTCCAGCACCAGTGCTGTATTCTCTGCTCCACTTAGCTGCCCTAATCATGGCTTAATCTTGATGAACCCATAGAGAAATGGGACATCCTGGATTTGGCATAGCCCTGTTGGATAGAAGTCCGGATTTGTTGTCAGATGACCTTAGGCTTGAAATATGGCTGTTCTCATAATTCCTGTGTGACTGTTCTGGGCAAGTCATTTGAACTCATCTGTTTCTAGGAGGTTAGATTAGAAAAGTTATCTTCAATCTTTAAATCTACTATTGTAAAGAAGCCATTTTGGGCAGATAGTACTGGTTAAGAAATGATACTTGACTGTACTTCCTTCATCCTTTCTAGGATCAGGTCAAACTGAATTGCTTACTGCCCTCCAAAATTAATATTCCAATTTTCCTTTTCCACACCTTTGTCCTCTTTGTTCTCTGTTCCCACCTGCTGGAATTTACTCTCTCTTCACCTCTGCCTCTTAAAAACTTTATTGCCTGGTACAGCAACTGGCACATGGGAAATGAATAAATGTTTGCTGAATTCAAGTGAAAATTGGTATATGAAATACAGTTTGAGGAACTTATAAAAGAAGGGCAAAGTGTTATTCAGTCTCCAAAATGTCCAGCTTCATCCCATGTTCCCCTGAACATTACCTTGAGGGGCATTCTGAGGAAATTCCAGGGAGGCTTTCTCAATTTATTTTTAAATGGGTTGTCAATAAAGATATTGGTATAGAAAAGGTTGGAAAATGAATTGGAAAGGTGATATCTCAGCCCAGTGAGAAGCTGGAGAGTTCTGAGGTTTTCTGCTGGTCAGGGTCCCTGTCTCTCTCTCCCTCTGTCTCGCTCCCTTTCTTAACCCCCACCCCCCAGAATAAGCTGTAGGGAAACTGGACTACAAGGCGAAAATAAAAATTGAGGCTGGAAGAAGTTCCCACCAAGTAAGACTGCCAGTTAGTTCAATGGCAGATCAGGATTCCCTATTCAAAGGGAGGAAGAAGCTGTATTCAGAGAGTTATGTTTCTGGATTTACAACTAGGCTAATGGGGGCCTCAGAAACGATTGCTAATACCATCAGGCAACAACATTACTGTCTTAAATTCCCATTGCTTTATGTTTTCCCCATTTAAGGTCTATGTGGTACTCACTTGAGGTTTTAAAGCTTAAGCCAATTTCTTTTCATGGTAAGTAGTATACCAGAGCAGTAAAATCTCAGCTCTCAGCCTTCTTATTGTTTACGCAAAGAAGCTTGTAAATTCAGGGACATGTCTTGCCTGTTGTATTATAACAGTGGCTTCCAATTGCCCTCTCCCTGGTAATGAGGCTGCTTCATCCAAAGGCTTTTTTGTAACTCAGTATTAGATGAAGACATCTGCATAAAGGTTAAGGGTCAAAATGAAAGAGATCTTAATTGAATGGCACATCAGCCTCTGACATTCTATGTTGTCAGGATATGCAAATAGGCACTGCTCAGAGCTTGGGGGTCCTCATCTCTTTAAGGAAACTACTCCTAGCTGCAGGAATCATTCAGATTTAGGCTCCCTTTACCTCTGGCATAAATACAATATTATTAATTAGACCATATTCATGTGACACAAGTGGAAATATTTCCCTTTTAATATAATATTTTATTTTCCCAATTATATATTAACATTTTTAAGAGTTCCAAATTCCTTCCTTCCATCCCTCCTTCCTTCCTTTATTCATTCCGTCCTTCTTTCCCTTTTCCCTTCCTAAGGAGGTAAACAATCTGATTTGTTTCTACAATCTGATACAGTTATTTCTGATATGGTTTATATATAGTTTGTATAAGTGCAATCGTGTAAAACATTAAGGGGAACTATTTTTCAAAACTTCACTAAATGTAAAGGCTGTATAAATATAGAATCAGTCCTCTCTACCCTGGGTTTACCTCAAATTTATTTTTTAGTCATTTTGAAGGTTTCCTACCACCAAACAGTCAGTTTGATTATTTATTTTTCAATTTATCTAGGAGGGTCTAAACAACTTGCTTGTCCAACTCTGATTCAGTAAATAGTAATCAGGAGATCGTTTAGCTAGTAAACCTCTCTTGTACTAGGAAAAGACCTAAGAATCTGAATGCAAGAAGAAAGTCTGTAGTAGTAATATTAATAGTAGTAGTAGTAGTAGTTGTTAATAGTAGTAGTGGTAGTAGACTGGTAGTAGTAGTAATTGACAATTATGGACATCTTTGTATTTTAGATGTGCTTTAAACAAACTCTTAATTTATATTTGATTCTTCCAAATCTGCTTATCTGGAGTCTTGGGCTACTGCTGCTGCTACTGCTGCTGATAATCATAACCGACATTCAGGAAGCAATTCAAGTTTTCAGATTTTTAAGGCACTATTTCACTTGAGACTCATAACAACATTAGGAGGTATTGTTATGATCGTTTTACAGATGAGGAATGTGAGGTTCATATCAATATTACCACTAAATTTATAGGCTGTGCAAATACAGAGGCAATTCCAATCTTGCACACCTTACTTCAGTAGCTGTTTCCTCTTAGTTTATACACTATTATTACAAATGAATTTATCTGAATTGCCATGATCATGATGTTACTAAGACACATGGCTTTAAGCAGAACTTTTACTTTCTCACTGAAGTTAGAGGCAAGATCTCATTTGAATCTCATAAGAATCCTCAGAGTTAAGTACCATGCATGTTGTGTTTCCATTTTACAGCTAAAGAAAATATAACAAAATATACAGTTCAGAATTGGATGGGCAGGAAGGTTAATAACCCTAAACATTTAAGGAAAGCTTAGCTTATGCTCTTCCCTTTGCTTGAAAAAGTATTGAAAAAGTGCCTAATACAAATTATGAGGACTTCAGCTTTATGATTGTATGCTTGTTTAACTATGTTGTGGAGTGAAAGGGAAGAGAACCTGATTCCACAGTCAAAAGACCCAGCTCTGCCTTTACGAGTTGTATGACAGTGGACAAATCAGGCCCCCTTTCTGGATCCCAGGTTTTTCCTCCACAAAATAATGGGGTTGAATGAGATTGCCTCCAATTTTCACTTGAGTTTTTTTAAAGGTCTACATTATCTAGGATTCTGTAATCTTAGATATTAATACAATAAGCTTTTGTTTTCTGGGGGGAGAGGGAATCACTTTAATTCAAGACCTCTTTTACAGAGTAGGTTTGAGAAATGAGACATTATATATGCAAAGCATTCAAGGGGAAAGCACCTAGCACAACATAGACCCATACTCCTTGGTCCTGGAAGTTCTTCTCAATTACTTTTGGCATCCTAAATACGAGTTGACGTGAGGTTTCAGCTGGACATATAAAGGTCAGGAGGTATTGAAATGCAGCTATGACTTCCAGCATCATTTCTGACTTATAAAGACCATTCAAAAGGAAGAGAGGCAAGATTCAGTGACTCATGGACACCAAAAGATCCTCTTTTTTTCTACCCCTTCAGGATGACAGAAAATGTGACCTGTGTGTAGCATCACCTCTTGCCAGCAGTCTTACTTGGAGGAACATCACAATAGATGGAGAAAAATGAAAGACCGAAGAAAATGAGACCCATATTTCTTCTGAGAAGCTAAAAATAGTATCTGTGTCTTTTGTTCCATACTAAGGAATACCCAAAAGCATCCCCATGGTCTCCAGAGAGATTGTATTTGTTTGTTTGACATATATCATATTTCAAATTCAAGCTTTCAGGAAAGGGATGTTTATCTTAATGTTCGGAGGGATGTGAAATCTTAGAACTCTGAATCTCTGCATTTTGTTACTTTAAAATGGAAAGGCGTGCCATCACTGAAGAAAGTAAATGACCCTTCCTACCGAGAATATGGGAGAAAGAAAAGGATAAACTACGTAACACAACAGGCATGAGAAATAGAAACATGGGGAACCAATTTTGGCTGTATGGATTTCTGTCTGATGGACAGTTTTTACAAGATGAAGAGATTGTTCCCTTTGAAACCAGAGGAACAATATTCAGATCTTGATTCTGTAAGGATTGTCTGTGTGACCCTGGGGAAGACATTCAAATTCCCTTGGCCTCAGTTGCATCATTTGTTAAATTACCAGATTAAATGGTATCATTCTTTGGGGATTCCAGGTTGCTCACTGCATAGAGCACCTGCCCTGGTGTTGGTGGACGTGAATTCAAATTTGGCCTCAGACACTTCATACTTACTAGCTGTGTGACCTTGGGCAAGTCACTCAATCCCAATTACCTTGCCTACCCCTCTCCCAAAAGCAAAGAAACAAAAGATACCCCAAAGATTCTTTCCTTCTATAATAATAGAAATGATAACAACAAAAACAATAGTGATAGTATGAACAATAATAACTAAGAAGATTTAGGGTTAGCAAAGGTCTTTACAGTATTATTTCATTCAATCCTCATGTGGTCTTCCAAAATAATACTATTATTATCATTCCTGGCCTACAGATAAGGAAATTGAATCTAGTAGCATGGTCCAAACCCTCCCATCTATTAAGTGTCTGAGGCAGGATTCAAACTCAGGTCTTTCTGACCTAAGTCCAGCACTCTATGTACCAGGCTTCCCAGCCGCCTTAGAATCTTTGGACAGGAAGTAGCAGCACTGAGTTCCTTGGGTTGTCTGGATCCTAGAATACATCACTGTGTTTTCTTGTGGTTTAAATTCAGCCCCGGGATTTTACTGGGATAGAGAACACAATGTACAGACTCCCTCCAACATGCAGGGTCATTTTTGGCAATTTATTCTCTTTGAGAGCTGCCTAGGATCCTGAGGGGGTGAACTGACTTGTACCTGTTCATGGAGGTTGAAACCTAAACCCTAGTCTTCCTGACTTTTCAACCCACCTTCTCTATGCTCTGTATAACATTTTCTCTCTAATAATATTCTTGTTTTCAATTATGCATTGTGCTGGGGGGGATGTGATTTTTCAAAGCAATTCTCTCATTCCTTTTGTAAGTGAGATGTCTGACCAAAAAGGCCCACTGTAAATATGTTTATATTGAAACAAATCTTATTCAAATTCTAAAATCCAAGAAACTTCACAAAGCAAACATATAGACTATCTACTTGGCTCTGCACAATGATAACTGATGAGGGGAAATGGAAGAAACATCCTTTCTACTTAACCTGATCCCTGGAAATAAGTCATTGTTGGCTTTCTTTTTTCTTCCAGGGTTTCCAGCCCAGAGCCTTCCCCCTCGTCACACCCCCAACACTCAACTCCAATTCCATATCAAAGACTCTATTTCTGGCCTTGTCACAGGCTGATCTTCTCAAAGATATTTAAGTAGTCTGATCCTTCTTTTCTTCAGCAATAAGTAGGGAGTAATCCCTGCCTCCCTCCTGGGGCTCCTGAAACAATGTCTATTTATAAAGTCCTTGGAGATCATGGGAAAAAGGAACTGCTGAAGTGCTGGGTGTCATTTCTGTTATTAATAAGCCTGCGAGGGAGCGGTGGGCGCAGCTGTGCCTGTGCCATATACAGGAACTAAGTTGCTTCCTGTGTCAATCACAGAGCTCAGTGGAGAGTTCAGGACTCCCAGAATTCAAACTCTCCCACCACCCCAAAACTCTGCTTTATAAAACACTATATTGGCGCATCACTGTTGGAACCAGAGACTTTTACACTGGAACAGAGCCTAGAACTCAGTTTGGCCAAAACCCTCATTTTGTGGCTAATGACTGTATGGATAGTTTGGAAAGTGATCCCATAAAAAAATACAGAAAACATAACAAAATAAGCCCAAAAAATAAAAACCAGATGGTGTTTCTAGTGTCATTAAGGTTTAAAAAGTGCCTTACAAAATCCCCGGAAGCCATACATACCTTCTTGTCCTTCCTCATACATGCCATTACATCCCACATCTATGCATTTGCAAAAACTGGTTCCCATGCCAGGAATGCCCTCCTTTTCTCTTCCACCTTATTGACTTCCTATTGTCCTTTAAAATGCAGTTCAAGGTTTACCTACTACTATTAGAGGCCTTTCCTGATCCCCCAGATGCTAAGAAGTCACTCAAAATAAACTTTTATTTACATACAAACAAATGTACTTGTATATATGTATATACCTACACATATATACTTATATACTCATATATATATATATATATATATATGCATGTATATTGTGATAGTAATGGCAATTAAAGATTCCCCTGTATTGGCTTGGTTTTCAAATTGATTGTGTTAAAACCCAGAGCTTGTTAATCCCAC
>NW_027186352.1:17524674-17537925 GCF_028583685.1 Petaurus breviceps papuanus
AGGAGGAGGAGGAGGAGGAGGAGGAGGAGGAGGAGGAGGAGAAAAAGAAGGAGAAGAAGAAGAAGGGAATATGGGAGAAAGAAGAAAGTTTGGAGGACACAAGATGTTTTTCAAAGTCAGTGCTAGCTGCCTCTGTCACATTCTGATTGTGTGACTGGATAACTCATTTCACATTCTAGCTCTCCAGGCAACTCCCTAACAATCCATCTTGCAAAGATATTACTACCCCCAACTGGTAGAGGAAACTTCTTCCCTTGGTCGTTCCCTAAACCAGTGAAATCACACTCCCAGTCTCTATCCCTTTACTGACATATATGGTGTCATCATCCTCCCTGTCATCCAGGCCTGAGTTCGCAGAGACATCTCACTCTTCACTCTTTCCTAACATGTCTAATCCATTTACAATCTTGTCATTTCTACCTTCATGATGCCTCTCCCCGAAGGCCCATTCTCTGCACTCTTACTTCCATTACCCCATTCAGAACCTCTTGGCCTCCTGTCTGAATTATTGCAATAGACTTCCAATCAGTCTCCCTGTCTCAAACCTCTCTCTGCTCCACTCTATTTTCCACTCACCTGCTAAGCTGACTTTTCTGAAGTGCATGTCTAATGATCTCCATTTCCCTTACCCCAATCTTACACCTGCAATGAGCTCCGCAGATTACCTATTACCTGGAAGATCAAATATAAAGCACTCTGTTTGGCTTTTCAAGATTTTTACAAACTGGCCTCTTCCTACCTTTCCTTCTTTTTATATTTTACTCCCTTCTACACACTAGCATATACGTTACTCCCTAAATATAACATTACATCTCCCATCTCCAGCCTTGTACTGGCTCTTCCACATACCTAAAATGTAGAACTCAAGAATTTCAGAACTCAGAACAAATTCCAGCTCCTCCAGGATATTTTTACTGGTGACCCCAATTACTCATGACTTCCCTTGACAGATGACCTTGCCTAATATTTTACATAGTTTCTTCCCCCATTAGAATATATACTCCTTGGGGAATGGCTGAGCATGTTGCGGTATGTGCATGTAATGGAATACTATTGTGCTATAAAAAACGAGGAGCAGATGGACTTCATATTTACCTGGAGAGTCTCATACGAACTGATGCTGAGTGAGAAGAGTAGAACTAGGAGAAATTTGTACACAATTACAGACACAACATATGTGTGATGACCAACTTTTATTGAATGGACTCTTCTTAGCAATGCAGGGCTATAAGTCAACCCCAAAAGTCTCTTGATGGGGAGAGATGTCTACATCCAGAGAAAGAACTGAGTTTGAATCCAGATTGAAGCAAACCACCTGCTCTTTTTCTTTTTCTTGTTTGGTTTTGTGTCCTCTTTCCCATTGTTCATTCCATCTGATACAATCCTTCTTTATAACCTGACTATGTCTAATGTGAAAGTATTTGCAGATCCTATACTTGATTGTATGCCACCATGGGGGGGGGAGGGAAGGGAGAGAGAGAAAATTTGAAACTCGAGGAATTGTAGAATTGAATCTTGTAAACTAAAAGTAAACAAACAAATTAATAAAGAGCAAAAAAAAAAAAGAATATATACTCCTGGAGAGAAGATACTTAGTACTGTGATAAACTTTCTAAACACTAAATAAATAGGTGTTGACTAATTGACTGACACTAAACCTATTGAAGGTGAAAAAACTGGGTATAAGAAAATAATCACTAGGAAAAGATAGAAGAATCAATGACTTCTTCGAGTTACCTGTTTGTACACATCTCAAAATGATTTTTGATTACTTTTGAAATGGACATGATTGGTCTATATTTGTCATTTTCCCCTAAGTCTCAGACTGGAACCCTTTAGAAAAGCAGAGGAATACAAAGTGCTTTATAATCATTTTGTCACTTAATCAGCAAAACAGTTTTATGAAATAATTTTCCTGACATTATCTCTGAAATTCTATTGTGCTATGAGAAATGACAAAGCAGAAAGATTTCAGAAAAACCTGGTAAGATTTGCATGAACAGATGAAAAGTGAAGTTAGCAGAACCAGGAGAATATTGTACACAGTGACAGCAGCATTCTGTGATAATCAACTATTAACTACTTAGTTACTCTCTGCAGTACAGTGATACTAGACAGTTCCAAAGGACTCATGATGAAAAGATGCTATCCACCCCAGAGAAAGAACTGATAGAGTATGAATACAGATCAAAGTATCTTATTTTTACTTGTTATTTTTTTCATTTTTTTTCTTTTGGTCTGTTTCTTCTTTCACAACATGATTAAAAATGAAATATATTTTACATGACTGTACATATGTAACCTATATCAAATTGTTTACTATCTTAGGGAGCTCATTTTTTGGTAACGAATGTTAAAATTTGTTTTACATGTAATTAGAAAAAAATACTATTAAAAACAATTATTACATTTTAACAAATTATACAATGGCATACTCCTAGTCAATAAACATCCCTGTTATGCTGAGAATCAACTCTAGGCTCATGTTTTTCATTTAAAGTTTTTTACAACCCTGCTCCATTTGCATAGCTTTCTAGCTTTCACATACATCACTCCCTTCTATATTCTGGTGTGGCCAACAAAGATCCACTGACTGTCCTTCCCATACCACATTCCACCTTCCCTTTTCTTGCCTTTACATGGTGGTCTCCCACTCACTGGATACTTTGCCTTCTCACTATCATCTCTCAGAATCCCTGATTTCCTTCAAAACTCAGCTCAAGTGCTTACTTCTTCAGGAGAGAAAGTCCAGTCTCCCCATATCCAAAAGGTAAGGCATGTCCTTCTTTATCTATATTTATATCTTCTTTTTATTTATTCATTCATTCATTTGTTTATATTCATTCAATTTTTAACATATTTATTTCTTCATTTAGATGTATGACCTTTCCCTATTTAGAATGGAATCTCCTTGAGGACTGATTCTGTTTTGGCTTATTCTCTGTATCTCCAGTGCTTAGCACAATGCATGGCCTATGAAAAGCCTTTGATAAGTGTTTCTTGACTGATCAGTAGTAAAGAAATTAACCTGACTGCATGTTGTGCCTTTCTCATTCATATCTCCCATTTCTCCACATCACAGACAATTCCATAGGTGCTATTGCTGATGGTTGATGTATTTAATGTTAGTGTACCACACCAATACATAAACCTTTAGCTCTGTGGATAAAAGTCACTTAGTTTCTCTGCCCCAGGAAGTTGGGAGGTTTGACCAAAGAACTCCATTCAGAAGGAAACACCCAGTCTATTATTCACCCCAGTGATCTCTTGAGGCTCCTTCCCAGTGTGGCTGGGGGGCCTCTCCTACATGAGAACAAGTGAATGTCAAATATTCTAAAGAGGCCTGTAAAGCTGCCTCATGCCCACTGATTAAGAGAGCTGAATAGTAAATGAGACTGACAGATTTCCTTTTCATTTATCTGCCACTGAGAATACCCAGCCTTGGCTTATCTTTGCTGCACTTGGGCCTGTCACTCCAGCAGGGGTGTTTACCCGCCCATACATATTCATCACTCTGGCAGAGAAATCAAGAATAAGAATTCTGATAATAAAACACGATTTGGGTTGCTTTATCTTTTAAATATGTAATGTGCATAAAAATAGATATGGGCAGACTGCTCTCTCCAATGAGCTGTGTGAATGAGAGGACTAGGTCATTCATCAGCATTTTTTTCTCTAGAGCTGAGGAAGGCAAAGGCTCATTCTCATCACTTGGGTTCCATCTCTATGCTGAGGTCACCTCTTCCCCCCACAACCCATCACCACAAGAAAAAAAAGGTGACAAAAAGCAAACTATAAGAAATTCTGAATTGCTAGCATCTTGATTATACCTCTGAGGTTACTGACACCACTCCATCAATCAGTGAGAAGAGAGGTTTTATCATTGCCTATGGTCACAAATTAACTTCATCCTTCATGTGCCCCCACTCCCCATCAGATATCTAGGGAAGGAATTTAAAGGCAAGGGAAGGGGATTCTCTTTGAATAAATTCTTGAATAATGCTTTCAAAGGGTGGGAAAACCAGGAGGGGGAAGGGAGGTCTAAAGCCATGTAGTCCAATGTCTCTCTAAGCAAGAAGGCCTTCCAAGGCATCTCCACTAGCTGGGGTTCTTGCCTTCTGCCTGAAACACTTGACCTTAAGTCTCATCTCGCATCCTTATGTACCCTAAGTGACCCTGATTGAAGCCCTTAACTTCTCATACTTCAAGGCAAATCTCTAAGATTGGATGGTGCAGAAAAGGTAGCAATCTGAAATGGCAGAGAGAGTCCCAGCAGGCTGACCAGATGCAATGTGAAGACCTGCAAAGACTAGAATCCCATTAGCTCCCCAGGCATTGTGGGATGGTCTTCATCCTTAAGACTTTTCTTCAGTTGATCTGGATTCTTTCTATATGTGAATTCTATCCTTTACTCTTAATATTGCCTTCTGGAGAGCATGCTGGCCCAGGAGTCAGAAAGATCTGAGTTCAAGACCCTGGGCAGGTCTCTTAACCTCTGTCCACCTCAGCTTCTCCATCTCTAAATTGGGTATTAAAATAATAGCACCAATCTCCAAGGGTTGTGGTGAGAATAAAAAGCGGAGCTAGTTGAGCACTTTGCAAACCTTTAAAAAAAGACATCCCTCTTCCAGAGGACAAACATGGAGTCCTTGAAGGCAGCACATAAACCCTGCCCATCTATACGCCTCCTCTTTTCTGGGGAAAACACCCATCCTGCTTTCCCCTCATCTTCCTCACGGTGACACATTCTCTAGGCTTCAAGCTGCATGTACTGCTTTATTCCTTTCTTAAATTTTGAATGTTTATGTCTAGCTTTTGTTTTGACATCCCAGCATTGTGTTTCATTAATAAGAGCATTGATGCAAAGATTTAAGGTTGGCAAAGATCGTTACATATATTAATTAATTTGATCCTCACAACAACCTGGGAGGTAAGAATTATTAACTTCTCCATTTTAAAGAGGAGGGAATGAGAGATTAAATGAGTAGTGGACCAGGTGGGTGGTAGAGTGGATAGATTGCTGGGGTTGGAATCAGGAAGATTTACTTTCTTGAGTTCAAATCCAGCCCCAGACACTAATTGCGTGACCCTGGCAAGTCCTTTTACCCTGGTTGCCTCAGTTTCTTCATCTGCAAAATAAGGTAGGAAAGGAATGGCCAACCACTGCAGTATCTGTGCCAACAAAACTCCAAATGAGGTCATGAAGAATAGGGCATGAATGAAAAATAACATCCTGGGTCACATAGATAGTAAATACCTAAAGCAGAATTCCAGCTTTTTTCTGAATTAAATTCCAGTGATCTATCGACTCTGCCACCTTTCTTCATGCCCACAGCATGGAAATTTTCCATCATACTCATACCACAAAATTTTAACTATTCCTTAATCAATGAGCATCTGTTATGTTTTCATTTCCTTCTTGCCTGACACAAGCCACGCAGAAGCTCCCACGCACCCATACACATATATAATGCTGCTATGCATTCTGCTTTTCATCTGAGAATAATCGATGAAAGTATATAAGGAAATTTCAAGAGTATTCCCTATTCATGAAAATTCATGGAAAAAGCTGAGAACTTCAGTAGCAAATATTTCTGAGAGTAAGGATGCTGTTATTTAGCTTTGCTTTTCATGGTATGTCAATAATTACTTTAGGACTTGATCTATAAGTAACTTCTTAAAGTCTAATCCATTTGATAAACTTTTCAAAGAAATTGCTTCAAAAAAAGTTTCCTATGAGATCAATGATCTACATGAGTCAATAGTTTGCTTGACTATTAAAATGCTATTAAGAATTTCCAAAAAGCAAGAGGAGGGAAGAACAGTCAACAGTAAAATCAAGAAATAAATTATCATATACACAATCATGTAAAACATATTGATCACTGGATTTGAAATCAAGAGATCTGGATTTTTATTCCACCCATGATAATTACAAGCAGTAGTTTGCTCCAGGGAAAAGGGTTGTCTATCTTTGGAGTCAGAAGAGCTGGATTTGAATTCTGACTCTTTGGTTTCCAATGAGTATGACTTTCTGCAAATCAAATAACCCCTTTGATCTTAAGCTCCCTGTTTCTGAAAAATGGGGAGAATTTTATTTATACTATCTACTACATAGGACAATGGCAGCTAGGTGGTGCAGTGGATGGGGTCTGCCCTGGAGTCAGGAGTCTCTGAGTTCACATGTGACTTCAGACACTTACTAACTGTGTGACTCTTGTCAAGACACTTTTACCCTTTATGCCACAGTTTCTTCATCTATAAAATGAGATTGAGAAGGAAATGGAAATCCACTCCAGAATCTTTGCCAAGAAAACCCCCAAATGGAGTTATAGAGTTAGATGTGACTGAAACAACTGAACAACATAGGATAATAAAAATCAGTAAGTTTGGTAAACCTTAAAGGAATACATAAATGATCAATAACAGTAGTGGTAGTGATATTAGTAATAGTGGTAAGTAGTAGTAGTAGTATCAGCAGCAGCAACGTGGTGGTAAGATAGTAGTAATATTATTTTGACCTGATTTGTGAATTCATTGAATTGAACTCTCTATGAGGGATTTGAGAGCTAGGGACCATTCTGGATATGAGCCTTTTGTTTACTGGGAGACCTATGTCAAGTTCTTTATCTTGGCTATGCTTAAGTGATCTCAACTATATTAAATGCTAAACTTATGGATTAGACTAAAGACTTCTGAAGTCCTTTCCACATCTCTATTTAAAAACCTACCATTTTCTATTTCCCTCTTATATTTCTTAGAACATATTTCCCAACCAAGGTACAATGGTTCTGTACCTAAAAGATTTACTGCATTATCTGGGGCATTGGGAATTTAATGACTCCCCCAGGGTCACACAGTCAGTATGTGTCAAAGTTAGGATTTTATCCTAGATCTCTGACACTATTACAAGTTTCTTCTCTATAGTACATATAACTATGAAAAGAAAATATACTAGAGTGCAGTGATTCCACAACCTGCTTCCAAAAAATGAGTCTCCAGGAGCTCTTTCTGGAACATAAAGAAAAGGAGATAATTTGGGTGATGAAAGGAAACTGGACTCTATTCATTTACATTCTCAAGGAAGCAAATGCCTTCCTTAGAACAGACAGGGAAGTTCACCTTCTTGAATTGCCTTTTTCCCTAGTAAATGGAACTCCTTATCAGCTGTTTAATGACCCAACATTACCACACTCCTCCACGGGGCTTTCAAAAATAGTCTTTCTGTGCCAGTTGTCTTTCTAAAAAAGGAAAATAAAAAAACAAGCAATGGAGCTCCAGGATTGGGCTCTTCTTTGGAGATCTGTTAACATCCTGGCCCTTCATTTAATGAGCTCTCAGGCACAATGGTGTGGGTAATATGAACGATTTCCCTTGCAAACACAGATAATTGAATCTGGGTGTCAAAATGCTTTCAATGTCAATTGTGGTGATTTTTCAGAGTAAACAACATGAAAAGGTTGGGGGAGGGGGAGACCCAACTTCAGTAAGGGGAAGAAGCTATCTCTCTGGTCTACTTCCATATTCTCAACTGCTAAGGCCCATGGGCCATTATCACATTCAAACAAAACCCACATGAACATTCCATTTAAGAGGTAGGGATAAAAGGCAGACTGACTCTCCTGAGAATATTCTAGATTCCCATTTAAACAACAACAATAACAGTAAGAGCAATTATCCTTCACATTAGCACATATTAAATATAGATCAATATTAATTATTGTTAATATATAGTAATAGTAACCATTGTCATTATGGGTATTCATAATCATGAATGGTTCTTAAGCAAAATTTTTAAGGAATAGTTTACAGTAATGAATGATTCCCATAGCACTTTAGTGTTCAACAGGGGTTTTGCAGAGATATTTCAGAGATCATAGAATCAGAGAATTTAGGCTTGCACAGGATCTCAGAGGTCATCTAGTCCTACCGATCCATGAACAAGAACCCCAGTCAGTGATAGCATACTGGACAAAGTATGTTTATATAACAACAATCATATTGGTTACCATTTTTTGGGTTTGGCAAATCCCTTTATAAACATCTCATTTGATCCTCACTATAAGCCTGTAAGATAGGTTCCGTTATTATTCCTATGTCAAAGATGAGGAAAGTTGGGTTGAAGGAAGTTAAGTGACTTCTCCAGGGTTGCACAGCTAGTAAGTGCCTGAGCTCAGAATGGACTCAGGTCTTCCTGACTAAAGTTCAACACTCTTCCCCAATGTCCTGCCCCTCTGCTTCTCAGCATAACTCTGATTCTTAGGAATATCGTCCTTTTATAGAAGCCAAATCTGCCTCTTTCAACTTATCATAGACTCGTACTTTTAGGGATGGAAGAGATCTTTGAGTTCAACTTTCTCATTTTACACATAAAGAAACAGAAGCCCAGAGAGGTTAATGAATTTAGCCAAAACCACACAGATCTTAAGTTCCTGAGGCAAGATTTGAACTCATGCCTGCCTGACTCCAAGTATAGCACTCTTTTAGTTACCCCTGGCTTTGTGTCTGGGGCCAAATATAACCACTTTTATCCATTTTCCATATGACAGTCCTTCGTGTATATATAAAAACAACTGTTCTGTCACTTCTGATGCTTCCACCTTCTTCATCAGAGGGTGGCAATGATAGATAGTGGAGAGAGAGTTGACCTCAATATTAAGGAGACATGGGGACAAGTCCAGCTTCTTTCCATTCCTAGACGTATGACTCTAGACAACTCATTTCTCCTTTTAGGCTCTCAATTTAAATGAAATTAGTGTTGCACTAAACAGCTCTAAGAATCTAGCTTGCTCTAAATCAATGACATTAGGAACAAGCCAGTTTCTGTATAATAAATGCTCCCCCACTTGTGAGTACCCTTTCCAATATCTGACATTACAAGGGCAGAGAACAAAGGGACCACTACGTCATCTTTCCTGGAAGCAGCCAGTTGGGTAACTCAGTTCTCTCTCTCCCTCTTCCTTTCCTTCTCTCTGTCTCCCTCTTCCTTTCCTTCTCTCTCTCCCCCTCTTCATCCCATTCTCTGTCTCCTCTCGAAAGGAAGGTACATTTTGATGGACTAAATTTGTCTAGTTAATTTGGGTTTACTGGCTTGATTTCTTTCTCAAAGACTAAGCCTTAAACTCAATTCACTCTGGAGCTCATGGATTGGACAACAATAGGTCCCAGCCCAAGCACCACCTAAAGGTTTTTTTGCCCCTCCTGGTTCAGAGTAAATGTAAAGTATTTCTCTTTTGGCCAGCAAGCCTGAGTAAGTGTTGCCTTCTCTTTGATATTTTATTTATTTATTTGTTTGTATTTATTTATTTTTGCTTTTTTTGGAGGGCAATTGGGGTTAAGTGACTTGCCCAAGGTCACATGGCTAGTAAGTGTGTCAAGTGTCTGAAGCTGGATTTGAACACAGGTCCTCCAGACTCAGTGCTTTATTCACTGCACCACCTAGCCACCCCTATTTATTTATTTTTTATTAAGGGTCCTCCCTTGACTCACTTCTTAAAGAGGCCTATTCACTGAATGGCTGTTACCTCATTCAAAGTGAGAACCTGGAAAGGCCTTAGCCAAAAGGGGCCAGGGTTTCCCATTGAATTCTTGATCATCTCCAGTCATCCTGATGAATATCTGGTCACTGGACCCAGATGGCTATGGAGGAGAAAGTGAGGCTGGTAACGTTGCAGAGCCCGCCCTAACTCAAAGTCAACGGCGACTCATGTCATCATCATCTCCCTCATGTCATGGCCCTCTTCCAGAATGAAGGACAAACAGAATGACAACAACCACTCACAATCCTCTCTTAACTCAATTCAAAAGTCCAGTGACTGTTCTAGAGTCCACATCATAGTGCTGATTCATGCTGCTCTTGTAATCCACTACAACTACAAGACTTTTTTTTTAATCAGTCATATTTAATGTCAGAAGTTACCTTGGAAATCCACTATTCCAGAAGATAATCTAGGATAGATTTCAGGATTTATAAACTTGGATGGGAAATACATATATGCAACAAATGATGCATGAATAATAATTTAATTATATAATAATAATTATTATTACAGCATCATTGGTTGCCTTTGTAATCCTTTACTTTATGCTATTTGTAATCATTTAATGTTATTCATTTACAAAAATATTTTAAAGATGTCATCAGTTTCACAAGACTACCAATGGGATACATGAAATAGGAAAGGTTATAAACCTTGCCCTATACCAAACCCCTTATTTTACAAATGAGGAAACTGAAGACCAGAGCTGGAATAAGACTTCCCAAGAACACAAAAGTAGTTAACAGTAGAAATCGGATTTTAATTAATACCCTTCACTAAAACCCTGCATCCTTTCTACTAATATATATACATAAATTATATATAATAATATATATTTATATATTATATATAATCATATATATTATATAATAATATGTATATTAATAATATATATACATAACTATATCTATAGAATCTCCCCCCAATTAAAATTCCTCCATAAGCTTCATTAACAGTGAGTTTGGGGAAACAATATCATGAACTTTCTCCATTAATTCTTGTAGAATAAAGAAACTGATTCACTATCCAAGGCACAACCAGATGTGGCAGATATATTTTTGATGCAAAGGAAATCAAGACAAATATGTGATTGAATTTGCCACGGACCACTAATAATTTCAGGAAACTTCATCAACTTTTCCAGTCCAATGCACTTTTATCCATACAAACTAAAGAAGAAAAAATCATTCACTCTGCTTTTCTTTGTAGACTTGAAAGTGAGCACTACGACCGACAAAGAATAAGTGCTTAATAAATGCACTGATTAACAGATGACAGAAAGATACAAACACCTGAAGATTCCATTAAACTTACTGTTTATTGACAATTACAGGGGTTTTTTTGTTCATTTCTTTTTTGTTTTTAAAGAACATTTGACTCAGTAGGGCAGAATGTAGCTTTAATGTTGTCCTCCACTAAGATGATTCTCCTCAAATCACAGAAAATTCCTTGAAAAATAGAGTAATACCAATAACTATTTGATGACTCTCTTGCTAATAAAATAATTTCAAATTCAGATGATGACTAAAGTGGACTTTTGATGGCATAAGTGTTCTCAAAAGTCATCCTAGGCATTTTCAGGTTTTCTGAAAATGCTAAAAGGTTTTCTTGGTTATCTCAATTTTGAAGGCCTTAGTAATTAACCAGTTCATAGATCTCAAAAATAAATCAATAACAGGAACAACAGCAAAAAACCCAACATCAATTTATCTTTCCTTTAAACTAATTTAAGTAAAAATGAAAAGAGACTGTACCTTTTTCAGTTTTTGATCATAGTGTTCAGTGTTGTTTTTATTGTGAATCCTGGAAAATAAACAATAAAATTTTCAGTCATATTTGATAACAGAGGAGAATAACTTGGATTTGAAGAAGTATTTACAATAATCATTCTTAGATATTTATTCTCAGAAGAATTCTAGTAAATACACATTGAAGTAATGACAGTTATTTTTTACCTGTATCTGAAGACATATTTGTTAATGCTTACATGAAAAGAATGGTAAAAAGAATGAAGGGAAAGTAGAGGTGAAGATCTCCAGATAAGTTCAATGTTTGAAATAGTGACTTTCCATATGTTGGCAAGAATCCTAGACCCCAACTCTAAAAATTGTGGTAAAACCCAGGCTTTGCCATTTCTGAACTGTGTGACCCTGAGGTCACATCTTTCAGGCTTAACTGTCAAATGGCCATAAACATAATTCTATGTCCCACCTCACAAGTCAGTTTAGAGGAAAGCACATTGGAGACCAGAAAGCCATATAATGATCAATCAACAAACATTCCAAGAAAGACAATGTGGTGTAGTGGATAAAGAGTTGGTCTAGAGTCAGGAAGACCTGAATTCAAATCCTGCCACACTGACTGTGTTATACTGGACAAGTATCTTGACTCTCACTGCCTCAGTCTTAATCTTTATACTTAACATAAGACAAGATGGCCACCTTCATCAGTAGAGATAGTTAATCTATATCAATGAATGTAGAGTCCCTATAACCTATCTTTTCAGATACAATGAGAATTGATAATTTTAGGGGCCAAACAAGGTTGGAATGAAAACAAAATAATCATTTAATTATTTATAACGCTTAACAATGGTCAGTGTAAAAAAAGAACTAAATTTCAACTACCTATAAAAAATTCTGAGGTTTCAAAAGTTGTACATGAAATTCCATAAATCAACCAATCACACACAAATGATATTTAAGAGAGACCTGCTAGATTCTCAGAGTTGTTCATGAAAAAAAAAAGCTTTAAGCTGTAGGGGTGCAAAGTCTGTGATGAAAGCAGATGGAGAAACTATGTGAGTTTCTAAACTAATCATTCATATAGGTCCTACTACCTGCCAGGCTTTGTGCTAAGTGCTTACAAATATGATCTCATTTGATCACAGTCAGGTGATGTCATGGACAAAACTTGAACTCCACATCTTTTTTCTGATTTCAAGCCTTCTGTCCCTTCCTAAGATATGTATCAAGTTCTGATGGAAGTGTTTAATTTGATGGAGACTAAACATCTAGTAATAAACATATTGATGATGATGATGATGAAATTTATGGAATGTTTTAAGGTTTGCAAATCACATAGCATGTGGCATATCATGTAACCTTCACAGCAACTCTAGGAGGTAAGTGTTATTATTATCTTTATTTTCCTGTTGAGAAAACTGAGGCACATAATAGTTAAATGTCTTGACTAGGGTCATTCAGGGGTGGCTGTGTGACACAGAAGATAGTGCTCCAGGCTTGAAGTCAGAAAGACTCCTCTCTTTGAGTTCAGATGTGACCTCAGACACTTACTAGCTGAGGGACACTGGGCTAGTCATTTAACTCTGTCTGCCTCAGTTTCTTCATCTCTAAAATGGGCTAGAGAAGGAAATGGCAAACTAATTCAGTATATCTGTCAAGAAAATCATAAAAGGAGTCATGGAGAGATGGACACCACTGAAAATAACACAGGGGTTGGGTAGAAAAAACTAATCATTCAAAGTTTTTAATCATCAAAAGCACGTGCCAGGCTTTGTGCTAAGGGCTTACAAATATGATCTCATTTGATCACAGTCAGGTGATGTCATGGACAAAACTTGAACTCCACATCTTTTTCTGATTTCAAGCCTTCTGTCCCTTCCTAAGATATGTACCAAGTTCTGATTTACAGATAGTATGTTTTATATATATATATATATATATATATATATATATATATATATATATAT
>NW_027186352.1:17537935-17546494 GCF_028583685.1 Petaurus breviceps papuanus
ATATATATATATATATATATATATATATATATATATATATATATATAGTTTATTATAATAAGGTCTCAGCAATAATTATAGCATTGCTCCTAGTTCTCTCCCTGATAGCCCAGAAAACTCACAAATCCTTCTTGCGGATAACACTTCAAAACCTTCCGGACAGCTATCCTCCTCAGAATTCTCTTACCTAGGATGAACACCTGCATTTATCTCAATGAGTCCCAGTTGAGCACAATCTTGAGGAACTCTACCATCCCTGTTACCTATCTCTAATATCTCTAGGGTACCAATGGCTCCCTAAAATGTGGCACTGAGCACAGCAAACCAAACTCCAGGCTTAGACTGACCAGAGCTGGGGCTCCCCTGTCACATCTTAATTTATATTATAATGACCTTAAACGTCTACCATCCCTTATAGGAGACTAAATATCTTAAGGACGTGTGCAACATCACTTTCTGTTGGTGTAGACCCAGCACTCGGAAGAGAGTAAACACACATCATTCTCCTTGTTGCTAGTAGGAGATTAGGAAAGGTTTGTTGGACTGAATCTTACTGGTTGAGGCAGCTATGCACCAAGGAAAGTAAGAATTCTGGATCTACAATATGATGTATCTACATTTGATGGGAATTATCATTTCAATATAAAAAGTAAAAGCCACCAAAAGCATCTTGAACTTCTGGGTCCACAGACTTTGACAATGAGGGATTTTAGCTACAGTTGTAGAATAAATGCATCTGGGGACTGAACATGATGAGCACATTTTTATCCCTTTGTGATTATGCTGAGGATTTGTCTTAGATTCACATCAAATTCAAATAATGATGGTAGATGTTTCAAGTATTCAAGAAAATAGGAATGAAGCTTAGGTCAAAATAGTTAGTATGTTCGTCATGGAATCACAAAATTTACAAGTTGGAATACACGTCAGAGATTAACTAACCCGACCTCATACCCCAGAGAGGAATCCTCACCCATGTTATGGTTGCACTTCCATACTTCTCCTTATATTTATTCTGTATCTGTTTACATATGTACTTGCACACGCACATATAAATATATTCATATATATGTATATCAATGTATATATGCATACAATAAATACATGCGTATAATTCTATTTCATCTTATTCTATTCTATTATTATGCATATAATTATCTTTCCAGTGCCTATCCCTAATGGTTCTTGGTATGCAAGAGGCACTTAATAAAGACTTGGTGATTAATTGGCTCATTGCTTCAACACTGTAAAAAATGGGCAACCTTAAGAAAGAGCCCTGGTTGGGGAAGCCAGGTGGCTCAGCGAGTAAGAGCACTGTCTCCAGTGTCGGAATGACCTGGGGATAAAATCCTGGCACAGATACTTAGCACCACACCCAGAAATAACTGGCTGTGTAACCTTGAGCAAGTTACTTAACCCCGATTGCTTAAAAAAAAATAAAAAGAGCCCTGGTCGAAGATGGGGTTTCAGATCCTGACTCTGACATTTACTACCTATGGAAAACTGGAAAATCACTTTCTCTGGGCTTCCCTTTCCTCACCTGTAAAGGAAAGGAGATTGCACAAAGATGAGTTCCAATGGACCTTCCAGGTGTAAATCTTCTGTTTGTGATGTTTGTTTGTTTTGTTTGTTTCTGAGGCAATGGAGGAGGGGGGAGAGGTTAAGTGACTTGGCCAGGGTCACATACCTATTAAGTGTCTGGGGACAAATTTGATCATGAGTTAATATTAAAACAATTAAACTACCAAATTTGAAAACTCTCTTTCCCCAAAAGGAATTGTTTGATACATATGTACACATAAACACATAGACATATATATTTACATCTGTAAATATTTGATAAAATTTGCTTTAAATAATCTGACAAACATAAATAAGCTCTTAAACAAACCCCAAAGTCTCTTTCCAGAAAATGGTTCTCTCACACTCTCTCTCTGTCTCTGTCTTTGTCTGTCTCTTCTCTCTATTGCTCTGCTTCTCTCTGTTTCTTTCTTCTCTCTTTCTTTTCCCCCCTCTCTGCTTCTCTCTGTCTCTCTCTATCTTTCTCTGTCTCTGTCTCCCTCCATATATATAGGGGTGGCTAGGTGGTGCAGTGAATAGAGCACCAGCCCTTTAGTCAGGAGGACCCAAGTTCACATCCAGCCTCAGACACTTAACACTTATTATCCGTGTGACCTTGGCCAAGTCACTTAACACAAATTTCTCTGCCTCCTCCCCTCCACAAAGCAAAAATATACATACATGCATGCACTCATATGGCTTAGGGCTCATACTGTATACATAGTATAGATGAGAGGTGTCATATACAGGGTCTGTAGGCTACATGCAGCCCACAACAGTCTCAAGTTGGGCTAGAATCAAATTAAGATGTAATTAGGAAATATTTATGAAAATAAAGCATAACAGAACATAGAAAATATTACATTTTAAACATTCAGTCAGTATGCAGTCTATAGGGATTCTTATTATATATTAATGGTCTCATTTAAGTCTGATATCTCCCCTTGCCCCCATTCATCTTTATAATTTGCAGCCAAATTCTTTGAATTCTTCAAATGCTGAATATTGAAACAGGAAGACTCTGGGTTTGAATCCTGCCTCTGACAATAATTACCCGTGTGGGCTTAGGAAATGTCACTGTTTCTCAGCCTCATTTTTCCTACCTGTCAAAAGAAGATTATGATGCTAATATTTGGGAGAATAACTGAGGCAGTCTCTATAGAGTCAGTTCATCCACACCAGTACCCTACCTCCATTCCATGTCTGCTGCAGGGCTGCTTTTAATGCCCAGTGGAGGGGAAGAAGCCTTCTCAGATACTGTCCTACTTACTCAGGTGCAATTCAACTTCCTGTACTTGAAGATCTCACAGCACTTTACCTGGGTCATTTTTTGCATGTGTCTTCCTCTTCCTTTAACTGTTTTCCCCTTTTTCCATAAAAGGAAGATTTACATTATAAGTAAACTTGCTTGTTTGTTTGGTGTTAATTAATTCTATGTACAAAGAAGACATAAATATTTGTTGAATGAATGGATGAGGTGAATATTATTTATTAAACATGACATTCTACTTTCTCTTTTAAAAAAACTGATGAGGATGGAATATACCCAGTACTTAGCACTGTGACTGACACTTAGTAGGCACTTGATGAAAATTTGTTGACTAACAAAGATGTGAACAAAAGGTCTTAATTGCTTTATCAATGAAATACATAAACAGGAATCCAGCAGCATAGCCTTTCTATGATCAACCCAACAGATCATCTTCAGTGTGTATCTTTAATGGGAATGGGCAGTTCATCAAATGGATTGGTGAATTAGACAAAGAAAATGTCCCTGTTACTAAGTGGTATCAAAATGACCATGACCCGAGGTAATAACATGAAGTCATGGTATCAAAATATTATTCTCCACATAAGTTTCTAAATAATATTTAAAATTTCTGACTTCTCATCTACCAAGGCTCACAGCTGTCACATAAGGCCCAAAATTAATAAAGAAGTAGACCTGGGCATGGATCAGTGCTTGCTGACATTTCTTTGGATTTAGGTTGATTCCCCTCCCACCCCTTCCAAATTGTTCAGTATCTTCCTCTCCTTGAGATATCTTGAAACTCTCTCTCTTAACACTTCCCAAATTGAACTGCACTGCCTTTCTCACAAAATCCTTTGTTAAATAGATTAAAATAATATCTTTTTTTTTCTTTTTTGGAGGGCAATTGGGGTTAAGTAACCTGCCCAAGGTTACACGGCTAGTTTTTGTGTGTGTGTATGTGTGTGTGGGGGGGGGTGTTAAGTGTCTGAGATGGGAACTGAACTCAAGTTCTCCTGACACCGGGGCCGGCCCTTAACTCACTGCACCACCTAGCTGCCCCAATAATATCCTTTTTAAAATTGTTGATGTGATCTAGGCTCTCATCTATATCCCTCCTCATCTGCCATCACAGAGAGACACGTTCTTCATTTCTTAATTTCTGTTTGCAAATTGTCTTAGCCTATATGCAGTATGGAGGTAGTCAGATCCAAACTGGGAAGTCCAGCAGTGGCGGATAAGAATATAGGTGACTATAAAGCATCTTACAAATGTGCTCCATTTTGGATATATCTATAACCATCCTTCTCTTTGTTGCTGTTTATTTTGGTTTAGTTTAGTTTTGTTTTCAGTTGTGTCTAAGTCTTTGGAACCCCATTTGGGATTTTCTTATCAGATACTGGAGTGGTTTGCCATTTCCTTCTCCATATCATTTTTCAGTGAGGAAACCGAGGCAAAGAGGGTAATGTGACACCTAGAGTCAAATGGCAAGTGAATGTTTAAGGTCTGATTTGAACTCAAGTCTTCCTGACTGACAGACCTGGCATTCTATCCACTGCACCTTCTAGCTGCCTTAACCCTCCTTCTAGTTTCTTCTATAATTATGTCAGAAGTGGGCTAGTCGTGGAGGTCATCTAGCGTGTAACATGGCTGGAGTCGGGGGAACTGAGTGTGAATCCTGTCTCAGACTCTTAATAAATCTGTGACCCCTGAGGACCTCATTTAACTTCTCTCAACCACAAAATGGGTATAAAAATAGCACCTACCTCATAGGGGAATTGTGAGGACACTTTGTTAAATTTAAAGTGTCACATAAATAATAGTTACTACCATGATTGTTATGTTGTGAGAAGAGAACCCACATATTGTCAAAGGTACCCACAAAATGTCAAACATCCACAAGGGTGACATCTCCAGAATATTGGATAGATTTGAGAGGCAGAACTTAAAGGAACCATTGTACCCAACCTCCTCACTTACAGATGAGGAAATTGAAGCTGAGACAGGTTGGTTAAGTGACTTGTCTGGCATTACATGGCTAGTAAATGAGGAATGGTTTGAATTTAGTTCTTCCTAACTCCTAGTATCCATTGTAACACATAGCCATTAAAGAAAGAAGATTTGATTTAGTGTTCACTGTAACCCGCAGATACAGGATTCAAACTCAGGCCCTGGGACTCCAAAATAAATCCATCCATGTCTGTCTTGCTCATTCATTCATTGATTCTCCTTATCTTACCCAGGCTGGAAGTATGGTGGCCACAAATGGTCTCTACACCAAGGCCAATCAGTACAGAAGTCTTAACTTGCTCCATTCCGAACCTGGGCTAGTACACTTCTCCCTAAGGATCCTGATATCCAATGCTCATGAATCATATCATTTTGGTGCTGGAATTAGAATGGGACCCTCGATGACATTGCTGACCACAACTCAGAACTCTGGAACCCACAAATGACATCCTGTAGCTGCAGCCTCCCAGCTAATAGGGATTCCAAAATTTAATTTTTTTTTTTTTTACAAGAGAAACTAATTTCAGTGACATGGGAGAGGGAGAAGGGAGAGAACAGTAGGGGAAAGATTTTCAAAAAATTGATTTTCAGCCGATGACCAAAGATATTCTCAGTGAGCCTGATCCTTATATCATTCAAAAACACACATGGCAATAGGCCAGGATATTTTTTTTGAATGTGCATTTTAATAGAAAAAAAAGACAAATGTGTGATGGAGGGGTGCATTTTTATGTGATTGTTTGTTTGCTTTTTACTCTTCAGTCCAGGATTATAGAGACAATCAACATGGATTGATCACTTTGTCTAAGATATTGACAAATGCTTTGAACCTTTGAGGAAAGCCAAGGAGAGTAATTTCATGCAGACTGCCTTCTCAAGGAAAATATCGGGGTATTATAAACTCCCCAAACTCTCATTAGTAATACCTTTGACTTCCAGAATAATCTCTATTGCCTTATCCTTATATAAAGCCATCACAGAAGTATATTAAAATATCTATTTTTTTCTAACAAAAGACATACCGACTGCAATCAATAACAGTGACAAAAAATAAGTTAGTGGGGCTACTGGGAACATTGCTACTCAGGAGAGAGCTTGGAAAGTTAATCTAAAGTGACTCAGTTCAAAACCTTGCGTCTCAGTGCAGTTAATGTCTCCTCACAAATCATTTTGATGGGAGGATAACCAAGTTAAGCTTCCCCCAAATCACTTTTCTTTAGCCTTTTAGTGGAAGGGAAAAAAAAAAAAAACATCAGGATGACTATAGGTGAGCCTAGGTTTTTGCCGGCTGCCACCAGGATTAATAATTAAAAGGACATAATCTGTAGATTCAGGAAGCTTCTAAAAACATCAGGGTCTAGATCAAGGTGACTCCTATTATGACAGTGGATAGAGCCCTGAGCCTGGAGTTAGGAAGATCTGACTTCACATCTGGCCTCAGACTGTGACTGTAAGCAAGTCACTTCACCCTATTTACCTCAGTTTCCTCTTCTGCAAAATGACCTGGAGAAAGAAGTGGTTGACCACTCCATTATCTTTGTCAGGGAAACTGCAAATGGGGCCATAAAGCATTGACCACAACTCAAACGATTGAACAACAGCAATATATGTGCATGTGTATGTGTGTGTATGTATATATGTGTGTGCATTTGTACATATGTATATATATATTTACACATGCCTATATACCCATATACATAAATCTATGTATGTATACATACACATACATATAGGTTCATTCACGTTTATGCATATAGTTAGTCAGGTGACACAGTAAATCAAAGTCAGATATGGAGTAAAGAAAACCTGAGTTAAAATACTGCCTCATTAATTTCCTAGTTGTGTAACCCTTAGAAAATCTGTTAACCTTCTAAAGTCTCAGTTTCTTCTTCTGGAAAATAGGAATAATAGCACCTACATCCCAGTATCAAACAAGAGAATAATTGAAAAGCAGTTTGCAAAACTGTACTAAAGAAATGCTAAGACATCATTATTATAATTGTATTATTATTATTATAGTTACATATATTGTATATAATATATACCAAAGACAGCTAAAGAGTTGGCTTAGTAACTGCAGAGTTGGCTTTAAATCCAGCAATATCTGGGTGCCAACATGGCTCAGACACATTAGCTGGGTCACTTAGGTAAGCCATTGAATTTATTGAGGTCCTGGGTAACTCTTTCAGTTAGAAGTGAGGGGTGGGGGGGGGACTTACCTGAAGGTCTCTATACTAATTAAATCACAGTGGGAACAGTAAGTATCCCCTAAGACACACTTCTCTGTAGGCATGCATGCAGAGGCATGCATACATATGTGGCCATCAATTCCATGTAAAATTTCTTCTTAGGGTTATGACTTTCCCTGCTTTGGCCTTTTGTCCCCAGTTGTATTGATATGGTGTTTCAAAAGCAGAGCCTGCTAAACCTGCTCAGGTTATCATAAGCAAAGATATAATCTCTTGGATCCTTCAGTTCTTCTTTTTCTTAGCTTGCCTTGTCCAGCACTTAGACAAACTGCACCCCACTCCTTTATTTCACCCCTTTAACTGGAAAGGGGGGATGGGAGAGGACAGAGCATGACCCCTATGTCATTGTTCAGATAAGACCACAGTGCCACTTGCCACGAGAAGCAAAAGACAAAAACAATATATTTTGTGAGGGGAAAAAAACACCTTGGATGGACATGTTTCCCATCAAAATGGCAAAAGCCCCCCCCCCCAACAACAACATCAATTTGGGAATTACCCAAAGACTCCTTGATTTTATGATTTTCCGAATTTCTAAGCTTACATGGTACAAAACATTACAAGGTGAGTTACATAGAAATGCCATGTTATCTGTTAGTCAAAGAAAACTTTATTAATAACTTTAAGGAAAATGTCAAAACCATGGTCAGTCACTCTCTAATGCAGAAAACACTTTAGAAAAATTGAATATATCAGACAATCTTGCAACTAGAAGGTTGATCCTTAGAAATTTCCAAGACCAACCCGATTATTTTACAAGGAAGGGAAACTGAGACTTAAAAAACTCTCTCATAGTCATATTTGAACCCAGGCCTTTCTGACTCTGAAACAAGCATTCTCTCAACTTTGCCACATACCGTGTTTCCCCGATAATAAGACCTAACCCAAAAATAAGCCCTCCTCTAAAATAAGCCCTCCCCCGAAAATAAACCCTATTGAGATTGCTACTGTAGTGAAGGTGATCCCCTGCACTACACGCTACATTACGGTACCCTCTGTATGCACCGTCCTCCCGCCGTGAAACGCACCCCGCCCTCCGAGCTGCATCCAATCAGAGCTGCAGCAGTGAGCGCATCATCCTGCTCTTCCCCAGTGATTTGCTTATTGAATAAAGGTACATTTTTTTGTTCACATTTACCTGTTTATTAAAATTGCTGTCAATGTTCATTAAAATAAGCCCTCCCCTGAAAATAAGGGCCATGTTTCCCCGATAACAAGTGTGATAGTAATGGCAATTAAAGATTCCCCTGTATTGGCTTGGTTTTCAAATTGATTGTGTTAAAACCCAGAGTTTGTTAATCCCACCTGTGGGATTGGCTTGTTGATGTGAAAAGAAAGTCCTGAACTGGGAGGAGCTGGTGATGTAGATTTGGAGAGACACTAGAGAGAGGCGGAAGATCTTTTTGGAAGCAGCACCTCGTGGAGAGAGAGAGACTAAGAGAATTGCTGGTGGCCGCTTTGAATTGCCCTGGACTTTTGAGACCTGCCCCC
>NW_027186352.1:17551494-17586402 GCF_028583685.1 Petaurus breviceps papuanus
GAAATCTAGCTTTTCACACTTATTATAGGATTCTTATTTGTGTACTAAGGTCAGTGGACTTTAAAAAATGATAAATGTATTTCAATATAATTCATTTACCTGGTAATTCTGATAATTTATTTAGTGAATTTAAAAACATCATTCTGAGAAGAGGTCAAAAGGCTCCACAATACTGCCAAGGGGGTCCATGACATGCATGCAGAGAAGAGTCCCTGAACTCAATTGGAACTGAGTTTCCTTTCAAATCCTAAGATTTGATGTGAACAAGTTTTTAGCTACCAGCACATTCACTTTGTCTTTCTGTTTGGGCTCCAGAAAATGAATAAAGGCAGAGAACATGCAGCTGCATTAGATGAAAATTAAGTGACAAATTTCACTGACATAATTCCTGACCACAGCACTTTCCACATGAAGACAGTCATCACCTAACAAGGCAGCAGAGAGACCTAGCCTCATTTCTAATGCAACAAGTTAATTACTGGGTCCCAGGATTATTTCTAGAGCTTTTTAATGTTTGTGACAAGGTCAGGTTCTGTCACAGATGATCTGAGGAAGATCAGATTTTGTTTTTTAAGGTAAGGGAGAGAAGACAAAGGTTTCTGAACTAAACAGATTGTGGATGAGAGCAGAATCCTTAGAAAACACCACAGTCATTTTAAGTATAAGTAGGAGAATCTGCTTTTCAGTCTCCTCCCACACTCTCAGAGATGAGACTAAAGCACATCTGTAACTTACTCCCAGCTACAATATAACAACAAGGTTATTCAGTTCAGTAAGCTTTTATTAAGTGCCTACTATATATAAAAAAGGCCAGGCCCAGGAGATACAATGAGAAAAATAATTGTGTCTATTCTCATGAATTTCACAATCAAATCATGCCAGCTACCCGAATTAGGGCAATGCTTAAATAAGGGGTGGCAGCTTCATGGTACAGTGGAGAGAAAACTGGGTTTACAACAAGGAAGATCCATCTTCCTGAGTTCAAATCTGGCCTCCAACAATTCTGTACAAGTCATTTAACCCTGTTTGCCTCAGTTTCCTCATCTGTAAAATGAGCTAGTGAAGGAAATAGAAAACCACTGCAGTAGCTTTACCAAGAAAACCCCCAAGTGGGCTTAGAAAGAGTCAGACATGCCTGAAATGACTGAATAAGCACAGCAAGGAAGACTGGGTGGGAGTTTCTTTTTACAGTGGTCTTTCCCCTCAGCCTCACTGTACTACCTTCTGCCCACTGTTTTTGAGGAATCCTAGGAAGGTAATAATAATATTGATAAAATAACTAACATTTGCACATCTCTTTAAGGTTTGCAAAGTTCTCAAATGATGAATAACCTTCTGGAACAGATGACATTAATATTCCCATTTTCTGGATGAGGAAACTAAGTCTGAGAAAGCTTAAGCACCTTTGCCAGGGTCACAAATATAGTAACAGGCTGAGTTAGAACTTAAAGTCTTCCCAACTCAGTGTCTGGTACTCTATCAAATTGCCCATTATGTATTTTTAGGACTCTATGGATGCTGTTTCCTCCACACACACACTGGGCACATCTCACATTGTGTGCTATCTTCTCTCATTCTTCCTGTATTTGTTGTCTCCATTGTGCCAGTTTATCCTAACTTATTCCAGAATTAATTGAATCAAATATGTATGGAAAGAATAAGAGGATCTGGGTTTGAATTCTATTTCTGACCTTTCTATGTATAAAAAACATTTTATACTGAATGAAATTTAATAAGTAGAAAGGTTCCCAATTTTTTTTTACAATCTTTGGACAATCACTTAACCAATTTGGTCTCGATTCATGCCTCTATAATAAAAGGCATGGGGGTATTGAACTAAATCAATTCTAAGGCTAATTTAAGAGTTAACCCTGTGATCCTGATGCTATGAAAATAAATGTTTTTATTCATGACTATTTTCTCATTTGAATTTCATGTCTCCATTTAGGGTACATGTTCCTTGTAGACAGGAATCAAGGTTACTCTTTATACGTTGGGCATAGAGTACCCCTGTAAATATGTCTCAATTGGTTGTTGTTGGGGGAGGGTAAGTCCCTGTGGCAAAATTTCCCTTCTTTGCTGAAGACTGTCTTCTAGATGCAGAATGAAGAACAATTCTAAAGTTATTTGAAGAACAAAGTAAATCCCTAACACAAGCATGTGGCTGCAACAATTACTGGTTATGTCCCTAGCTTAGGTACTGGCCTTGATACTGAAGATACAGAGACAAATCATCTCTTTTTTCACAGTTTACATTGCACTGGATTTGCCTAATGAATGCAGAATTTAAATCACTTGCTTTTCACACAGGAAGGTCTTGCATCCAAATTGCCTATGGCTTCAAGGATAACTCTATCCACTACACTGCCCTGCCTGGCTTGTCAGCCCCATATCCAAGTCAGGTTTATTCTATAGTTAATTCAAAGTGGTAGGAATGCCTGTTGTTTAAAGCCTCATGTTTTAATGGATGATGAATCCATTGTCTCTCATTAATTCATGCTAATATAGTTAGCATTAGGAAATTAAAAGCAATCAATAAATACTGAATTTCTTTCCATTTTTAAGAGAACTTCACTAACTTTTCTGAGGATACAGAAAAGTGGCTTTGTACCTCTTGTCTCTAAGTATGGAACAGTCTAACTGAATTCTAAAATGATGGCAAGTCCAACAGTGTATGGGAACACTAAATCAAACAATCTCACATTTATTAAAATAATCTCTAAATGTATTTATTCTAATCTTCTCTACCCTGTCTCAAACAGGTGGCCATTTGGATGCCATTGAAAAACCTGTTGTCATGGGGAACTTATGACAGCCTTAAGTAATTCATACCACTTTTAATAGATTTATTTTTTTCTAAGAACCCCCTTCCTTTGGATCAATCTGTCTATCAATTTGCCTCCCTTGAACTACACCTGTTCTTCCTCTGGAGCCAAACAGAGCAAGTCTAATATATCCCTCTTCCATGTGAAAGTCTTTCAAATGCTTGAAAAGAACTGTTTTGTTATCTCTGAATCTTCTCCAGGGACAATACTACCATCCTCCAATATCTTCCGTCATGTGCTTTGAGTCCCCCATTATCATGTTGGAGGTCCAACTGTAGCTTGTCCTTTTCTTTAACAGTCAGATGTGGCCAGAATAATAACTACAGCAATAAGGGCACTAATTAGGAAGTTGATAATGCAAGCTTGCTTTGATACTGTGCATCATGTTTTGCAAACTGCTATATGAATTAGGTTTTGCAACTCAAAAAAGACTGAATCTCCTAAACATGATGCCTTTCATGGTCAAAGTTGTCCCCAACTATAATCAGATTGCCATTGGGTTAAGGGTAAAACTATAATCACAATGACCATAAAAACAATCAATATCTTGTTTGTGTCCATTTATAATGTGCAGATTTACATGAATTTGTGTTGCTACTTGAATTGACCCCGGTAGAAACGTAGGAGTGAAATGACAAAAGTCATGAAGGATAGACAAATGCAGATATGCTGAATTTTTCACATAGACAAAGTGCCACGTGGACAAGATGACAAATGTATTGGAATAATTGTATATTTATTTAAACTGAGGGATACTGTGAGAGCCTGGGCAGGTCATTGAACCTCTCAGTGCTCCAGGAATATTTTCTAAAACCACAAACTGCAGAAAAAAAAAATACCCACCTGAATTAGCAGAAAGTTTTTCAATTGAAAGGAAACAAACCAAAGAAAATAAAAGAATCAAAGGTTCCGTCCCACTCCTAAGAATGGCACCTCAATAATGTTTCAAGTATAGACAATCTTTGGGAAATATAAAGCCCAATTTTACAAGAAGGAAGAGCTGAGGACTGCCCTGTTCCCACCTAATTCTAGTTCTCCAAGAAACAACCACCGCGCAATGTTAGTGAAGACCTTCTCATAGTCAGCATGCCCAAAATGAGGAGATAGACATATTTATCCACAGACTTGAAAAAATTCTCTTAAGCTTAAAGGTAAGTGTAGGTCATTTTCATGCAGAAAGTAGAAGGGGAAATCATAATAATACAATCCCCTTAAGAGTCTAAACTGGGAATAATCTCCCTTTTGAATCTGGCTTGATATCACAGCAAACATGATCCCTCTCTTCTTGGAATTTAAAATAAGAGATAAGAAGGCTGATGGACATATTGAACATATATGGATGAAAAAGCAGTATAATAAAAGCTCAAATTAATGCAAGGACAGACAGTGAAGTCTTTAGCAGAACAAAGGGATAGTAGAATGTAGATTTACAAACGTGATTAAAAGAAATTATATCATCTGGGTGGAGAAGAGAGAGTTAGAAGTCCAAATGGAATTTCATGTGCAGTATCCCATAGTAGAACTAGTACTTTCTGTTCAATACTATTTGGAGGAAACTTAGTTGTGCTATCTCCTACTCAGAGAGAGAGTGGGGGATAGTGGGTGAGCAAGTTCTGAGTTTCAATGCAGTCTCAAATATATATATATTTTACTTATGAGGCCCTGGGCAAGTCACTTAAACTTTCTCTTAACTTTCTTTCACTTGACCTCAATTTCCACGTCTGTAAAGGGAGGATGATATGAGAATCTATCTCCCAGAATTGTTGTGAGATCAAATGAAATACTATTAGCAAAGCACTTTTCATACGTTAAAGTATTATAGAAATGACAATATTTTATATTGTAAGTAGCATGAAAGTGCTATACAAATGAGGATGCGCAAGACATATAAATTTCAGTGAGTTGCTTTACTTTTTGGGATTTTAGCTTCCTAGTCCCTTAAATGGGCATAATAGTACCTAGACCAAGGGGTTATTATAGGAATCAAATATGGCACTATTTATTATATACATTTTCATTATTATTATTGTTATTATTTTCATAGTACTGTTGTAGAAACGTAGGGAAGTTACTTCCTTTTTCTGGGCCTCAGTTTCCTAATCAACAAAATAGGGGCATGGGACCTTATGATCTCTAAAATGTCTTCAAGCTCTACTTGTCATGATCCCAAATTGGATTAGAAAGATCTCATTTAGGATTAATTTAGAAGTCTATTGTGAAGATCAGATAAAAGCTTGGCCCATTTCCTTTGGAAGATCAGTCAAAATAAAGCAACTACCAGAATGAGCCAGACTGTGGTGCCTGGAAAACCTGCTCAATCAGCAGATGCTAGATGTCTATGCTGAGCAGAGAAGAACAGAAAGTGAATTCATTGACAAACATGTGTAAGGAAGATTTGCAAGAGAAGAGCATGAGCAATGTTGCTTCATAAATGGTGGGAAGAAATGGAAGGAGAATAAAGAGAAGCTTATAGAAACCTGGCATGAGACCTCAGTAAGCACGAACATCCGAAGAGCAGGTAAGGATGAGAATGGGAAGACTACGAATAGGAAAAACATGAAACATGTGCCTTGTTGAACTCTTCACAGCTTCTTTTCTCCGTCACCAACCATGGAAACCAACCATATCAGGATACACGCATCACAGCCCGTCATGCGGAATAAAATAAATGCCTAATGGTTGCTTGTTGATTGGCTAATGTACTTTGGAAATAACAGTAAAGAAAATGAAAGCAGGCAGAAGAGCTTGCTTAAAGGAAGAACAAAAAGATGCTTCCTGCTGTGGCCTCACAGTTTTCACGGTGTCAAGACACTGGCTCTTAATACATGCAGGTGAGAATTTCATGCAATTTTATTGATGCTCCTTTTGTATTCGCTCTCTGAGACAAATGCAAGGGGTGCTTCCTTATCAGCCTTTTGAAGTCATGATTGCTCCCTGCTTTGGACAGACTTCTGAGATTTTTCAAAGTTATTTCTCTTCACAATTTGAATTTGTTGATCATTTGTAAGTTCATGATAAAAACAGTGGAGAAAAAAAAAAACAGCCTGTGGGTAGCTTGTGAAAATCCTGGATGTTTGGAAAATAAATTACTATAATAATCTATTGTAAAATTATTACAAAAACAATTTTAAAACATTAAAATACATCAATACTTATATTTCATATTTAAATAAAATATATACAATAAGTATCTGAGTAGTCATCTGACTAATTTCTCACCTCTGCAAAATATATGTATATTTTAGACCAGATAAGTGATTTCAATGCTAGTGTGAATTATCCTCATGTAGAAATGAAGGACAGCACAACCCCCTTGTCACCCTATAATCTTAGAGAGTTGCCTGGGGCACTGAAAAGTTAAGCGACTTCTACAAGGTCACTCTAGGCAGCATGTATAAGAGGAAGGATGAATGCTGGTCTTCTGATTCCAAGGCCAGCTCTCAATAGCTGTGAAAATAGTTCATGCTTTTTCCTTGGAAATCCTCAATGAAAGTGCATTTTATAATTGGTAGGTCAACCCTCATTCTATAGAATGCACTTTATGTCTCTGGGTCTTATTGTCTTCATCCAAGAATATAAATGGGCTAATGATTGTAAGGTCTTTTCTAGTTCAGATACTCATGAACTATGATAGAAAGGGCTTAGCACAATGCTGGTAATATAGGGGGTACTTAGTGAGTGTCTATTGACCGACTGATTGATATAAAGGAAAGAATTCCCTACATAATTGGATGGAAGGAGACAGACTATTAAGTGAGCTTATATTCTTGTACAACGCTTAATAAATAACTGTTGATTTGCTTTTGACTGGATTGGAAGAGAATGGGAGGATGGAATATGATGGGACATGTTGGCTAGATCTGGACGATTTCCAAAATGGAAGGGATCATCTGAGGAAAGTTAACAGCAGAGAAGCTGTCGCTATCAGCTACAGTGAGCATCCATTAGCAGGGGAGGATTGGAAAGAGGCAGAGGGATTGGCAAGCAATGCGATGACATGTAAGTAGTCTGATGAAGGTTATGGCTATGTAGATAACAGTCTCAGAGGGATACAGATAAAGGGAGAGCATGACAGATATTGTGTAAAAGGGAGTGGTCTGATTGGGCCACTGTTTGAAGGTACACAGTAATGGATGGAAGAGAGAAAAGTCTCTGAGAGTTTCAGGCTGGACGTTGGGGAAAATTCATCACTGTCCACTATGATGGGCACAGAGGAAGATAATGGAAAGGGTATTTTTGCTATGTTCAATGAGACACTTCAATCTTACAACCGCCAAATCTCTTTCCCCTAAATCCCCTGCCAAAAAAAAAAATCTGCCAGTAAAACAAAACAAAACAAAACAAAAAACTCCAAACAAAATTTATGCAAGGGAATATATATAGAGAGAAGTACAGGGGTGTTATAATACAATCTTTTTAAATGGTTCTGGAAACAGAAGGTCTGCATTCAAATCCTGCTTTGGATAATTATTACATATGAGACCATCAGAAAGCTCCTTATATTGTGTGGGCCTCGTTTTCCTTGTATTCAAATGAGATTAGATGAGTTCTGAAGTCTTTGGAAGGTTCTTTGATCCTGCAACTTTGTAGTGTTCAATGGAGCATTGTGTCATCCCTTCCCTAAATACCTGATAAAAAAGTGAATGAAACAGAGAAATAGAGGTGAAAGGAGGGAAGGAAAGCAGGGTGATATCTTGGAAAGGGCTTCAGATTTGGAGTAAGAGAACTTGGGTTCAAGTCTCCACTCTATTATATTACATGTTATTGATGGGATGTCTTTTTAGGACTCCTTTTATTTTCACCTTCTTAAAAATGTCCCCATTTCTTTTTGGAGGTACACCCTTATCTATCTTTTCAGGCAACCAAATTCACAACCTCAGAGTCTTCCCCAGCTCCTTATTTTTACCTGTCCCTCTTATGCAAGCATTGGCTAAGTCATGTGCCTTTCTATTCTCTCAGATTACCTATCTCTCCAGGCAAATATCTACTCCCTGATGGAGGCCCTCACAATGACTTTCCTTGCAAACTGCAACAGTTAGTCTATCTCCACATCTCCGCTTTCTTATCCAGCCTCTACATAGCACCCAGTCAATATTCTTTAAAAAAATGATGTTGATTTTGTCACTCCCCTCCTCAAGAAGTTTCAATGATTTCCACTGTCTACTTTAAAAGATAGACTCTGATATTGACATTTAAAGCACTTCATTATTTTACTCGTATCATTTCTTTTTTTTTTCCTAGACTGATATCACAGGATTTTCCTGCACACTCTGTTTTCCCAACAAAATGATAGATTTGTTGTTTCTTATATTCAAAATTCGTGTGCCCTAGACCTAAAATACTTTTCTTCTTCACTGCCATTACTCATACTTACCTACCTTTAGGGCTCGGTGAAAGGGTTCCTTCTTCTAAGAGGTCTTTCTTTATTTCCCTGATTAATTCTACACACCTCTCCAATATTTATCCACTGGGATTTCACTTGAAATTGGATTCCTTTGGGGTGGAAAAAAATCATTGTAATACACACACCTATTACCTACATTAGTAAAGCAATGATATGGGTTCTGTGGGCTGGTCCACCATATTAGTGACATTGATTTATTTTCCTTGTTTTCCTGACCAAATTTATTTCAGTAATACATTACTTCCTGGCTTCCAGAAATGGTAGCTTTATCCATGTTCCTGTGAGTAAAAATATGGAATAACATATTTTCAATGGAATTTTTGTTTGTTTTTCTATTATAGCAATTAAGATTTCCCAGTAAAAATGCCAATCCCCTTGAAATATTTAGCTCCTAGTATTTTGAATGGCCAATATTTTAGAAAGTGAATCTGATATATTATAAAAGAGAGAACACAGTCATTCTGGCCACAGAAATTAGACATATTTCCAACAGGATCAGTGACAGAGGAAAACCTGGCCACTGAATGAATATGAGAGGCTGACATTTTCTCACTACCATTTGGGGAAATAGAATTCTTTTGCTGTCATTACATTAACTTTTTCCATTTCCTCCTGCATTGAGGAAACCTGACATTTCCCTGAGAAAAGGCATTAACTAGTAAGTATATATAAAGTACCTACTATGCACCAGGCACTGTGCTAGGGTCAGAGAATGCAAATAATAATCAAAACCATCTCTCATCCGTACCTTTAAGGAGTGTAGATTCTAGAAGTGGAGATGCCATACTGCTTATGAGGATCTTATGAGATCCATGCCGAGAAGGGGAAACATTACCCCTTAGAAATGATGGATGAACCCTTGAGCTAATTACACAGTGATGAGAGACCATAAGTGATGAGGTCAGTGCCTCTGAGACCCCAATTGTTACCCTGTGTGTGTTAAACATCAGCAGGCCTCACTCTCTGTGCTGGGACACAGTAAGGAATACCAGTCAGGGCTATGCTCAATAATCAGGGAAGCCTCTATCTCCAAGATATTCAATCCAGGTCAACAAAGATTTATTAAGCATCTCCTTTGTGCCGGGCACTGATGACACAAAGATACAATGAAAACCATACCAGCCTTCAGAGAGTTTGCACTTGACCAGTGAGTAGCAACATATATTCAGAGAAGTAAATCTGAACATATAGAAAATAAAATTAGAAGCAGATGGGAATCATACAGAAAGTCCAAAGTTATTTTTGAGAGGGGCATTCCTCACCTCCTTCTCTACTCCACATGGTCACCAACAACCCAGAGTCAAAGGTAATCACCTCTCAAATGGACCACTCTCGTAGCTAATTGCTTTCTGCTTCTATTTTATCTCATTTTCCATCCATCTTCTGTATAGCTGATGATATAGATTTCCTCAAGTGCAGTTCCAGACCTGCTATTACCCTGGGCAAACACATTCAGCCCTACCCCCATACCCACTGCCAATAGGATCAAATTCAAATTCTTAAGCCTGGTGTGTAAAACCCTTCACAATCTAGATTCTATCTTACTTTCTTGACTAACTGCACAACAAACCTCTTCATAAATCCTATATTTTAGCTCAATGAGACTTCTAGATGTTTTCAATACTCTTTTATTTATAGCTGCTGCAGTGGGTTCAGGAAAGCTATTCCCCATGAACCCCAAAGCACTTCCTCCTTATCACCCTCTCTCAGAATCCCTTAAGACTCAGCTAAAGGACCATCACCTCCATGAACCTTTCCTCTATGTTCCTAGTTAGTACTAATCTCTCTTCAACTTTTTAGTATTACATTTATTTGTATACATGTTGTATTCCTGCCCATCTCCATAGGAATATATCAGGTCCTCAAGGGCCTCTAACTGTTTGTGTTTGTACTGGTATAAAGCACTGCCCTTTTCATATTTGGACATTTTGATTGCTGAAATGGAGCACAAGAGGGGAATTTTTTCTAAGAAAAGATGATAAAAATCAGTTTTTGAAGAAACACGGCCTATCAGACACAATGTTATAGAGAAATGGGTCCCAAGGGTCTGAGAAAAAACTGCCACTTGGATAAAAGTTCTGAGGACCCAGCTGAAGAGAGAACATTGAGCTAAAGTACAACAGGTTCCAATAGCAATGATTTCCTAGTTTCAGAGGATGTAGCTAATAAATGACCATTTAAATATTTAAGTAATTATGTGAAGATTATATAAGAATGGTTGAGGTAATCTGACTGAAAGATGGGATTTTTAGGTTTCATCTGATTAAGTAGAGACGGTTCACTGCTTATGAGGCCTTAATTTGAGACTTTAGAAGGCAGAGAGGATTGGAAGAGTAGGAAAAGGCCAAATGAAGAAAGGTGGATTGGGCTTGGGGGATGAATACAGGGTGATTCCGGGAGAGAAGAGACTTAGGAAGGCAGAAACTGATGAAAAGTGAGCCAAGCTGAAGAGACAGCCTTTGCACCTGGAGAAAAGGAACATCACTCTCAAAGCCATCTACATCCCGAGAAGGGAAAAATTCCTCAGAAGTTTTCTCCTATGGCCCTTTTCAGCCCCTTTCATCTGATGACGGAGAATGAGAGTGGCCAAGCACAGGATTTGCATTCATTTTTGCTATGTAAAGAGATGGGGTTTTGCTGGGAGCTGATTGGAGAAAACTGAATTCTCTGCTACTTGAAAAGCTGACTGGGGAAAGGTCTACCTGACTCTCTACTGCTTATAAAGAAGAAACTCAGCAGAGTCCCAGAGCAAATCAGAGGAGCTTGGCAATTTCTAGAATGAGTCAGAGTTGCTTTTAATTGGAAGAAAGCGCTACTCCAATTGCCTTTCCAAGAATCACTATGTGATAAAAGGACCTGCCAAAGTGTGGTAGAGTGTTTTGTTGTTCATTGTTTGCATGTTTCATTTTTCCCTCAGTAGATGATGGCATGGTGAAGATTGCCTCTCAAGAAAAAAAGGTCATCAAGTTCTGCCAGTCATGAGCTGATTTGGTCATATGGGTTTCCCTAATTCTTTGCCTTCTGCTCAGATTCCTATATATACTTCTTCTTTGTCCTGGAAGAGGATTACTGTATATGTCTAATATATATATATTGTGGTCCTTGATGAAAGGGTGTGACCTGGGTTCATTGGTGGATTGTGATATTTTGACTGTTCCTGATCTTGCTTAGGAAATGTTGTGATTATCACATCTATGGCTTTCTATTTTTAAAATACGACATGATCATTTTGCTTTTCCCCGCTATTTAGTAAATATGATAATTATTTCTGATTTTGCTTTCTACTTAATAAATATCATGATTATGCTTTCTTCTCCTTTTATTTCTCACTTCATGTTTAAGAGTGGAGAGGGAAATTATGACCGATACATTGATATATGTAGATGGAAAGCATAGCAGTAGGGGGCAGGATTTACAATGATGAGAAATAGGAGTATTGCTCTCCACTTTCCAGAAACATTTACCAGAGCAGGCAAATAGAGCTTCTAACATAAGGGCAGGGAAGGAGAGCCAGCCATGGGCCACAAATTGTCACAATTCCAGTATTTTTTTAATTCCATCAAGCATAGAACAATATTTTGCAGTTAGTAGCTAGTCAGTAAATATATATTGAATTGAGTCTGAAGGTGGCTTATGTATTTGTGCCATAAAAGACCTGTGGGATTTTTTCTGGGTCATTAAGTCATGGCATGCTGACTTCAGCCTGTATCATATGAACTTCCTAGTCTGGAGCTTGTGCTAAAAATGATCAGACTTGGGATTTCATCTAGGGACTTGTTCTGTTTCATCCAACTCCAGGGGAGATTTTCAATTTGCAAATTAAAGACCCATATTAATAGTCTAGACAGCTGGGCCCAACTACTCACTGCTGTGCAGATGAGCTTTATGGCTTCTGTAGACTTACACATAATTACTCCTAATGTCTGCAACTTATAGGCCAATTCTTGGGTTTTCTTTTTCTTGAATTTCCTCCTAGGGAAAATACAATTCTCAAATCACACGTCTTTGAGGTTCAGGTGTAACAAATATGTTTCACTGCAAACTGAAAGGAATATGTTGACCCCATCATATTCCATAGCATCATTGTATTCAATGATGGAAATATTAATGAGGGACAAATTGGGGGTGGGAGCCCCATGCTGTTCACAGCAGCTCTGAATTAGGCAGTGAAGTTAAAGTCGATTAGACAGCGTATGACCAAATGCCAGCTCTCTGAAGAACTTGTATCATCATTCACTGACTAATTAGGGTTTAGAGTGTACCTTAAGCTGGTGAAATATTCAACCTATAAATGGAGAAGTCTTTAAAATAAAAATTGGGGAGTTTGATTTGGGAGACAAAAGAATCATTCTCAGAGTTAGAAAGGAGCTCAGCCAACCTTACCTAGACCACTGGCACTGACCCAAACCAAAATCTCCAAATGCATCCACTACCCAGTGCTTGCCATGCTTTTAAGATGGCTCTGCTACATCCCTAGAGAGCCCATTCTATCTGGGGGCAGCTGCAACTCTTAGATTTTCTTTTTCATTAAGGAAAATATCCATCTTGGCATCTTCCACTGGTCCTTCCTGACTTTACCCTCGTAGTCAAGTAGGACCATTCGAATTCTTCTTGTATATGTTAAGCCCTTTAAGTATCTGAAGAAATCCCAGATTTCTCTTCTACACACTAAACATTTCTACTTCCTTGAATAAATCTTATTAGAAAACTAAGAAAGTTCTTCCTCATCTAGGTTGCCCTCTTATTCGCATTTTCTAGATTAGTGATAAACTTTCTAAAATATGGTGGCCAGACCTAAACACAGTACTCTAGCTACAATCTGAGCACTGTAGAACAGAAATATTGTCTGCCTAGTCTGGGTTCTCTTTCAAATAATATCTGCTCATCATGTTACAGGGATCTCCAAACTGTGAAACACTGTAGTACAGGGATGTAGAAGGAAAAAAAAAAAAAAACAGCCTACTTAGGGTAGAGATGGGTGGGATGCTGCTGATAATTGTTTACCAACCAGCTTGCTAAATTCTAATAACAAACTTTTAAGCTTAATCTGTGTTATGAAATTTTTCTTAAGTCTAGGAATCAATAAAACAATAATTTGAGCCCTGATCTATAGCCTTTGCTCATTTTGTATGTTTAAATGCTCACCTTTAAAATAGGACAATAGGTTCTCCCTCACTGGTTTGAGCTGACTGCAGCACAGCCCTCCTACTTACTGAGGGCTACATAGGTGATAGAATGAGAATAAACACTTAGGTAGGGTGATGGTATTTTCATGGCAAAATGACCTTAGGCATTGTGCATTTCCAAGCCCTCACTTTATAGATGGGGAAACTGAAGGTCAGAACAATGAAGATTGGCAAGGTAGTTATAACTCCTGGGGCTCCTGACTCCAACTTCTGGGCTCTTCTCTCTGAAGCACATTGGCCCTTGGCCCTGCAAACTGAGAAACTCAATGTGAGAAGGAACTTTGACTGTGATCTGATCCAACCCATATCCATTCCAAAAGACTCCTCACAAATGTTCACCCAGGCTCCATTTGAAGAACTCAGATGATGAGGAACTCGTTTTCTTTAATCTAATCCTTTTTAAAAGCTGTTTGTTATGAAGTGTTTGCTTCCACTGAGACAGAATGTGCTTCAACATTTTCACTCAGGTTCTCTCTCAGGTGTTGGGAATCACAACTAAGAGTTTTGGTTTGGAATTATAATCTATTTCCTTTCTTTCTATCTTTTTATATATAATCTAATTTGTATAGAAATTTACCATTTACCAAATATTTAGTAGCATCTCACTGAGGTTCACAACAAAGATACGTATACCCACTTTATAGATGAGGAAGCTAGGGTTGAGAGCTTAAGTGATTTGCCCAGGGTCACATAGCAAGTAAACACTAGGTTACTTATTTGACATTGGTTAGGGTTGGATCCCAGGGTTCTCTTGACTTCAGCACCAACAATCTAGCTGCTGTGACACATTGCCTTAATTGTTCAGAAGTGCTCTGACATGTTCTTGGTAATGAAGGTATACCTGGTCCGCATATAATATTTAGAAAATTTACTTCTGGAATCTGACATTTGAAAATAAATATTCACCTCTGCCATTTTCTGAGCATCCTCTATATTCTCAGAACAAATGAATGTGGAAAGAACTTTGAAATGGAGAATAACTCCTTCCAAGAATAAATGGTTACTGCTATGCACGCCATCAATATGCCCATCTGAGCTAACCCTGAGTTATGCCCTCATAGGCATAAACTCCTTTCTATCAGGAGATGCTCTGTGAGGCATTGCTCTGAAGACAACACTTACCCATTTACCTTATTGACAGAAGGAATCTATTTAGGTCATCATTAGGTAAAGATTAGACTTGCTATAATTTTCTGAAGAGGGCAGAATTAGGAGCACTGGCTACATAAGTTTAGACCTGATATAAAGAAAAAAAACAAGACAAGGGAATATCAAAATTGTCAACAATTTAGTATAATCAACAAGCAGATATGGATAGCCTTGGGTTCTCCCCCAATGGGTCTCTTCCAGAAAAGTTTCAATGACCCTTGACTGGGCATCTTGTGGAATTCTTCTTCAGATGCAAGGAGAATTCTATGACCTCTGAGGCTCCTCTCAACAAGGTAACTCTTTGAGGCTTTGCAGAGATATGTTAGAAGAGCCTGACTCATCCTATATTCATACACCCCCTACCCTGCCCCTCTTCATTTGGCCTTTTCCTACCCTTCCAATCTTCTCTGCCTTCTAAAGTCTCAAATTAAGACCTCCTCATAAACTGTGAACCATCCCTAATTAATCTGATGGAACCTAAAAGGCCCATCTTTCAGTCAGATTACCTCAACCCCTCTTATATTATCTCATAATTACTTAAATATTTAAGCGATCATTTATTAGTCATCCATTAAAATGCTACACATTCATTGGACCCATCTTTTATTTTCTTTGCAGGTATATATTTTCACCTCTGACTACCGTCATTTCCAAATAGTTTTCTCCCAAATTTTGGCACCTTTATAACAATAGTCTAGGTGTCTCGTGACCTATAAAATAACCTCCTATTTTCTTTGGCATATACATTGCGCAACAGAATCCAGTTCTGAGTCTCAATGATGCCTTTTCTAGGCACCAGAAAGGAGATGAAAAGTGAGAAAGCTGGCTGATCACCTGGGGGTGGAAGACCCTGCTGAGAACAGAAACACAGATTATATCTGTTTCCATCTCTCTGAGTCTGGAGTGTGGATGAGTTCTGCACTGTGCTATTAACTGAAGTCCCTGCTTTCAGTCTCTCCCCCCTCTAATTCATCCAACACTTAGCTTGAAAAGTGATTTTCCCAAAGGCTTAGTCTGATCCTGTCACCCACATTCAATGGTTTCCACTAACTTGTCCCTATTATCTCTAGATTAAAGAATGACGCTTCCAGTAGCATAGAAAGGCCTTCATAATTGGCTTCAACCTAAATTTCGGGGTTTAGAGTAATGTGCTCTCACTCTCACATGTGCATACTCATGTTACAGAGACATACACATATAAATAAAATAGCTAATATTTATATAGCTTTTTAAGATTTGCAAAAGTTATAAATATAAGTGGAGCTTAATTTTTCTTTTGAAAGTAAGATGAAAAAGAAAATTGGCATTTACAAGAGGTGGTAAATATCCTGAGCCCCATAAAACCATGCCTTTGCCCAAGATACATCCTCACTCATTCACCATTGAACAGTTCTCTTCTCTTGGCTGCCATTTCTGCTGGGTAAGAAGCAGGCTTAGAAAGGGTGACTCCTAAGTTCTATCCTTGGTCTAATCCTCAAGACTTGATTGTTATCTCCCTCTTTGAGAGACAAGATAGTATAAAGGACAGAGAAGATGTTACATGGCACACCCATGTGCCACAGCTCCAAGGCATTAAGTCACAAATTTGGTTGGGGGGCACTCTGGTACAGAGATGTATTCTTAACTCTGCTGCATTCTAAATCTCACTTTTGTAGAATGGTGACTATCCTTTTAGGGGACCCTAAGCATTCCAAAAGAATATAGCACATATTAGACAACCCAGTAAATTCCACCCTTAGGTGGAGACATCCTACATGGAAATGGAAAAGGGTCACCCAAAATAATTTGAATCAAATAATTAAATCCCAATCACTGAGACCCAGATTGATTGATCATCAAAGAGTATTTCCATTCCATCCATTAAAGGACATAAAGAGCCAAAGCAATATTTGAATTTATATGTGCATATACACAGAGATACACAAACTCAAATAAAAAAAATAAGATGTTCATTAGCATATAATAATGAAAGACATTTGTTACATTTAATTTAACTTCATTTTAAAAGTACTGCATATAATTTTAATAGGAAATGTTCAATGGCACATCAGTCCTTATGAACAGTCATGGCATGCTCTTGCCTATTGTCAACACATATAGTGACTTGGAGCCTGTTTCTAGAAAAGTGTAATGATATGTAAGGAAAGGACACTGTTCTCAACCTAGAACATGCAAATATATTGTTTCAGGTTTACTCACATGAACTTCAAAAATTATACAAATATATGTTGAGTCAAAACTAAGTATTCCTTCCAAAGGCCCCAATTTTGATGTGATTTGAACATTATGTTCCCTCCTGAGTGGAGGGGTTGAGTGAAGAAGACATGAATTAAATATCTGGGGAGGGCAAAGGGTCATGGCACTCACCACCCGGGACAATATGTAGCCCATCAATATGGGCCTCTGGTCTTTGATTCTTAGTAGTTGTTCTTTTTTTTGTTACTAGCAAAGAGGTATAAAATACCAGGCTTTGTGAGCTATGAAAATTCAAGAAAGTGAACCTGCAGAGATTCAGGAGCCAGATCATGAGGGATGATACTAAAGCTCCTGATCAACTTGCTTGACTTTCCCAAAATGGCGGATCCAAGGCAGCCAAAAGGGAACAGCAAGGCCTCCTTCACTGGCTCTGCTGCATTCAGACTTGTGTACTTTTTGGCAATTGTTTTGAGATTTAGTCCAATCTCTCTAAGGACGGAGATGATATAAGGGGAAAACCACTGCCGGACATTGGGGAGGGGGGGAGAGGGGAAGTTTTGTAACTTCTATTCTTGCTAGATTTTCTTAGCACATATCCTTTTGTAAATTTTAGTTGACAGTAATTGGTAAAATGATACTTAATCACTACTAGTTAACACTGGAGAGAACACACTGGATTTGGGTGCTCAAATTAATGGCATTAGAAGAATTACCTTACTATCACCTAGGGATACACCTACATCTTGAACATGGATGTAGCGACCCTCTGGAGAATCTACTTGTGAATGTGAAAAGGAGATGGGGAATGTAATTAACTTATTAGTGAGAGGAGGATTTAAGGAAAAGGACTCTTATAATTAATAAGGTCTATGCAATCTTAAAATTAGCACACAAGAGTATCTGCTAATGAGATGATATTTAGTTCAAATGACCATTTACACAATTTTCTATGAATGCCTTAATGGAGAGACAGAAGATTTTGACATGTTTTCAATCCTATCAATAACCTTAAATATGTTACAATTTTCGATCAGTAGTCTATTGGAAGAAGACTGATAATTCACCTCTTCATTAAAGTGAACTTTGTGCTGTATTTTTAAAATAAACTCTTGCTCAAATTATACTTTAAGATTCCTTTATCAAATAACAATTCTATGCTCCCTTTAGACACACATGAGAGGTCTTTCCAAACTATGATACTTAGGGACAATTTGAAAAGTGGCATAGAGAGAGATGGGGGACAGGCTCCATTATTTCCTAAGTGACTTTAATCTTTCTAACAGATTGCTGGCTGTCATTTTGCAAATGTCTTTTGGAAGAAACCCTGTTGTGCAGAAGAGGCTATTTGCTTCTAATGAATCACTCCCATAACTGCTCAGTTAACAAAAAAAATTATGAATTTAGGCTCTAACTTCTGAGCCCCAAAGAAAATCCTACAAAAGTGCTATTGGTGAATTCTTTTTTTTTTTTTTATAATGGAGTGACACAGTGAATAGAGCACCTGCCCTGGAGGCAGGACGACCTGAGTTCAAATCCAGCCTCAGACACTCAACAAAAAAACTAGCCATGTGACCTTGGGCAAGTCAACCCCAATTGTTTTTCAAAAGGCAATAAATAAATAAATAAATAAATAAATGATGATCAAATCATATGCCTGGCTGAATTGGAACTGAATGATCAAGTCTGTTACAGTTGTGAAATAAATTCATATTTGGCATTCAACTACCTTGTAGTGGAAGAATTATGTGGTGGGATGAGGACCCAGAGAGAAAAGGAAAGAAAATGCAAGCACTGGAGGAGGGGAAGCTCTCTTGTTGTGTCTCCCATGCTTTTTGTACTTCTCTGGGGTCACCAGATGTAATGACTTTTGAAGTAGCTGAGTCACTGTTCTTGTGCAAGCATATTTCTATTGTTGATCTAGAGAATGGAATAGATGCTTTTAACCTACTTTGGAAAATCCTTAGAGTCTCTAAATCCCTTCCTCTGTCTCATAGCTCAGATTGTGGCATGTGGAAGGGCCTAATTAATGCGTGTGGGTTGAATGTTTGGCTCTCACTTATTGAAAGGACATGAAAGCCAAGCCCTCTACATAAGGGTAATTAAGTACATACATAAGTGAGGAATAGGGAGGTCTCCCACTCTCTGTTTCTTGGATATGGGTCTAAAGTAATGGCTACCTCAGCCTAAAGTCCATCAGCAATGGCCACCTAAAAAAAATTAGGTTGCATTGTCATTTTTTGAGTAGTTTAGAAGTATGAAGCCATTTTCCCTCCAAGACAATCTTTTTTTTTTTTAAGCAATTAGGGTTAAGTAACTTCCTCAAGGTTACACGGTCAGGTGTTTCTGGGTGGATGCTAAGTGTCTGAGTCCGAATTTGATCCCAGGTCATCCTGACACTGTAGCCAGTGCTCTTACTCACTGTGCTACCTGGCCGCCCCAAATTACTATTTCTTTTTTCTTTTTAAGCAATCAGTGTTAAGTAACTTGCTCAAGGTTACATGGCCTCCAAGACAATCTTGAATAAAATCCTTCACAAAGTCAGAATCTTTAACAAGAGCCTGTGTAGTACAGTAGAGGACACCTGGCTTAATGTCAACAGAGAATTTATTTCACATCCTATGTCTAGCAAGCATTAGCAATGTGACTGTAACTTATCTGCTTAACCTTTGTGATCACTGAGATCAAACCCAGCCTTGGCCACTATTAGCTGTGGGATCCTGGCTAAGTCACTGAAACTCAGTCTGAGTTATTTGTTTGTTTGTTTTTTCTCCATAAAAACACTGGTAAAGCAACTTGTTCAATTTTCCCCACTTTTTAAGGAAAAATCATATAATATATGCAAAAGCATTTTGTAACCCTTAAGCTGTTGCTATGTGTTAACTATGCTTGTAATTTCTTTATCTGGAACGTGAGTGCATGATATTGTACCTCGTACCTCAGAGGGATGTTAGGAAGCATGAAAAATGAGATAATGTACATAAAGCATTTTGTGCACGTTAAAACACTATTCAAAATCCAGTCATCGTTAATATAGCTCTCTACCAACTTCCCACCATATGTCTGGAAATATTAATTGAACATTTTTGTTATGGGTTTCCTGTGCAGATTTCATCAGTGAACTACTGCCATTACATTGCTGCATTCTTATTTTTAAATCAATTCTGTAATACCTTTGTAAGTGATGTAAAAGAAAATTAACTTCCAACCAACCATCACTGGTTTTAACATTTGCTCCCACGCTTGGTAAGCACAAAAGTTACTCTATTGTAAATATTATTTTAAAGGGTTTCTTTACTTGCTTCCTGCTTGAAGGTATATCTGGATATGTAGATACAGATGGAGAAAGAGGGAGATAGACACAGACAGACACAGAGTCAGAGAGACAGAGACAAAGGGTCACAAAGAGGAGAGGCAGGGAGAGACAGAGAGAGAGAGAGAAAGAGAGAAGAAAAAGAGAAACAGAGAAGAAAAAAAGAAAGAGACAGAGAGATAGAGAGACAGAGAAGAGACAGAGAAACAGAGAGAGAGATTCTGTAAGAAAATTCCTCCACGAGGGAAGGAAAATAAGTTTTAAAATATCTGTCTATTATGCTTCATTAACAAGTATAGTTATTTATGTATTTAAGTTTGCTACTTATATAACATTGTATATCTCACAAATAAATTTGAAATTACTCATAGAGTTGGCTTCTTATATTTTTGTGTCACATGTATTTAGCTCATTTTTCTATACTAGTATTCAAGCCCTCAGAGGGTCTGGTCTATGTCATCTCAGTCTCATGCTTTTTGTAATGCACACATGATGAATAGTACATGTCATATATATATACATATATATGTGTGTGTGTGCATGTTTGTGTTTAATATATATTTTGAACAGTACAGTATCATTCATATATACACATACCCATACATGTATATACATATATATACACATCTCTCTCCATATGTATGTACATATGACTAATATATTTTGCTCATTGACCACCTGAATTTTTTTTGGTACAGAAGGTGGAAACTCTTTCTACCTGATGGGTAGGCAAACAAGGAAATTTCATATATGGAACTAGAAGAGGGAATAAGAAAGAGAGAGAGAGAGAGGGGTGCCTCTATTTGACCTTGCTTGACTTAGCCTAATTTGGCCTTTCAGATGCAAGCCTAGAACTAAATAAAACATTTGTAGAACTTCCAACAATCTCAAAAAATTCAATTAGCCATGCCAAGGGAAGGATACTAAGCAAGGACACAGCATTAATTCAGCAACGTTTGGTTTTCCTACTCATTTGGCGTACTAGTCAGAAGCCTAAAGGAGGAACCAATAACTTCTCTTGCTGCCCTGGATAGATAGATGATAGATAGATGGATAGATAGATAGATGGATAGATGGATGGATGGATGGAGGGATGGATGGATAGATAGATAGATAGATAGATAGATAGATAGATAGATAGATAGATAGATAGATAGATAGATAGATGGATGGATGGATAAATAGATGGATGTTTGGATAGATAGATGGATGGATAGATAGATGGATAGAAAGAAAGAAAGAAAGAAAGAAAGAAAGAAAGAAAGAAAGAAAGAAAGAAAGAAAGAAAGAAAGAAAGAAAGAAAGAAAGAAAGAAAGAAGGAAGGAAGGAAAGAAGGAAAGATAGATAGATATCCCTTATGTATATGTATGTGTATATTTAAAGACAATTAAGTTACCTACCTCAATTGTATCATCTTTGACCACCAACTAAGTCTTTTCCTTAAAATTTCCTGTATCAAATTTTCTTCCTCCTTCTACTTCTTCCCTTACCCATCAAGAAGGCCATCAATACAATACCCATTATACATTTGAAGTCATGCAAAACATTATTCTTTATTAGCCATGCATGGGGAAAAAATAAAAACCAAGAAAAATGAAGAATGTTAAAAAAAAAAAAGCTTCCATCTGCACTCAGAGTTCATCAGTTCTCCCTCAGGAAGTGCTTATGATTTTTCATTGTGATTACTTTGGGGTTGTTAAAGATTTCCATACTGAATTGAATGTGTATGTTTTTCCTCCTCAAGCCAATTCAGATGAGAGTAAAGTTCACTCATTTCCTATCACCTCCCCCTCTTCCCATCCTTTGTAAAAGTTTTTTTTTTTACCTCTTTTATGTAAGATAATTTATACAATTTCATCTTTGCCTTTCTTCTCCTCCTAGTACATTCCTCTCTCACCCCTTAATTTTATTGTAGATACCATCCCTTCATATTCAACTCCTCTTGTGCCCTCTGTATGTGTGTGTGTGTGTGCATTTGTATTGTTTTCCCTCCAACTACCCTAATACTGAGAAAGGTTTCATGAGTTACAAATATCATCTTTCCATGTAGTAATATAAGCAGTTCAACTTTGATAAGTCCCTCATGATTTCTCTTTCCTGCTTACCTTTTCATATTTCTCTTGAGTATTATATTTCAAAGTCACTTTTTCTCTTTAGCTTTGGTTATTTTTTTTTCCCTCAAGAATGCTTGAAAGTTCTGTATTTAATTCAATGTCCATTTTTTCCCCTGAAGGATTATATCAGTTTTGCCGGGTAGTGGTGCTTGGTTTTACTGCAATCTTCGCTGACCCGCAAATATAATGTTCCAAACCCTCTGATCCCTTAATGAAGAAACTCCGAAATGTTGTGTTATCCTAATTGTGTTTCCACTGTATGTGAATTGTTTCTTTTCTTTTCTTTTTTTTTTTAAACAATCAGGGTTAAGTAACTTGCTCAAGGTTACACGGCCAGGTGTTTCTGGGTGGTTGCTAAGTATCTGAGCCTGGGATTCAATCTCCAGGTCATTCCAACACTGCAACCAATGCTCTTACTTGCTGTGCTACCTGGCCGCCCCTATGTGAATTGTTTGTTTCTGGTTGTTTATGATATTTTCTCCTTGACCTGGGAACTCTGGAATGTGGTTATAATATTCCTAGCAGTTTTCATTTTGAAATCTCTTTGAGGAGGTGGTTGGTGGATTCTTTCTATTTCTATTTTATCCACTGGTTCTAGAATATCTAGGTAGTTATGCTTGATAATGTCTTGAAAGATGATGTCTAGGTTCTTTTTTTGATCATGGCTTTCAAGGACTCCAATGGAATTTAAATTATCTGTCCTGGATCTATTTTCCATGCCAGTTGTTTTTTTGAATGAGATATTTCACATTGTCTTCTATGTTTTTTTCATTGTTTTGTTTTTGTTTTTATAATATCTTGATTTCTCATAGAGTCATTAGCTTCCATTTGATCCATTGCAATTTTTAGGGAATTATTTTCTTCAGTGGGTTTTTGGACCTCCTTTTCCATTTGGGCAGCTGGGTGTTAGAAGGCATTCTTCTACTCATTGGCTTTTTGGACCTCTTTTGCAATTTGACCTAGTCTATTTGTTAAGTATTATTTTCTTTGGTTCTTTTTTGGGTCTCCTTTAGCAGGTTGTCGACTCATTTTTCATTATTTTCTTGCATCACTCTCATTTCTTTTCCTGATTTTTTCTCTACTACTCTTACTTGATTTTTAGAATCTTTTTTGAGCTCTTCCATGACAAGAGATTAATTCATATTTTTCTTGGTGGCTTTGGATGTAGGAGCTTTGACATTGTTGTCTTCTTCTGAGTTTTGATCTTCTTCTGATTTTTGATCTTCTTTGTCACCAAAGTAATTTTCTATATCTGAATTTTTTCCTATTGTTTGCTCATTTTTCCAGTCAATGACTCGACTTTTCATCTCTGTGAAAATTTGTTTCACTAAAGCTTTTGTGGATTCTGCTGCTCTAGAATTTGTTTAGAGTAAATTTTGCAGAAATTTGGAGAGGTTTAGGGGAGAGCTAAGCAAGTGCTCACCTTTATTCCACCATCTAGGCTCCTCCCCCAAATATTATTTTCTTTTTATTATTTTTTCTTTTTTGTAGAGGGCAATTGGGCTTAAGTGACTTGCTCAGAGTCGCACAGCTAGTAAGTATGTCAAATGTGTGAGGATGGATTTGAACTCAGGTCCTCCTGACTCCACAGCTAGTGCTCTATTCACTGTGCCACCTAGCTTCCCTATAAGTATTATTTTCTTTAATGGTAAAAATGATATTGCTGAATGACAAATTGAAGGTAATATCAGAGGGAAAACACTAAAATTAAGGCCTGGGAAAAGTTTCTTCCAGAAACTGAAACTGTACCTGAGACTTAAAGCAAGCCAAGGGAATAAAAAAAAAAAACCAAGGTGGAGATAAGAAGCAAGAATGTTCTCGGCATGGAACCCGCCAAGAAAAAGTCTTCATCTGTAGATGGCGCGTCTTGGGTGAGAAACATGAATGAAATCAGTGTCACTGCATACCAGACTGCCTGGAGGGCAATAGGGTGAGAGAAGATTGGAAAATAGAAATAAAGTCAGGGGATCTTAGATTTGATCCTGGAGGGAATAGGAAACCAGTGATGTTTATTGAACATGCAGATGGTATGGCCAAACGTGTTTTAGGAAGCTCAATCTGGTACCTGAGTGAAAGATAGATTATATTATAATGACAAGAGATTTAATGCTTGAAGATTAACTAATAGCTTATTAAGGCCTGGACAGCATGGCTACACTGTCAAAGGAATAAAGAAAGTATATGCAAAGCATATCATTCATTGCAAAGGTTAAAATTTCAGATTAGAAAATAGCAGATGATCAACAAAGAAACTAATTGAGATTATTAATAGCTCTGGTAGAAGAGCAGGGTACAAAATCATCTTATAAAAACAAATCAACAGCATTCATACATAGTAATAACAAAATCCAGGATGGAAGAGAAGGAAGTCTCATTCAAAATCACTAGAGGTTGCATAAAATATCTGGGAGTGAGTCTCCCCAAACACGCTCAAGGCCAAAATAAAGTTATGATCTAGCACTCACATGGACCTTTTCGGTTTGCAGATAGCTCTATGTGGGTTACTCTCAGTGGGTGCTCATGACAACTGTGATAGGACAGGTAATCTCGATTTAAACATATAAATGCTCTCAGCCTCAGTTTCCTCATCTATATAATGAGATTATCAAACGAAATCCTATTTGTGAAGTGCTTATCAAGTACCTGGTAAGCAGTGGGTGACATGAAAAAGCTTTTCCCCCTCCCTCCTTCTCTTCCCATATAAGGCAGGTAGGTGGTGCCATAGTGCACAGCGTGCCTTATCTGAAGTGCCAAATCTGAAGACTTATCTTCCTGAGTTCATATTGACCTCTGACACTTACTAGCTGTATGACCCTGGACAAGTCATTTAACCCTGTTTACCCGAGTTACTCATCTGTAAAAATGAGCTGGAGAAGGAAAGGTCAAACCACTCCAGTATCTTCACTAAAACAACCCCAAAAAGGCTCACAAAGTGTTGCACACAGGTGAAATGATTAACGATGACAACAGCTTGTTGATGTTAATCTCTGTAGCATCTAGCTGTGCCTATATAGATGCAATTACAAAATATTACTTAATTATAGACTAAGTGACTGAGCTGATAATCAGAGTTCATAGGTGGACTTTCAATATAATAAAATGATTATCCTAATTAAATTAACTTACAATTGTAGGGTTATACTAACCAAACTAAAATGGGGAAGTTCGATTCAGCTCATCAAGATAGAATGTGATTAAACAAAGACTTTCCGGTGGCTTTCCTTGTGAGGAGTGAGCTAACAGTCTCAGTAGATCAGGGGAGAATTCTAAGATTAAGTACTCTTAGAATTAGAGAATACTCAGGTTGAAAGAGGCCCTGCCTTTCCCAGAAATTCAAATTGCTAAAAGACAGGGTCAAGACAAAAGGTGAAAAAGGAAGAACGGTGGGCGTGCAGAGGAAAAGTAGGCAGCACCATTAGCTTTGACAAGTCATTTTTAAACTTGGGACTGATTCCATGGGTCACTCCAATTTTGGCTTCTCAGGAATTCTCAGATGTGCCCTGATGATTCGAGGTCATTCAAGCTTAGTGCCAATGTTGGTAACCCAGGAATGGTTGCCGGAAGGCTTCATTCGAGTGTGTTCTTCCTGGCAGAGGCTCCTCGGGATCACCATCCAAGACCTAGATTTGAAGTCCTGGAATCTTTTTGCTCTGATGAGGGTCACATTTTTAGAAACTATTTAAATATAATCCAACTCAACCAGCATATTTTAAGTCTGTACTATGTTCAAATTGGGTTTTTTTTTTGACAGTTGTGGTGTGTGTGTGTTTAATGTTCTCTGTTTACAAAAAGCTTACAGTCTACTGAGGGACCAACAGAATGCAGGTAAGTATATATGTGATGATGTGAGGGAGAGGAGATGAGAAGCACTAACAAGCAAAGGGATGAGGGAAGGCTCCCACGTGGAGGGGCAATGAAGTGAGATTTAAAAGACACTATTCTCCATGTTCTGTGAAATTCTTAGATCTTGGCTTGGCACAGTAGGAGAAAAGGTTCACCAATGAGGGCTCTGGTAAAACATTGAGTGACAATGCCCTGCATGCTGTGCTTTTGTGTTAACAACGTTAATGCCCTTCCTTACTTTACTATGTAAGTGTGACTGAGGCTCCAGGACAGAAGAGGCTTTGTTCCGTTTCCTGACTGTCTGTCATCCTACACCTTTATCTATTAAAATGCTGTTTATGAAAACTGCTCTTCAACCCTCCAAGCTATTCAGATGAGCAGTTGGAGATTTCAGGAGTCGCTTTGCCTAGATCCTGTGTGTGGTTTTGAGACTTGATGACATGATAATGCAGTTATTTTTAATAGAGAAATCCTGAAAGTGTGGAAAATCATCATTATTATACATATGTAATTCTTTCATAAGGATTCAGTAAGAATATCTGTATCCTGTTTTTCACTGCTGGTTGAAGACAAATTCAGAATTCCCTCCACTTGACTTTGGCAATGTTCTGTCCCTTGTGCACATATAGCTAACCTTTTTAACGCTTCCTGGAACCAAGAAACATTTATTAACATGCTACTATGTGTCAGGTGGTTTGTATCATTCCAAGCGAAGAAAGACTAAAAGAAAAGAATCCCTGAACCTTAGGAGCTTCTCAGGATCAAAGATTTTCAGTCAGAAAATGACCTCAGAGGTGGAGTTCAACCCAATTGTTTTATAGATGAGGAAACTGAAGCCTGGAGAAATGTTAGTCGATATGTGAGACAAGGTTTGAACTCAGACCTTGCTGTTTCCAAGTGTAACATTTGATCTGCTAGGCGATCCTACCTGCTTGAATTTGGTTTCAGAAGACATGTAGACATGTTATGTACAAAAGATACATAGAAGAAATAGCATAATTTCTAGAGAAAAATAAAACAGAACAAAAAACTAATGATTTTTGAGATCAGAAAAATGCTTGTCTAAAAGGTAGCACTTAAATCCATAAAGTATTTACTTTGTACCTACCATTTGGAAATGGGCACTTAGGTAGTATGCACCAGGCCTGGAGGCAGGAAGACTCATCTTCCTGTGTTTGAATCTGGCCTCAGGCATTTACTAGCTGTGTTACCCTAGGCAAGTCACCTAACCTTATTTGCCCCAGTTCCTCATCTCTAAAATGAGCTGGAGAAGGAAATGGAAAACCACTCTAATATCATGGCCAAAAAATATCTGAATGGGGTCACAAAGAGTAAGGCATGACTGAAATGAGGGAGAGACAACAACATGCCAGGCACTGTATGATTAGTGGGGATACAAAGAAGGGGGAAATAAAACCCCAAACCAGCGCCTGATCTAAAGGAGTTCACAGCCTAGTGGGAGAGACAACAACCAAAGAATGAGGTACAGACAAGAAGAGGATAAATTAGAGCTAATCCACAGAGGGAAGGCAGGAAAGCATTCCTGTTGACTGGATTCTCATCCAAGTCGGGGTGTTAGCTAGGGCTCAGGGGAAGCCAAAGGATGTGAGAGATGAAGATGAGGCAGGGTGGACTTCTAGGAATCAGGGATGGACAGCCAGGGTGAGAGGTACAGATAGGATTTTATATGTGAGGAACAGGAAGAAGGCCAATTGAATTGAACCCTGATGTTCAAGGGGGAGATAAGTGAAATGTGTGTGAAGCAGGGATGGAATTAGCTTGTGAAGAATGGCAAAAGGAGCTTAGTTACTCTAAAAGGTCATGGTGAGGCGTTGGGATTTCCTGAAAGACAGAAGGGCGGACATGGCCTGGCCCGCACTTTAGGGAAATGATTTTGGCAGCAGAGTGGAGGGAGGATTAGAAAGGGCAGAGACCACTAGGGAGCTCCTGAAATAGGAGAGATGAGAGATAAGAAGAATCTAAACTAAGAAGGGAACCATGTGAGCAGAGAAATAAAAATGGATGTGAGAGATGGTATGGAGCTGGAATCTGGCTGTGTGGGTGAGTGACAGTGCAGAGTTAAGGATTACACTCACAGTTGTGAATATGAGAGAATGGTTGTGCCTTCAACAGAGACAGGGAAGGTGGCCATGACTTCAGATACTAGACACATATGAATGATTATATATTACATTGTTCATTGGTGCTACTCACCCTATTTTAATGAATAAATGTTCACTAAATAGTACTTATACATTCTCACTTCTTTTAAAAATTAAAATATATTATACGCATCAGCCAGGTTTCCAGGAAGTATTTTAATTTCAAATTATCTTTCTTAGATTTCCCCAATATAGGAGATTTTCATTACTTTATATGATTTTCTTTCAGCATGGTTCAGCTTAGAGGAAATTTCCTCTGAGATGTCTTGTTATCAGATCCTGAGGTGTATGGGGTATTCAGGAGAACTAGGCCTTCTGATGTGAGGATTCACTGAGCCCTTTGAAGGTTTGCTTGTGAACCTCTGGTGTCCATCTGTCTCCCAGCTCTCACTTGTGGCTCCAAGAAACTGTAGCATGTACAGCACCCATACCCTGGTGAGACTGTTTCAACAGATGGGCCAAACCAGGTTGAGGGTAACCAATGAACCTCAAACACATTGGTGAGTCTACCCTCAAGCATGTGAAGACTTCCCCCCATGGAATATAGTGGATGAGAACAATTTGTTCCAGTGACCATGAAAGCAGCTGAAATGGGCATTGTAGAGTGCTTACAGCTTGGTCAGGCACTGTGAAGGTCACCCGGGTATTATGGGCGATTGCTAGTCATTTGGACTTTTGTCTTGCAATGGGACCTTAATGGTTCTAAAAGAGTGAGTGAGACAGATAACTTTGTGCAACTCTGACTCACTTAAATCCAATTCAGATTCAATTAAAAACATCTCCCATCATCCACTCTTTTGCCCTAACATCATGATGTCATTGGTCCTTTTCAAAAAAAATAAACAACAAAAACTTGATCCTACTTTTGTCCTCATGGGACATGACACATTATAGAATCACTGATTTAAAGATGGTAGGGCTCTTAGACATCACTGACCGCAACTCCTCCTGAAGTCATGGGCAGTTAGTTGGCAGTCTGCCCTTTGTACCCAGATACTCGAATTTCAAAGAAAATGATATTTACACTGTTGATTATATCTTATTGAAATAATAGTGTACTGATTTACTATGTACCTAGGATTACATATTTAGAGTTTGAAGGGACCTTGAAAGTCAACCAGGGCAAATCCTTCCTTTTATAAAGACCTAGAAAAATTCAGTGACTTCCTTAAGGTCAGAGAGATTGTGACTAACAGATTTTGAGAGTTCTAAGGGAACTTAGAGGCAATCTAGTCAAATTCAGACATGGATTTCAAATCCATCCCTTTATATACTCTAATATGTCGAAATGTTCATTCAGCCTATGCTCGAGGATCTTCAGGGAAGCAGTATCCATCATACTTGAGACAAGTCATTCCACTTTTGAACCACTCTAATGGCTAGGAAATTTGTCTTGGCATCAAACCCAAAGTGGTCTCTTTGAAATGTCCACTGATTACTCCTGGTTTTCCTTGCCAAGTCTTCCTTTTCCCACATGATTCACACCCAATTTCCTTAACCCAAGGCCCTTCACCATTCTAGTTGTATTCCTCAAGAAATTTTCTATCTTTTCAAAATCTTAAAGAGTGGGGTCCATGAAAGGATACAACACTCTAAACAAAAGCAAATCATAGTAGGTTAACCTCACCCCACCCTGTAAGGGTTATGGGATTTAAAGATCTTCCATGCCCATTGGACTTGCTGATGTAGCAGGAAGGGGTGGGGCAAGAGGAAGCGGAAGCCAAGCTAGAGTTACTGCAGTGGCTAGCAGTGGCACAGCAGCGGCAGCAGCAGCGGTAGCGGTAGGGGTAGCTGTAGCCACCAAGGTGGAGGTGGAGGTGTGAACCCCTTTTTGAGCCAGCCAGGATTTCTGCTAAGGACTCCTGCTGAGGACTGTCAGGGGCCGGAGCTGCTAGGAGCGTGCTTCCTGGACGCTGAGTAGTTGCTGTGAGTGGGGAGAGGAAGACCTTTGCCTGAGGTAGCCTGTTCTGTTTTAAAGGCTTGAGAATGTGGGTGCTTTCTACTTTATTTACCTATGCCAATTTCATAACTACTCTGATGGCTTTGACTTTCTGGTTTTGGGATTCAGTCACTTGGTGTTTTAATAAATGTTCTCTCTTTATCCCCCATATAGCAAGCCTGATATATTTTGTGATTAATAACCACATCAGCATATTTTTAATTGCCATAGGCATTGTGAATATTGCATTGCTGATATAACCCCCATTTCTGGAAGCAATAACCCTTTAATTCAACCAAAGTTTCCATTAGCTTTTGTAGAAGATGGGGTCAACCCAAAAGAAATAACCCTTCTATTAAAGTGGCAAAAGGTTATGTCCTGATACCTACAAAAGGTCAAGAAATCATCTTCATGATTCTTTAATGTGAAGAAGTCCTTGACATATCCCCTGAATCAATTTGTAATCAATCCACCCATAGTCATTAAACTAGGTGTATAAACTTTATGGTCAATTTAGATGTCTTTAAAAGCCAACAGGTGAACAGTAAAGATGTTGCAAAAGATGTCTATTTTTATTGGTTAAGTCACTTGGTGACATCCCATGGTACTTGACTGAGATTAATGACCTAGTCGGAATCAAGCAAATTTTGGAGAAGCAATCACTGGCAGGGTGGCTGAGGGGGGGGGGGTAGCATACATGGGCACCCTCTTTTGCTTCCCACTTCACCAAAGGAGGGCATTGTGAATTTCAGCAGGACAAAGAATATATACTTTCCCATCAATATCCTGTCAGTTTCCTAAGGACATAAAGAACTGATGGCAGTGTGTGTGTGTGTGTGTGTGTGTGTGTGTGTGTGATAAGCTAAGGAAACACTGGACATGATGGGAAAGGGAGATCCAAGGCTCCAAAAAAGCCCAGAAGATAAGATGCATCATCTTACTGGGAACATCTGGACTTTTGCAAATGGACTTCCAGGAGGGGGTGAGCTATCCCTTTGCCATATTAAGCATGCTGTCTAATCATCAGTCTACTTTCCTTTGGCTGCTGAATATATTGCTGGCAGAATGTGCCACAGATTTGGGAGGATTCTTTCATGATGATGGTTGTAAGAGGAGTGATGGACCAATTATGCTCTGTAGAAAATACCCATTTCTTAATCTGATTGATCTGGAAAATTGATTGATAGTAACTGATAATTATGGGTGAAACATATCAGTGGTGGTTTGTGAGCTATCACATTAGAAAGATCACTACTGAACTCCCTCAAGGTCTCCTAGAAGTCTGAGAGGAGACAGAGTAGCTGATACTCTGCTGGTGCATGTGGATTATTAGACAAGACAATAGGAGATGATTTTTTTTAATTTTCCATACCACACTGGTGCCTCATTTTGAGTTGGCAGTCCACTATATTCCTAGGTGCTTTTGAGAATGCTGATCTTTCTACTTCTTTCCTATGTTATATTTGCAAAGTTCATTGTTTATATTAAAGTGCAATACTTTTCATTTCTCCCTACAGAATTTCATCTCCTTAGATTTAACCCAATTCTCAGACTATCAAGATCCTTTTGGGTCCCAACTCTGCCGTCTGCTATGCTACCAGCTGTTCTTCCCAGTTTTGAGTCACTTGCAAGCTTAATGAATATGCCGTCTCTCCATTTGTCAAAGTTATTGATAAAAATGTTAAGCAGCACAAGGCCAAGTAAAGATCTCTGGCATATTTCATTAGAGACCTTCTGTCATATTAACAATGAGCCAATTTTCACTGACAATGAACTCTCTGTTCTAGTCTAAAAATAGACTTTAAAGTCACCAGGTCTAGTTGGCTTTGGTTTTTGTATCTCCATTGCCAACCACAATGTCTAGTATAGCATAGGTATTGAATATATTCCTTTAGAAAATAGCAAGCATTCATTTATTAAGAGTCTACTGTCTGTAAATAACAATAGGTGATATTTGCATAGTGTTCTTAAGTTTGCTGAGCTTTCTATGGACATTATTTTATTAAATCTGAATAACAAACATTATGAAGTGGGTAAATGTGGTAATCAAGAATAAGAGGTTTTGAATTATATATATATATATATATGTATATATATTTATATATAGGGTCAAATGTGTAATAAATGTCAGAGGCTTCTTTTCAACACAGGTCTTAGCTCCATGTCAAGCTCTCCATCCAAGAAATCTCAATGGAATGGAGTTGATGTGAATTTAATTGGGTTTTATAATGCCATAAAAAAATGGGATTGGGGTGGTTGTGAGAACCTGTATGCCTAGCATCACAAGGACACAGAGGTAGCAACTCTGGGATGGATGGAAAGGGGAAGTTGCAGAATGATGGAATCTCAGACAGGAAGGAAATAACCGAGGTCAGTTGTGATCAACAGCTTCATAAGCATTCATGTTTCAACTTTCCTGGTAAATGCTCATTTACTTTTTGCTTAAAGTCCCCTAAGACTCTCTAATTTTTTCTTTTGTATACTTTTTCCCATATTGCACTTGAGAAATTTGATTATTTTGAAGTTCAGTCATAGGGTTTTGTACTTAGCTGTATCAAACCTCATCTGATTAGAATAGGCTCCAAGTTCTCTCTCTGAGGTTTTGTGGATCCCAACTCTCACTTATACCGTGTTTGCTCCCGCTTCCCAGGCCCACCCCAGATCTTTGTCTTGTACAAACTAAATCATGTAACTCATGCTTTATCCAAGTCATGAATAAGAACAAGAAAAAATAGAGGGCCAAGCACAGATCCTATGGATCCTCCATTGTAGACTTCCATTTCACACAGCAGAATTAATGACTACTCACTTGACCTTATTCTTATTATGTACAATAATACCAGCATCCAACCCGTAGCTCTTTATTTTTTCTGTGAGTAAGACTTTGCCAAATATTTGACTAAAAATTAGGCAAACTATGGGAACAGTTTTTTTTTTCCCTTTACCTACCAATCAAATATTCTTGTCCAGAAAGTACATGTGTCTATGTGAATGAAATACTTGAATTAACTGAATATGAAATAAGGATTCTAAGTAACCCTATCTCAGAAATCTAAATTAAATAAGGGGTAAAGGAGCTGGCAAAGGCAAAATCAAATAAGACTAAAACAAAAGCCTGGGTCAGAGAGAAGCACAAGTGAATTGTAACCAAATTTTGAAGAGCAGTTGATGCCTAGAAAATCCAAACTATTCTTAATGGTAATGAAACGAAGCATACTACCAAATTCCTTTCTTATACATCAAAGAGAGTATTTATACCTACATCAAGGTAGGAAGAAGCAGATCAAAATAAAAAGAGACAAATATGGACAATGAATATTATTTCAAAAATTTAAATAAAATATTTACAAAAGCCATATATATGTATATATGTATATGCATTTATATATACACACAGTTTTTTTTTTCACTATGATCGTCAGATTTATACTAGAGATGCATGGATGATGAAATAGGAGAGGAAATTTTATTATGAAGGAAACCAAACATAATCCAATGAATATATCAAAAGAGCCAATAAGGGTCATTAACAAAGTATATGACGTATTTGTGAACCCATAGACTCTTTTGTAGTAAGTGAAGAAGACAAATGTTACATTATTCATAACAATGGAGAAAAATTAGAAATTTTTCCAAAAAGTACACATCTCTTGCATAGATATCCACTTTCCTACTGTTAAACATTCTTCTAGTCATGCCTCCTATAGAAATGACAGCAGAAAGTAATTACCCATAGAATCATGGGAGAAGAATTTTTAAAATAGAAAAAAAAAGACGACTGTATTTACAGATGACAAGATAGCCTACATAGAAAGTACCAGAGAATAATAAAAGTCATCACTTGAGCTAATAAAAAACTTAAATAGACTAGAAAATGAATTTGCAAAGAGAAATAGCATTTCTATGTATGTATTAATAACAAAAACAGAAGCAAACAATGGAAAAAGAAATCTCATTGAAACAAATGACAAAATCCCTAAAATACCTAGGAGTCAATATGACAAATCATAATCCCAATCTCTATATTATTTTTGTTTTGTTTGCTTTTTGGAGGGTGGAAGGTAGGGCAATTGGGGTTCAGTGACTTGCCCAAGGTCATACAGCTAGTTGTGTGTGTGCTTATGTGTGTAAATTTCTGAGGACAGATTTGAACTCAGGTCTTCCTGACTCCAGAGCTGGTGCTCTATTCACTGCACCACTAGCCACCCCTTACATTTCTATATTAAAACAAAACAAGGGGCAGCCAGGTGGCACAGTAAGTAAGAGCGCCAGCCCCAGAGTCGGGAGACCTGGGATTGAATCCCAGCTAAGATACTTAGCACCCACCTACAAACACACAGCCGTGTTTCTTGTAACCTTGAGTAAGTTACTGAACACCACTTGCTTAGGGGCGGCTAGGTGGCGCAGTGAGTAAGAGCGCGAGAGTCAGGACACCTGGGATCGAATCTGGGCTCAGATACTTAGCAACAGGCCCAGAAATAACTGGCCATGTAACCTTGAGCAAATTACTTAACCCCAATTGCTTTAAAAACAAAACAAAATACCAAAACATATTTTTTAAGCAGGACTTCTTTATCTTTTTTAGTATCAAGAACAAAGTTAGCTATCTAGATAAGTCAATGGGCCCCTTCTCAAAATACTGTTTTTAAATGCATAAAATGAAATACAAAGAATTAGAAAGGAAACCAATTATAATTACAGTGAAATAGTTATCTAATTCTCTCTGTCTCTCTCTGTCTCTCTGTCTCTGTCTCTCTGTCTCTCTGTCTCTGTCTCTCT
>NW_027186352.1:17586802-17619941 GCF_028583685.1 Petaurus breviceps papuanus
AAAAAAAAAAACCTAATGTATCAGAAGGACTCAAGATTCATCTATCCTTGCCCACTGCATGGAAGCCCACCTCTTGTCCCCCATCTAGGAGAGCTTTTCTCCTCAAGTCTCTCTATTTGGGACATTACCTCTGCTCATTCACTTGCAAATTCCCAGTGTTATCACCTTCCCTGTCATCAGGAAAAAAATTCCTGTTACAAAATATCCTGAAGCCCGCTGTTGACTTGAACCAAAGGCCTGGAGTATCAGTAAACATCTCATGAAACATCAGGCATCAGGAAGTCTAATTTTTTTTTTATAATTAGGGACTAATCCAAATGCTCAGCATAGCACAGCCTCTCCTTGACCCCTCCTCCCTCATCACCACAAGGTGTGAGAATGGAGTTGCATTCCCCAGGTGCTGGACAACATGGAATACACACTCTAAGAAATACACTTTCTAAGAATGATTTCTAAAGCTCAGGAGTAAGCATCAGTAGAAAACTTAAAAAAGATCACCATCTTTCTTTTCATTATTCCTCCCCTATTACACTTGGTCTCTTTGCTGCTTCATCTGTCCTCCTTTGCCTCAAATGAACTTCCCCTTCTCCCAGCAAGTCAACTGGTTGACATTACTTCCTTCCAGGCTGAACTCAAGAGCTAAATCACTTGTGCATTTCTCCTTCACCTGCCCAGCTGAAAAGAGTCTTTCTCTTTTTCATATTTCTCATTTGGGGATTATGTTCTATACTAGATAGATTCTTATTTTATGATTATACATAATTTTCTTGCTGGAACTAAAAAAAGAAAGTGGAGACATTGGAAAATGTCCAAAGAATAAAGAAAATTATCATTTAATGAAGTCATCTTTATTGCCTATGAGGAAAGATTGAATAGTAAATTAGGAAAGACTGCAATTGGCTAGCTGGATGAACAATCAGAGTCATGCTATAACTGGCCTGGTCACATTACATCTGGACTACTGTATTAACCACATTTTTAGACAGGATAGGTTATTAACAACTCAAGAGTGTCTAGTGAAGGACTATCAGAATATGAGTGGTTGAAAGAATTGAGGATGTTTAACTTGGAGAAGAGAAATCTTGAAGCAAACATTATAACTATCCTCAAGTAATTTGAAGAACTGTCCTACAGAAGAGATATTAGAGCTATCCCACTCAACGTCAAAAGGCAGAATTAGGAACAATAAGTGAAGGTCAAAAAAGGCAAATTCAATTTGATATAAGGAAACAAACAAAAATTTTTGCATTATTGCATGGCGTAGCAGGATATGTTGTCTCAGAGGTAAGCAGTTTCCCTTAACACGAAGCCTTCAGTCGCTGGCCAGCTAGCTCCTTGGTAGGTATGTTTTAAAGGTAGGAACTATTTAGCTTGCAGTAAGTGACCACTAAAGATTCTTCCAAATCAGATTCTGTAATTATGCTGATATGTTCATTAGGATGTCATAGCCTTCATTAAACAATGGTGCAGATTTGCCAAATACAGAAAAAAAAAACCCATCAATGATCTTCCAAGTTACATTACAGCCATTTATTTAAGTGCTTTTGTAACCCATTAATACAGATTAATTAGGGAATGTTTTTCAATATAAAAATGATTATTTACTCTTCTGACGGATTCAAAACTAGACTCCTATAAATAACAAATTTCCTTAGTACTAGTCAGTGTTGACAGGGAATTTTATTAGTTGCCGAGCTATTGAAGGATAGAGATGTAGCAGCAAGCACCCCACCATACCCAGGGTGGCTGCCAGTACAGGTTCTTAGATCTGCTTTTCTAAAGGAAAGCAGCTCAAAATGGGTTAAGAGTCTTGCTTTAATCAATCAAACATATTATTTACCTAGTTCAGGGTAAAAAGTCAGCACCCTGAACTTCACAGTATACAGACAGAAGTTACAAGAAGACAGAGAAACATTTCAAGGAGACAGGCCTTCAATTGTCTGACAATTACATACATCCATACATAGTCACAGTTACCAGAGAGGGAAGTATCAACATCTGGGTTTTCAAAGCCGGGGGGCTCCACGGCTGCCCAGAGACTCGTCTGGTCAAATCACACAACACTTCTCAAAGTGAGCCCCAAAGCAAAGCCTCCCACCTAGCTTATACAGCCTTCTCCTGGCTCAGAGAATGTAACAACCCTCTTGACTCACTGCCCAATCACAAATATCTCCTGAAAAACAAGCCTCCCAGCACAGGATCCGGGTGCACTTAAGTCTATCAAAGAGCCTAGGGTCAGGGAAGATCTTAAATTTACATTCCCATCACAACAGAATGTTACATTTTTTAAAGCAATTCTTAAGAAACTGTTTCACGAATGAAAAATAATCAAAAGTATGAAAAAAACATAGTTCTATTTCCAGTCATTTTAAGAACGCACCTTATAGGGAAAAGGTTTTTTACTCATATTAACAGTGTTATTTTCAGAGATCAGGCATCCTCTTGTCTTTGCATCCTCAGAGCCTAGCAAATATAGGTATTTAATAAGTTGTTTCTGAGTTGAGTGATTATATATACATATATATATACACACATATACATATATATATACATGCATACATATATACATACATACACACATGTGAAATAGAAGTGAGGGTAAGGCATGAACCATCAGAAACTTATAGACCCCAAGCTACTAATGTGAATGATTAAGAGAGTTCAAGTCTGATAGGAAGGGGGTTATTGGTGGATAGAGCACTGCTTGAGGAATCAGGAAAACCTGAGTTCAAATCCTCCCTCAGATACTCATTTGTGGTTTGACCTGAAGCAAGTCACTTAACCTCTATTTGCTTCAGTTTCCTCAACTATAAAATGGGAGTAATATTTTTTATTGTTTTAATTTTTCAATTGTGGTGGACTCTTTCTGACCCCTTTTTTGGTTTCTTTGGCAGAGATCCTGGAGTGGTTTGCCATTTCCTTCTCTAGCTCATTTTATAGATGAGGAAACTGATATAAACAGGGATAAGTGACTTGCCCAGAGTCACACAGTTAATAAATATCCAAGGCCAGATTTGAACTCATGGAGATAAGTCTTCCTGACTCCAGGCCTAGCACTCTGTGCACTAGGGCACCAGCTAGCCGTTCATGAGAGATTAATAATCACACAGATCAAATAAGATAACATTTATAAAACACTTATCCTGGCACATAATAGGACCCATAATAATGCTTATTATTTTTCTCTCTCTCCAAAAGCCCCAAGTATATTTCTCCAGTGGGAAGAGTCCAGATGAAAGAGGGCACTTTAAAATAATCCAATCTAATGCACAGAAGGGAGAACTTTGATGTAGAAGACCTGGCATTGCTACTGCATGTGTGATCAAGGGCAAGACATTTATCCTCTTTGAGCCTCAGTTTCCTATTAATAAAATAAAGAAGTCAGACTTGATGAATGGGTGAGTTGGGAAAGTCACATAATTACTCTGAACCTCACCTGTTCACCTCACAGCTCATAATAACATTCAACTCATAGGGTGCACTTGAGAATTAAATGAGGTCATAGATATAAAGCACTTTAATAACTAAACACTATGTTAATACAAGAATTGCTATTGTTGTTTGTGTGAATTGGACTATGTGTTTGGGGTAGGCTCCTGGGAGGTAGCCAATGGGAGTGGATGATTAGTGAACCACACAATTCAATTTTTCTTCCCTCGAAAGGTCCATGCAGATATTGATAGAGACTAGACTTGTGATTATTGATCTAGGAAACTCTCTGATAAGGAAACTATTGACCAATGTAGGTCAAAAGCTTCTCTGAAAATTGTAGTCTTAGACAGTTGTCTAGAGCATAAAGAAATTAAATGAGCTGACCTGGCTTAAAAGGACTGCATGTGTCAAAGGTGGGAGGGGAACCCAGGATTTAACAGCTCCAAGGTCAGCACTTTGTTGTCTAGTACGTTATGAATTCTATCTACGATTCTCAGAGAATGTTCTACAGAAGAACAAAAGTTTAAGGACTACTGAAGAGATAATTTAGCTTGTAAATATTTTAAATTCTTTTTTGTAAAGGTTCCAATTGGACCGTTCTATAACCTAGCATAGATTCTTGTTCTGAAAAAGTAGGTGGTAAACCTCCCAATTATTCTCATCATTCATCGTTTTTTTTTTTTCCTTCATTGTCCAAACACACTTTGAAATCATTAGTTCCAGGGCTTTCTTGGCAACAGTAACTAAACCAAACTCCCTAAAGCCAGTTTTTGGAAACGTTCCATCACAGTTAACAAATCACTAGAAGGCCTGGAGAAGGAATTTACAAATACCATTAGCATAACAAAGAGATTTTATTTTCAACAATATCCAGAAAACCAAACCGAAAAGCATCATGCTTTTTTGATTCCCTCAACCCTCAATTATACAAACATCATCAAACAATTATTGCTTGAAAAGTCAATAAAAAAAATTGCAAACTTTCATGTGTTTGATAATCATCTCGCCAAATGGTGACTGTTCCATTTGTGCATTTCACACATCCTGAAATTGGTGCTCATGTGGTTCTGCTATCATAATAGTAACTTTTTTTTCATAATAGTAGATTCTATTGCCATTGCTGTCTGCAGTTATGAAGCATTACCACATACATGATCCAATCAAATGTAGGCAAAGGCAGTACAAATAATATTACTTCCCTTTTTAATTTGGAAACCAAGGTAGCCAGAGAACGGAAGGGAGCAGAAGGAAAAAACAATTTCCTAATGCCTACTATGTCCCAGGCTCTGTGTTAAGCACTTCACAAATTTTATTTGATTCTTACAATAACCCAGGTAGGTAGGTGCTATTATTATCTTTTTTTTTTACATTTGAGGAAATGTAGGCAACCAGTTGAGCTGCCCTGGGTCATACTGCTAGTAAATGTCTGAGGTCATAGTTGAATTCAGGTCTTCCTAAGTTCATACATGCATCCACTGTGCTATGCAGCAGCTTCTAGGTGCACTGGTGCATCCAGGCAGTGAAAACACCCTCTCTCTTCTGTTGCTGAGAGAATTAGGGCTCAGAGGACATGTCCTTTGCCTAGAGTCAGGGCTCAAGCCCAGGTCTCGTGAGTTGCTAGCCCCTTTTCTTTCCTTGACACCAAATAAAATAATAGAGACAAATATGATCTATCAGTCCCAATTTCGCTTATGTTAATATTAAGGACCAGTATTGAAATAGAACCCTCATTTCATAAAACAGTTTCCACATTTGTTCCTCACAATAACCCTGTGAGGTAGATGGTATTATTATCTCAGTTTTACAGATGAGGAAACAGTCAAAGAGAAGGTGAGTTGCCCTGGGTCATAGAGCTAGTCAATATCTGAAGCAGGATTTGAACTCAGATCTTTCAAAATCCAGGTCCAACACTATCCACTCTGCCACCTAGCTACCTACAAGTGACAGTTCTAGCTCTTATTTTATTAAAAGGAGAGCATGACTGAATCACTATTGATTAGAGAAATGTAGATCAAACCAACTCTGAGGTATCACCTCACACCTATCTGATTGGCTAATATGACAAAAAAAAGGGAAACGATAAATGATGAAACAGTTGTGGAAAAATTGGGACACTAATTCATTGTTGGTGAGTTTGTAACTCATCCAACCACGCTGGAGAAATTTGGAGCTGTGCTCAAAGGGTTATAAAACTGTGCCAACCCTTCAATCAAGCAACACTACTGTGAGGTCTGTATCCCAAAGAGATATTTCAAAAGGGAAAAGGACCTACATACGAAAATATTTGTGGCAGCTCTTTTTTGTGGCAAAGAATTGGAAATAGGAGGGATGCCCATCAATTGGGGATGGCTGAACAAGTTGTGGTGTATGAATGTAATAGAATACTATTGTGTTATAAGAAATGATGAGTAGGTAGATTTTGGAAGAAAAAAAAAAATGGAAAAACTTACATGAAATGGTGTTGAGTGAAATGAGCAGAACCAGGAGAGCATTATACATGGCAATAGCCACATTGATAGTGTGATGAATAAGTATTCCTGGCTTAGTTCCTAGCAATACAATGATCTAAGACATTTCCAAAAGACTCATGATGGAAAATGCTATTTACAACCAGAGAAAGAACTATGGAGTTTGAATGCATATAGAAGCAGACTATTTTCTTTCCCTTCTTTCTCTTTATTGTGTTTTTGTTCATCTTTGTTCTGATTCTTCTTTCACAATGTGCCTAATATGGAATGTTTAATATTATTATATGTGTATAGATTATATCAGATTCCTTGATTTCTTGGCAAGGGGGAAGGGAAAGAAGGGAAGAAGAAAATATTTGGAACTCAAAATCTTAGAAAAGGGAATGTTGAAAACTACCTTTACATGTTATTGGAAAAATAATTGGATACTATTAAGTTGTGGGGAGGAGGAGAGCATGAGATAAGGCTGGTACCTTTACATGACTATCCATCAAAGCCATTTGGTTCCACTGCTCTATGTAGCATGACACAACCTAAGCAAAATGTGTGTTTGGAGCTGGGGTGAGAGTGTGTGGAGAACGGATTTTAGAACTCAGCTGCAGAACAGAATGATTTGGAAGAGTAGAGATGAGAGCTAGGGACCAATCCTAACAGCTTTTGCAGGTAAACCTCAGAATCTTAATGGCTGGGCTTTTCAAAGTCTCTTCCCTGACCACTGTGGGTGAGCAGCTTTGAGCCCTACTCTATCTGACTTGGAATATGAAGTGATAGGATATCTCCTTCTAGACTAAATTAATAACCCATTTGAGGCTGAAATATACTTTGAGAAAGGGCACCATCAAGGAAGATGACTTTCTTGTCACACTACTGTGATTATACAGCAGTCATTAGAGAGTCATTGAAATTCCATAATCAAGCAAAAAATGAAAATCTGTTTCTCTTCATGACAGTCTTCACTGTGAATAAGGAATTGTTAATAAATTATTTGGGATCCGGTCCCAATCTACTGTTGCTCTTCGAACATTCATTTGGCTCTATTATATCTTTATCCACTGCTTACTTTGTGGTTTAGCACCAATGTGGATTCCTAACAATGTGTTTAATGACATGTAAGTATTAATTAAACCAGTTATGAATTTAATAAAACATGTACAATTGATTTTATACAGAATGCTATTATATTGTTATTCATCTACTTTAGTGGGAGTGACAGACCAACACATTTGACTAAGATACTAGGCACATCACTATTAAGAATAAGAAGAAGGGAAAACAAAAGAAATAAACAAACAAAATCTCAAGCATTGATTATTCTGTGAATGGCCCTGTGTTCAGTACTAGGAAGAAAATACAAGCAAAAAAAAAAAAGAAAATACATATAAAAAAGACAGTGCCTGTTTTCAGGGAATTTAGTCTAATGAGCAGAAACAAAACACAAAAGGAAACTGAAAACTGGAGGGAAAGAGGGGAGAGACAAATAAAGGAACCTTATATAAGCATATGGTTTTGAACTCAAGAAAACTAGGAGCAAAATGGAGGATAAAAATGATGGCTGGTTAGCCTGGATTCCCCCACAGAATGAAACATCTCCCTAGGCAGAACTCACCAATTCGACAAGGGTGACAGCCTGGCTAAAAGAGGGATATTCCAGAGTAAGAAGGCTTCAGGGATGGCTGGATGTGTGAGAATGGGGAGCTGCCAAATTGAGGGCATTTCAGAATGAGGCAGCATCTGAGTTATGGTTTTGAAGTCCAGAAAGTCAGATAATTCATTCATTCATTCATTCATCCATCCATCAATCCATGCATGCATTCCTCCACCTATTCATCCATCCATCTATCCATCTATCTATCTATCTATCTATCTATCTTTCTATCTATCTATCTATCTATCTATCTATCTATCTATCTATCTATCTATCATCTATCTATCTATCTATCTATCTATCTATCTATCTATCTATCATCTATCTATTAGTGAGCATGTGGAGTGTTTTTCAATCATTTAAGGCAATTGTCTACGAATAATTGATATTTATACGGCATGTTAATGATTGTAAAGCACTTGGAATGCATTGTGACTTTTGAAGCTCACACTGACTATATGAACTTGTTCAACAGGTATTTTTGTCCCCATTTTAATGATAGAAAAACTAATACCTCTAGAAATTAACTGACACTGCTCATGGTGTCTCGTACAGCTAGGAAATAAAAGAATACAGAAAGAAACCTGTATCTCTTCAACTTCATAGAGAACATTATTTTATAATAATAAGAACAGTTATTAAGCACCTACTGTTTGCCTGGAACTTTACTACTGCTACTGTTACAATTATCACCATCACCTCCATTGCTGCTGTGGCCACTAGCACCACCACCACTACTCTTACTACTGCAACCTCTATTACTACTGTTGCTAGGACTATTTCTACCTGGCTAGCTGAATGGCATTTACACAGTGCTTTAAGTTTCACTAAGTTCTTTACATAGATTGCCGCATTTGATCCTCACAATAATCTTATAATCAGATAAATGTTATCATTATCCTCATTTTACTGAAAAGAAAACTCAGGCTGAGTGGTTAAATGAATCACATTACTAGTAATTGATTTCGACTTCAAACTCAGATCCACAGGATTTTAGTGGTAACGTTCTATACAGGGAACCATCTCCTTCCACATATAGTGAATAGAAAAAAAGCTACTGTCTCTTCTCTCTGAAAAGTTAGTCAAGAAGCAATTAATTAATAGCACTTATATGTCAAGCATTGTACTAAGCTCTGATGGGAAAAAAAAAAGAAAAGAAAAAGAGAGAAAGAAATATAAAAACAGTCCCTGCCCTCCAGGAACATACATTCCAATGGGGCATAGATTGTGTCAATTACAGGATGCTTAGAAGGTATGTGCTGATGGGATGGAATTACTCTAAAAAGGAAAAAAAAAAAACATTAACAGCTCAGTCACGTGGGAAAGTTCTGCTGTGGAAGTTGAGATTTGATTTGAACTTTGAAAGAAGTATGGGAAAGGGGAAGCTAGGAGGAGCAGTGAATAGAGCACCTGTCCTGGAGTCAGGATGAAGTGAATTCAAATCCTGCCTCAGACACTTAACACTGACTAACTGTGTGACCTTGGGCAAGTCACTTAACCCCAATTGCCCTACCTTCCCCTTCCCTCCCCAAAAAAAAGATGCATGGGAAAGTAAAAGATGGAAGCTGGTATAACTTTCTAGACTTCGGAGACAGCTTGTACAAAGGCATTCTGGAGAGAGAGAGACAGAGAGAGAGAGACAGAGAGAGAGAGAGAGAGAGAGAGAGAGAGAGAGAGAGAGAGAGAGAGAGACAGACAGACAGACAGAGAGAGAGAGAGAGACAGAGAGAGAGAGACAGAGACAGAGACAGAGACAGAGACAGAGACAGAGAGAGCCAGAGAGAGAGAGACAGAGAGACAGGGAGAGAGAGAGACAGAGAGAGAGACAGAGAGAGAGACACACAGAGAGACAGAGAGAGAGAGAGATGGATGTTGGAGGAAGTAGAAGAATGTAATAGTAGCTGGACTCTCGAGCATGTGGAAGGGAGTAAGTGTAGGAAGATTTAAAAAGTAAAAAGAACTTTAAATATGAAATCATAGGAGCTTTTTTCTTATCCTGGTGATCACAGGAAACAACTGACACTCACTAAAAAGAATAAAACTAGCTCACACATGCACATACAGTATACATGTATGTCTGCATCTGTATGTGTATATATACACATTATATATACTTACATGAACAAATATACACATCTGTGTATGTGTGTGTATATATTACTACTTTTTGGCTAAACTCTCAAAATGAATTAAAGCAAAAAAAATTCATTATCATTGTAACATCAATATCTTTCTTTTCACAAATAGGAGGTTAATGAATGCCTATTGCCCCATATCTGAAACACTCTGCTCACCTCTAGTGCTTAGAATGCATACTTTCCTTTAATGTTCAATGCATGGGCTATTCCCTGAACAAAGTGTATTCTGACCTCCTTGATCTTTTGTGCTCCTTTCTTCCTCTATAAACTATCATGTATAAACTACGATTTTTCCAGTAATAAAGTATGGCGGTGAGAGCTGGACTATGAGAAAAGCTTGGAGCTGCAGAATCATTGCTTTCAAAGTGGTGCTAGAGAAGATTTTGGGGAATCACTTGGATATCAAGGAGGTCAAGTCAGTCAATACATAAAAAAAAATTAGGCTAGTCATCAGAAGGTCAAATTCTGAATCTGATAAGTAACTACGTTGGCCATAAATGAGAAGATGGGCTCATTTGGAATAGCCCATGATTTTGGGAAACATTGAAGATAAAAAGAAAAGGCGATGGCAGAGAATGAGATGGATAGAGTCATGGAAACAATGAACATGAACTTGAACAGATTTCAAGACATATTGGAAGATGGGCCTGGATCGCTGTGGTCCATGGGGTCATGAAGAGTTGGACATGACTGAATGACTGAGTGACAATAATACACACACACACACACACACATATACATACACATACACTGCTTCAAGAAGAACAAAATCTTCATGAGGACAAGGGCAGTTTTTTGTTTTTAATTTGTGTCTATAACTTCAGTAACTAGCATGGAGACCCTCACATAGTTAGCATTTAAATATTTGGTTAATAAGACTGGAATAGAATGCATTGAATTAGGGTTAATGTCCTTGATCAAAATCATTTCATTATTATTATTTTGCTTTTTGGAGGGCAATTGGGGTTAAGTAACTTGCCTGAGGTTACACAGCTAGTTTTATTTTTGTCTGTGGATATTAAGTGTCTGAGGCCAGAACGGAACTCGGGTCCTCCACAAAATCAGTTCATTATTTATGCCTTGATTTCCACATTTTTTAAAGGATGGTGCTGATGTTGTTGATCTAAAGAGCCCATATCCTTTCATTTTATGATCCAATGAATTACAAATAACTCATGACTTATTTTTATACTATCTCATTTTGTTGTGTTTTTTATTTGTTATTTTTTTTTCTTGAGGGGAGAAGGCAAGGCAATTGGGGTTAAGTGACTTGCCCAAGAGATCATACAGCTAGCTAAGTGTCTAGTGTCTGAGGCCATATTTGAACTCAGGTCCTCCTGACTCTATGGTAGGGAGCACCTAGCCACCCCCTACCATCTCATTTTTAATAGTTTCTTTTTAATGTGCAATTTTTTTGATTACTAAATTTTAAATTATGTAATTTTAAAAAATAAGAATTACAGAAGATGATGACATGTAAAGAAAAGGGCTGTCATCTTCATCAGTGAAAAAAGGACCAGGAAGATTGTAAATATAAATTCATCAGTATAAATGCTCAAATTAACTACCAAAGGGAAAAGGCAAAGAAGTAGTGATTCATTAGTATAAAACTGAATTTCAACAAAGCATCAATTTTCTTTATGCCTTAAATTAACCCAAGTGTTGGGCTTCAGCAAGTTCCAAAAGCCAGATATATGGTGTCAAGTTTAAATGACTTACAATGATTATTTTCAATCAAGTTATCTTTTGTCTCTCCCTCATCACCATCTCCCACTTCCCCCCACAAAAGCCCAATCTTAAAATTGAATTCCGTTTAAGTAAATTATATAGAGCAAAGTTGCAACATCTTTGATTTTACCAAAAATGTCACGTGGTCCAAGACAAGTGACTGTATGCAAATTCATCATTACAACCTTTGATCCTAAAAAAGGATGACAATTAGTCACCTGATCTGTTTCCTCTAGAGCTCAGAACCCTCACAGCTGTCTGCAAATTAAATACAAATTGTGACAAAGGATTCATAGGAAATAGTGTGATACTTTGGAGGCCTCTTTGATGGAAGGGAAAAGTACCAGTATCGTTACTGAATAGCATAGCTGTAAACACCAATGAAACATCAAGTTCACCCTGCCAGCTGATGTTGTTGACAATTAAAAAAAAATAGGAGTTAATTAAACTTTACTTTGTCCTGAAAAGTTGAGGGATAAGATCTTGATAGGTAGAAAGAAATCTAGAAAAAATCTGGTTGTGATGATGTTAGAGAACCAGATTTAAAACACTTTTTTTCATTTTTCAAGTGGTTTTTCATGCAATATTCAATTGTATGTTGGTGTATTGGGGGTGGGGGAGGGGATTTACCAGGGACCATCAGTCCATTCTTTGTGATACTCAGAAACCACCTAAAACTTCATTAGATTTCTATCACTTAAAAGATAAATTAAAAAAATAAAATTATAAGGAATAGGAACTGGAAGAACTTTAGAAATCTAATCATTCAATTCCATCATTTTGTTGATGAGGATACCCAATAGTTTAAATGAAATTTAATAAGTATCTGCTGTTAAAAATTTCGGAACATAGACGTCCCCAGGTTAGTTAAAGTTTCTTGGCCATCAAGACTGACTCATCCTTGAAAAAAGTGTCTTGCTCTAATCTTCTCAACAAGGGGTCATCTTACCTCTACATTAAAATCACTGATGGGAAAAGAAGGGAAGCAATTCTATTTGGTCTGAACATTTTCCTTACAGTCAGATGAAATCTACCTTTGTGCCTCATCCATACATGTTGAGACTAGGGAGAATGAACTTAAACCTTCTTCCAGTTGGTACCCTTTCAAATACTTAGAACCCATTTTCCTATCTTCTGACTCTTCTCTAGGCTAAACACCCCCATTTCCTTCAATTGATTCTCAGTGATGGGATGAGATTGAAAACCCATATCTTTTGACTCAGTTTGGTCTCTGAAGTCCTTTTCCAGCTATGGTCTTTTGACTATTTTTATCAGATCAAATTTCTACATTTGGAAACATTGAGTCAGAAAAAAAAAATAGGTAGAGAACCTGTGTGCCAGACTTGTATTAGAACAATTTGGTTTGAAATCCTACTTCTCCTTCTTTAATTTTTAATTTTTTTTTTTATCTTTTTCTTTTTGGAGGGGCAATTGGGCTTAAGTGACTTGCCCAAGGTCACATGGCTAGTGTTAAAGTGTCTGAGGTCATATTTGAACTCTTGTCCTCCTGACTCCATGGTTGGTACTCTATTTGCTGCACCACCTAGCCACCCCAACTATTTCTCATTCTTATCAGTTACACTACCATAGGCAAGTTACTTTGGGTACCACACAAGCTCAATTTATTCATCTAGAAAATGGAGAAAATTCTGTAGAACCTAATTTACAGGGTTGTTGTCAATATTTAATGAGATTCTATAATTGTACTGGGGTTAGGGACAAGAGGGAAAGTGATCAGAACATTCTTCCAGTTGAACCATAGTAATCACAGGATAAAAAAGGGCACATGATAGACTAAAAGAGCTGCTTAGTGTTTATACTCATTGTTTTCATTTACAGAGTGAAGGTGGCATCAGAGGAGAGACAAAGGCTTGTACAAGATATTTTGCAAAGGTAGAATTAACTGCACTTCTCAACAGGTTATGGGGAATAAGAGAACTTGAGAGAAACCTAGATTACAAGTCTTGAATGGAACTTAATGAAATTTCAAACCTCCATGCTTTACAATTCTAGATGCCTAGCTCTGGCTTAAAGTTAGGTCAGGAAGCAATATCAGAAAATATAAACTATTGGCAGTAGACTAGAGACCCAGTCAATAAGAGTCAACAAACTTTTACTAAACACTTAATATATATGTCAGGCCCTATGCTAAGCACAGGGGTCTACAGAGAATGACAAAAAAATGTCTTTGCCTTGAAGGAAATCAGTTTATTGAAGGAGACAAGATATACATAACTATGTATACAAAAGATAAATATAGGGGAAAGGATCTATCTGGTGGAACTCTCAGAGAGAAGGCACTAACAACCATGAGATATTAGGAAAAAAAAAACTAAGAGTCAGATAAACAGTTATTACAACAATCTGGAAACCAAAATTTCCAGAAAGGATATGGGAGGGACAGTAGAACTAGACTAAGCCAAAGATAGGACAAATGTCTCCTGTAAGTAATCAAAAAATCAATCTGTTCAGTTACAATCAATGAAAAATCAGAAGTTTCTGTCTCTATTTGGATACTATATTTGGTACTACTTTTCAATTATTGCTTTTCATTTCTTTTTCTGGCAATTATCAAAAAACAAAAGGTGAGATTTTGGCTCAGTTTTGAAGGAAGAGAAACCAGTTCATCTGTCAGCGAATGATTATTCATTAAAGGGTTGGTATGTGCCAGAAATTATGCCAAGTGCTAGAAATAAAAACCCAACTAGGAAGTCAAATTCTGCCCTTAAGGAAAATCAATTGGCTGAACAGGCTGTGGTATATGAATATAATCGACTTCTACTGCTCAATAAGAAATGATGAACAAACAGATTTCAGAAAACCTAGAAAGACTTATATGAACTGATGCAAAGTGAAATGAGGAGCATCGAGATAACTTTATACACAGTATCAGCAACATTGTGTGATGATCAACTATGAATGACAGCTCTTCTCAGAAACACAATGATCCAAGAAAAGTACAAAGGATCATGAAAGAAAATGCTATCCACATAAAGAACTGACAGACTCTGAATGTAGATTGAAGCATATTTTTTCTCACTTTATTCTTCCTTGTTTTTTTCTCTTTTGATTTTTTTTTTCTTTTGTGGTGGCTAGGTGGCACAGTGAATAGAGCACCAGCCCTGGAGTCAGGAGGACATAAATTCAAATCCAGCCTCAGACACTTAACACAAAAACTAGCCGTGTGACTTTGGGCAAGTCACTTAACCCCAATTGCCCTCATAAAGGAAAAAAAAGTCTTAACTCTGATTATTTTTTCTTTTACAGCTGTAACTAACATGGAAATACTTTTTACATGATAGAATAATAAATAATCAAAATGTATACCATTTTCAAAAGAGGGGAGAGGAAGAGAAAGAAAAGAGAACTCTTCTAAAAATGAATGTTAAAATTTTTCTTGATATGTAACTGGGGGAAAAATAGAGTACTATTTAAAAAAAAAAAGATTTTATATGAGATCCTAGAGCTGATAGGATGCCACTGGAGTTTTTTCTTTTCTTTTTTTTTTTTTTTGATAGGATGGTGTAATGGGAATGCAAATTTGGAAGATCTTCCCTGCCCCTAGGCTGAAGTGCACCTGGAACCTGGGGTGGGAGGCTTGTTTTTCAGTAGATACTTCTTGACTGGCGAGTGGGTCAATAAGGTTGTTACATTCTCTGAGCCAAGAGAAGGCTATATAAGCCCTGATGTGTAGCTTTGTTTTGGGGCTCACTTTGAGAAGTGTTCTGTGATTTGATATGGATTCTGGGAAGCTGTTGTCCTGAGCTTTCCGGCTTTGAAAAAACCCAGATGTTGAAACCCAGATGTTGACTGGGTATGAATGTAATGGTTGGACAGTTTGAAATCTGTCTACTAGATCTGTTTCTGTCTTAATAATTCTGTCTGTGTACTTTGAAGTTCGGAGTGCTGACTTTTTCCCCTGAACAAGGTAAACGATATATGTCTGACTGATTAAAGTAAGCTTGTTAACCCATTTTGAGTTGCTTTCCTTTATCAAAGCAGATCCAAGAACCTGTATGGGCAGCAAACCCTGAGGACGCTTGGGGTGCTTGCTGCTACAGATGGGTACTATGGTCGTTCTGTGCTTTAGAAAGATTGTTTTGGTGAATGAATGGAAGATGAATCAGAATGTGGAAAGATTTGAGGCAGGGAGACCATCTTGCAGGATATAGCAACAGTCCTGTTATCAAATGATAATGGTCAATAACAGAGTGAAGGTGGCATCAGAGGAGAGACAAGGGCTTGTGCAAGACATTTTGCAAAGGTAGAATTAACTGGACTTCTCAACAGGTTATGGGGAATAAGAGGACTCGAGAGAAACCTAGATTACAAGCAACAGTGACTATGAGGAGTCAACATTAATAGGAAAGGTAGAAAGATGGATAGGGTTTGGGGAAAAGCTAACGAGTTCATCTTTGAATAAAATAACTGAACAGATCTACAAGGTATGCAGCTGAGAAGTCCATTTATCAGTTGGAAACATGAGACCAGAAGTCAAGAAAGAGGTTAGGGCTAGACAAGTAGATCTTAAAATAATTTTAGTAAAAATAATAGCTGAATCAAAAGTGAATCACCAAGTGAAACAGTATAGATGGAGAAGGGAAGACAGCCTGTAATGCGAATGTAAATTTTAAAGATCTTCCCTGCCCCTAGGCTAAAGTGCACCTGAAGCCTGGGGTGGGAGGCTTGTTTTTCAGTAGATACTTTTTGATTGGCCAATGGGTCAATAAGGTTGTTACATTCTCTGAGCCAGGAGAAGGCTATATAAGCTCTGATGTGTAGCTTTGTTTTGGGACTCACTTTGAGAAGTGTTCTGTGATTTGATCTGAATTCTGGGAAGCCGTTGTTGAGAGTCCCCTGGCTTTGAAAAAACCCAGATGTGGAAACCCAGATGTTGACTGGGTATGGATGTAATGGTTGGACAGTTTGGAGATCTGTCTACTTGATCTGTTTCTGTCTTGATAATTCTGCCTGTATGCTTTGAAGTTCGAGGTGCTGACCTTTTTCCCCTGAACAAGGTAAACGATATATGTCTGACTTATTAAAGAAAGCTTGTTAACCCATTTTGAGTTGCTTTCCTTTAACAAAGCAGATCCAAGAACCTGTGGTAGCTGCAAACCCTGAGGATGCCTGGGGTGCCTGCTGCTACACAGCCTAAGATATCATGAGGAATATTCACAGTTATCAAGTATGACTTGGATGTAGGACTAGCAAAGGAGCCTGAGAAAGAGAACCAGGAAAGAACATTTTCACTCAAAAATAAAAATGGGAGGAAAAGAGTGTTAAGGAGAAAACAGACAATGTCAGTTACTGCAGAGAGGCCACAGAGGATAAGGAAGATGGAAAGGTATTCAATTTGGCAGTTGATCATTGATAAATTTGGTGAGAGCTACATCAAGAGGATGTAGTTCCAGGAATATAGTTCTTGAGCAGGACATCTTCTCTGTTTTCCCCCTTGTTTTGCTGCTAGAGTGTAGCTTAAGATAAAGGGAGATTTATTATTATTATTATCATTTTTGCCTTTTGGAGGGCAATTGGGGTTAAGTAACTTGCACAAGGTTACACGGCTAGTTTGTGTGTGTGTGTGTGTGTGTGTGTATGTTAAGTATCTGAGGCTGGAACCGAGCTCAGGTCCTCCTGAATCCGGGGCCGGTGCTTCACTCACTGTGTCACCTAGCCGCCCCAAGGGAGATTTTTAAAATTTATTTATCATGGCATTTTGCAATAAGGGTATTCACCAAGAAAGAAACATTACACCCAGCAGAAAGAAGCAGCCAGTTATTAGAGCCATCTCTGAGGATTTCCAACCATGGACTAATGGGAAAATAAGAGTCATGGAACTTGGGAGTCCAGCTGCAGAGAGGAGCAGGTCCTGGGAGCCCAGTAGAGGTGCTGAACTTGGGGCTTTGGGGAAGCATCGTTAAGCAGCATAGAAAGAAAAACATTATCAGGTCCTGTAGCACCAGCTGCATACATTGCCTTAGCTGCATGTGTTCCTTACTCATGGCTTAGAACCAGTGTACTCCATGGGTGTACCCTTCCTACTGACAATATGAATTTGTGGGAGAGGGAACCCCAAGGTTTTGTAGGTATATTTTGTATCTACTATTCTTAGTAGATTAGCAAGCTAATAAATGTTTTTTCTTTGAGTTAATTTTATCTGTTGAGTGTTAAGTATAAAAGGTGGAGGAGGTTTATGACCTGTAGTTTTCAAAGTGGGGACACAGAGTACCTTTGAACCCAAGATAGCAGTTGCCCTCTGGAGGAACCAATCCTAGAGGTGGGGTGCAAGTTGAGGAGTGATATCTTTGGGAGGAGGCACTAAAATGTGGTGTAAACTTTAAGATGATACAAATAGCAACTCTTTTATCATTATAACACATAAAGGATTAGCCTTAATTTCTTCAGGTGTCTTGAGCTGATTTTGAAGGTATTTCAAGCAAAAATAACAATAGGAATGATTGACTACAGCAGTCAGTAGATTTAGTCACCTACACACACACACACACACACACACACACACACACACACTTACATACATTTCTTTTTGTTTAGTGTTAAAAAAAAAAAGTCAACTGAAAATATCTATTTGTATAAACTAAAGAGATCTTGCCTTCAGGCTGATTTTTCTGCAACCTTTCGCAGCTTTTCCTAGATCGTTCTTTTAGCTGAAATATATAACTTTAAAATACTTGGGGATTATCTGTTATCCACACCTTTGGGAGACACAGACTGCAATCAAATATTTTTTTTTTCTACCTAATCTCATACCCTGCCAGAAACTAATAAAGCTCTCCTGAATCCATTCAGTATTGCAGCTTCTTGCTGGGACGCCTCTTCCTCCATGTACACATCTGTTTCTAACTCTCAGTAACGTGCACATAGGTTTTCCATGGTGTCTGGGGGGGATCCGATAGATAACCTTGACTATATACAGCCTTGGAGTTCACTATTTAGCCAGTCATTTTTTCCACTGCTCATTACATCTTCCATTAATCATCTCCCTGGTGCGGAGCTCTCTTCCAGTCAGTGGGTAGGATGCTAACAGAATTCTCTTGCAATTTCTCTAAAAGGCACTCCTATTTTTCTAGTGCCCCACGTTTATAACTTCAACATTATCCTGGACTTTTCATTCTTCCTCACCCTAGAAAAAATAGCTAACATTTCCCTTGGCCATTTTCTGCCCTTCCACTTACCACTTGACTTCCTAATACCATGACTAGGAGGAGCTAAGTCACTGGTTAGAAACTATCAGAACTCCCTCCCACCTCCACTCCTTTCTACCTCTTATTATTATGCTTAAGGCATAATAATCAAATCAGCAGTATTGATGTCTCTTGAAAGTAGGACTCCATGGACAGTCCTGTTGTTTTGCTCATATCTTTGTGAATACCCTCTCCTATAATTCGCCTATATGTCCAATGTAGTATATCCCTTTAAGAATGAACGAGTGCGGGGGTGACTGGGTGGCCCCGGAATCAGGAGGACCCGAGTTGGGTTCTGGCCTCAGACACTTAACACCCACGCAAAAAAAAAAAAATTAGTCGTTTGACCTTGGGCAAGTTACTTAACCCCAATTGCCCTCCAAAAGGCAAAAAAAAAAAAAATGGGTGGCAGAAACTCTTGCTTTTTTTTGTATGTCTCTAGCCTTTAGCATAGTTTTTGGCACATAGTAAGATCTTAACAAATGTTTTTCATTAAGTATCCATTTATCCACTCACTCATTAATTCATTTATTTTCCTTCCCTTTGTATTGATTTTAAGGTTAGCAAAACCTATTCATGCATTATTTCATTTGTACTTGCCCAATGAGGCAGATGTTTTTATTCTGTGATAGGATTTTTCAGGACAGGTCAAGGTCTAGAAAAGAATAAAGGTCTGAATTATTATTCACCATCATCAGAGAGGTGTGAGAAGTTACTACAGACTCTGAGTCCACTAGAAATGTTGTAATGGGTGCCAATTTATTCCCAACAGCATCTTCAGAGAGAAAAGCCACCCAGAAGATAGAAACCTACAACTGGGGCAGCTTTAACTAACACCTAGGCAATTGATGTTAATTTCCAGATAAGCACATTGAAAATAGCGCTTTGTCAATATGGATGAAGGCTCTTACAATCAATCTTCCTATGCTATAATTTAAGTAAGCAGGTGTGTGTGGGTTGGGGGGGGCAGGGAGTCACCCATATCTATGCATGCCATTAAAAAAATAAGTATACTGCAGCGGTAACTGAAGTCTCTACTACATATAGATTATCTGAGAGAAAGCACAATGGACCAAGAGCTGGCCTTGGAGTCGGGAAGACCTGGTTCAATTTCTGCCAATGACTTATATTAGCTGTGTGACCCTGGACCAGACACTGAACTTCTCAGTGCTCCCAAAAGACTCTCTAAGACTACGCATTGAAGGAGATTTGTCAGGTTGGATTGTCGGAAGGAATTTCCAAGAGGAAATTTGCACAATCTAGCCTCATGGTTGTGATTTCCTCCCTTCTTAACTTTTCCTCTTGGGCTCCACCCTATACCCCAGTTCTTTCAAGGCCAGTCTCAAATCTTCCATCATGGTTCCTCTAAGTCCTCCTTATTCTCTCATTTACCATTTCCTCTCCTCAAATCATTCTGTTCTATTTTTTTTGCCCGTATTTCATAGGTTTACTTGTAGTTTGAGGCAAGATGTTTGAGCTGTTTCACTTTTTTTTTTTCATATCTAATGACTCCAACGTGGCACGTTGAATATACTTAACAAATGCTTGTGAAATGAATCATCACAATCATCCTTGATAGAATTTTCCTAATAGCAATAAGCTCCATCCATGAAATGATCAGTCAGGATCTGTCACTCCTAGCCTTGCTAAAAAAGGAAAGAAAAAAAAAATCACTGTAGGATGAAGACACATACAAACATATTCGTTGAACATACAGCAGAAGCAAGGACTGAACTTTTTTCTACTTGAACCCACTGATAAAAACACTTCAAATGTTTCTCAACAAGACAGAGGCATACCTAATTAACCTTGATTCATATCTATTAACTAGCAAAAATCACCTCGCAGTTCTTACTGTCATAACATAGTTAATAAAAAGAGACTGAAATAATTGGACAGTTGAAGCCACAATTTATAGATCCCTTAACAGAAACCTAATCAGAGTCTTAATACTGAAGCAATTAAGAAAGTGATCAGAGAAAAGACAGCCGTACTTTTGTAGAAGCCTTGATAACGTTCACATAATACAAGCGAGGAAAAGATGAAGTGGGGATGGAAAGGGATGTGATTATTTCAAAGACATCTGCCCTTGTGATTCCACTTCCAGTAGCATTTGTCTTGGGACCATTTTATCCAGGAAGATCTGGTCTGGCTGACTGAGTCATTCTGACTATTTATGCAAAGAGCATCAACAGAAATTCAGAGATTTCTTTAAAGCCTAGGAAACCAATCAAGGCTTGGGGAGGTCCAGTGACTTTTCCATGCCCACTCCCACCACCCAAGACTCTTCTTTGGAACCAAGACAACTTCTAAGGTCAAGGTTTTCATTCACATTAGTCGTGATTCATTTGGAGCCCCGCTAGAATTATCCCACATATATGTGTTTGGGGGGGGGGGATACATTTCTGACATCCATCACCTGAGTGGATGATTTCGTTTCTTTACAGTAAAAATAGTAAAATTATAGTTTGGGATGGTGAACCAAACCTAGCACCTCAAACACATTAGGAGGAGGAGGAAGGGGGATGTACTTTTTCCTACCATTATTTATCTTCATATAGGTTTGACATATTGTGTGGGGACAAGGGCTCATGAAAATAGCTCTACAAATTTAAAGAACTATATAAGTGCTGTTCCTAACAACTAGATCTATTCAAAAGTAAAAACAGTTTTTTTTCTCAGAAAGCAGTGTTTTCTCTCACTGAGAGAACACAAGGTGAAAGCTCAATGACACGAGTCAAGCATGTTTCAGATTTCAATCACAATATACACACGTATATGTCTAGGTATACATAAATATGTATGTATGCATGTGCATATGAAATAAGGCCTTTATTAGAGAAATGGACTCCAAAGATTTCCCCCCATTTAACTGTTTGCGTGCTTTCCTAATCATGTTTTCATTAGTTTGCTTATACAAAACATCTCAATTTTATGTAATCAAAATTTTCCATTTTATCTTTTCAGACCCTCTCTACCTCATTTCTTGTGTGAATAGACATTGACAACTTCTGGAGTCTCCTCTAAATCGGGGATTTTGTACATAGGGAACACACCAGGTAAGATTCTGTTGGAAAGTGTGGAGGGGGGGGGGCAAAGCCCAACAGCTCCATTTCCATTTAGATGTTGTTGGGTCTTGTGCTTAGACTGATTTGCAAGAAAACCACCAACTTTATGGGGAGGGCACCGAGACTGAAGAATCCCGCTCCGCTTCTCTTCACTGAGCTCCTTTGGAGTTTTCATAAGTGGGGTTTTCAAAATTATTTGAAAAGGACCTAGGCTGTTTATTCAAATATATGATGAGTTAAAAGGAGCCATCCCTCAAATATAGGTCTAAATTGAGGGATCAAGTGAAAAGGAGATCAAAAATCACTTAAAGGTGATTGAGATTTTCTTGCTCAGTTTTTCTAACAGTGGTTTACTTTGGAAGAGAGAGCTGAAGCTAGAAATGGCCCATCTCACCTCCCCCACCAAAGAGGAGACTGCTTAGTAGCCAAAGTCTGGTACATGGTAGCAGCATGTGTGTGTGTGTCTATGTGTGTCTGTGTCTGTGTCTGTGTGTGTATGTGTGTGTCTGTGTCTGTGTATATGTGTGTATGTGTGTGTGTGTGTGTGTGCGTGTGTGATAGACAGATACAGACAGTCCGAGGGACGGACAGAGAGACAGAGACATAGTATTGCATGTTCTTGGCACTTGTCTTGCTATGCATTTAAACAGATTTTGCTTTGAATGCATGCCTTTTCTGGAGGAATTGAAAAAGAAGCAGGTCAGGAGAAAATTTCTGAGTCACGTTTGATGCTGACCCACCCCACAGCAAGTCCCTTAAGGGAAGGGCATTATATTAAGTCAGGCACATGTTGGGGAGAATGACAGGCACTTCCTGTGATCTTTATTAATGAAGATTATAAGGTAGTAGATCTTGGAGTTCTTGGGTCTAAGCCAATCCAAAGTTGAGTTAAGCCCCTGATGGCAGCAGCTGCAAGCAGAAAGCATAGGCCAAAAGAAGTAAAGCTAAGAGCTTTTCTATATATTCTCCCACATTGACAGTAAACTGAAACCTGATCATGAGTGGACAGTGTGGTACAGTGGTCAGAAAATGAATCTGATCTCAGGCTGATAAGGGAGTAGACTCCAAGAAGAAGGAGGGGCAAGTGTCCTCTCGAATGACCTAGGCAGGCCACCCTTAGAGTGTTGAGTTTCATTCTGGGCTTAGGAAGGACTTTAAAAAGCTGGAGAATGTCCAGAGCAGTGCTCCAAGGATAGTAAAACGTCCTGAATTCATGGAGTAAATGCAATGCTTGAAGGAACCAGGGGTGTTTCACTTAGAGATTCAGCTGGGCCACATAGCAGTGTTTGAGGACTCATAGGTCTTTCCTGGGAAGAGAGCTTTCCCTTGAACTGTTGGTGACCAGAGGGAAGAAGAGAAGAATGAGGAACTGTTGGAAGAATGAGGGGGAGAGTTACAAAAAAGTAATTCTGGGCTGGATTTTCTAAGGAAAAATTTCCAACAATTAGAAATAAACAAAAGTAGAATGGATGGGCTGGTACCCTTCTCTAGAGATCTTTAATTAAGGACAGTATAGTCATTGGTCACCTTTGTTCCCTGGTGGAGAGACCTTTCTCCTGGTCCTGGATGGGCTACATGGCCCTGGAGATCCATTCCAAATCTGCTTCCACGACAGCTGTGTTGTGAACATGATTAGGCTCCAGTGAGGGTAGGGGGAATATGATTAACATTACTGGGGCACTATTTTAAAGGTCAATCAAATTCAGTACCTGAAGGCCCAGTGATGGCTGAAAGCAGAACACTGATTCTCAGATTGACTTCATTTGGGCTCTCATTCCATATTCAGAAAATTCTTTTTTCCCTCCTTGGAACCTCTCCCAGACCTCTGTAGGTACATACCATTATAAAGATTAAATGGCTCTTGTAACCCTGGGTTGTTTTACTTAATTTGCCAGTGTGCTCCCTGGAGAGCCAGCCATGGGATGGCTCGCTGCTATTCTGCACCATTAGCTCGGGTAGGATCTGAAATCTTTATTTTATGCTTGCATTCTCAGGACCCTAATCATGCCCACCAGCAGCAGGTCAGGGATGCCTCAGTGCTCACACAAAGGGTGGAGGGAACGTTCAGGGTGGACAAAACAGGCCAGCTTTCCAGCTGCTGACGCAGGCAACAGGGAGAAGGTGACAGAATGAGGCCTGATTGGGGAAGCGTGTGCCTGGTCACATGGGAACAAAATGTAAATGCACTGACATGGGGACGAGTTCAATTTTCCAGACATTGCTACTGCCACCTCCTAGACTACAGTTAGAAAGTGAACCCTGGAGGGAGATCCGGGAAATGAGCAAATTTGTCCAAATAGGAAGAAGTGGGACAAATACATCTGACTAGTGGTGGGAGGAAAGTGGGCTGAAGGGGGCATGTGCATGCTGGGAAGATGATTAGTATCTAACAGGCTTTGGTCTTCAAATGCTCATTAAGCATAGAAGAGTCAAAAAGAGGGCCCAGTTTCAGCTTTGTGTGAGGAATGGCATTTCCAGTGATATTTTGACAATTAACATTTAATAATATCATTAAGGTTTGCAGGGCCCTGAACACACATTTTCTTTTAATACTTACAAGAATTCTTTTAGGTTGATAGCAATTGTATTCTTATTAGCCTCATTTTATGGAAGGAAAGTGAAGGCCAAGAAGTCAATTGATGTATGTAAGGTTGCACAGTTAGTACCAGAGACAGAATTTGAACTCAGGATCCTTCTGACTTCAGGTCCATTACATCCTAACACACTGCTCTTATTATATGATGATTATATAGATCAGAGCTTCTCAAACTTTTTGACCTACCGCCCCTTTCAAAAAAAAATTACTCAGTATCCTCCTGGAAATCTACTTTCTTTAATGCTTTAATGTTTTGTGTGTATGTGAGTGCGTGTGTATGTGTGTGTGATTTCAAAACAATATGTAAGATTTTATATATATGTGATGTCTCAAATTTAATAATTGATTGTCAATTTGTGTTTTTTCCCTGCAATGAAATTTTGATCATACAATATTGCATCATGTGACCTGATAGTATCATACTGTAAACAAGTCATTGTATTCACATATTCCTGCTGATGTATGATGGATTTTCCAACAATGAAACATGTTTACCTACCAACACTTGCTTGTTAACACCTGTCAGTCAACTTGACTGATAGGTTATAACTTGCATTTTGTGTATTTATACGAAAAATAATATAATTACTACAGCTTTAACTTTGTTATACAACATATGAATGGATTTTCAGAATTTTTATCTCTTCTTTCCCTATGCTTCCACCACCCTCTTATTTTTATTCCGCATTGCACTAGAAGCTGTTACCACCCTGCCTCCTCCATCATTCCAATCTCCCACCCCCACCCCCACCACCAAGGGCGGCCCTAAAACCCATTTGGGGAACTTGTGTGAAACAAGCATTTCTTAAGAGACTATCATGTTCCACAATGGGGCCATAAAAAACAAAATCGAAACAACCCCCTGCCCTCAAGGAGTTTACATTCTCTTGGAATGTGGAAAAAAGTGGAAAATGCAAAGAACTTTATATTTATAAAGTCAGTGAGACCAGGTTCAAATCCCATCTCTGCTCCATGCATCCTCCATGACCAGGGACAGGGAACCCTCTTCCTAGAACCCAATTTTCTTATCTGTAAAATGATGGAATTTTACTAGATTGTCCCTAAGCTCCCCTCCAGCTCTAGGCATTGAAGAGATCAGGGCATTTAGGGTGGGAGGGTTGGGGGAGTCAGGGGAAGAGATTAGGAAGTCTCCATGTAGAACTCTTGATCCGAGCCTTGACAGAGCTGAGGGATGCTAAGAGATAGAGGTGAGGACATGCCAGGGGTGAGGTATCCAGGGCAAAGAAATACGAAGTGCACCATAGAAAGGAGGAATGGTGGGAAGGCCATGTTGATTGGGCAATGGCATGAATGAAGGGAAGGGCTAGAGAGCACAGCTCAAAAAGAAGATTGAGACCAGAATCTTAATTGATTAAAATGTCAAACTAATGAGATTTGGTTTTATCCTAGAAGGAATAGGGAGCCATTGCAGTTTTTTGAGTAAGGGGGTGACATAGTAAAATCTGTGCTTTAGGAAAATAAAGACTAGCCTCTTGGTTCACACAGATATTGCCTTCTGTTTTACAGAGTTTTGTATATATTTGTTATCTCTAAATTGAGAAGTTTGGATGGGACTGCCTCTAAGGACCATACAGTTTGGGATTTTGGGTACCATTTGGTTCTCGCCACCACCCTGTGAGGCAGGTGTTATTGATGTTCAAATTTGATAAGATGAGGAAACTGAGGCAGAAATAGAAGGAAAATTATTTTCCCAGGGTCACATGCTCTGAAGTAGCAGTACTATATGCATCTGGCACAAAAACCCAAGATCAGATGAGACTAGGTTATATAGTATTTCCCAATCATCAAAGAGAAAAACAAGACAGTAGTTGCTAGATGCTGGAAGATTAACATGATCCCTGCCCACCCCCCACCACCTTCAGCAGCCTTTTTTGCTACCATTTAAATGTCATTTTAAGGTTTATAATTTGTTTTGCATCCTAATTCAACATTCCTGTGATGTATTACCATTACTTCCATTTTATAGATGTGGAAACTGAGACACAGAAAGGTTCAGTGATTTGCCCAGAGTCAAGTAGATAATATCTGAATTAAAGTGGAACTCAGGGTTTCTGACTTCATGCCCCACACTGCCTATCTAGTACATCCCCCTTGCCTACCCTTTCTAAAAAATCATAAAACTACAGAATCATAGATGTATAGCCTAAAGAAACCTCAGAGCCACCTAATGTCACCTAGCTCATCTAACCATGTCACCAGTAAATTCCAGAGCCACCCTCTGACTTCCAGGATTAAATAATAATAGCTAATAATACTAATAACTAGCCTTTTTGTAGAGCTTATTATGTGCCAGTTACCATGCTGTCAATTTTTTTTTTGAGGCAATTAGGTTTAAGTGACTTGCCTAAGCTCACACAAGTAGTAAATGTGTCAAGTGCCTGAGGTTGGATTTGAAATCAGGTCCTTCTGACTCCAGGGTCAATGCTCTATTCACTATGTCACCTAGCTGCCCCACAATGCTAAGTCTTTACATTTATTTTCTCATTTGCTTCTCATAACACCCCTGGGACATAGGTGCTATTATAATCCCCATTTTACAGTTGAGGAAACTGAGGCAGGCAGCAGCTAAGTAACTTTGTTCAGAGTCATGAAGATAAGTGCCTAAGGCCAAATTTGAATGCAGGTCTTCCCAACTCCAGGCCCACCACTTAGTGCCTAATAAATACTAGTAAAAACAAACAAAAATCTGCTGTCATTCAAAGTCTTTCTTAAGTCAAACCATATGCCTCCACCTCTCATACTTTTCGAGTTTCCTTCTATCATTTTTTCCCTGTTTCATTCAGTGACACTGACCTATCTGTTCTAAAAGATGACATTTTAGCTCAGGTCACAACTAAAATCCCATCTTCTGTAGGATATCTTTCCCAAGCCCTCTTAATTCTATGCTTCCCCTCTCCTAATTATTTCCTATTTATCTGGAATAGAGCTTTGTTTGAACATATCTGTTTGCTTGTTGCCTCCCATTAGACTGTAAGCTCCTTGAGGGCAGAGATTGTCTTTTGCCTCTTTATGGATTCCCAGCACTTAGCACCCTACCTAGCCCTTAGTAGGTGCTTAATAAATGCTTATTTACTGACTCTCATTTTTTCAGGGAGTTAAAGCCAGGGAGCAAAAGTGATTTGCAAATACTTAGAATCCTTTGCAAAGGCTCACTCACTCCCCACAGACCACAATGTATGCAAAGATTTCCTTTCACTTTATGGACTGGGGAGGAAGGGGGAGGATCAGAGGAAGAATTTAGGAAGTTCAGCTTAATTTAAAGGCTTTAAATATTTTAAGGAAAAATATCAAATGTTTGGTTTTTGCCTTAAGGACTACAAACTTTCGATTGAATTATGAGAAAAAATATAGATTGCCTCTAATATCACGTCCCATCTCCATCCCCCTCACCATTGCCTTTCATAACATTGAAATATCCCAATCTTCTCTCTCCAGTGAAATGTTTCATTGAACTCAATGATCTAAATATTCTTCAACTCAAACCCTTCAGTGCTGTAAAGGTTGAATAAGCCCAGAATCCTGAGACACCAGCAGGGACATAATTCTCTAACAGAGTTTCACCTTTTCCACATGGTCCAATGTCATACATCCAGTCAAGTTAATATTACCTTTTAATAATCATAGTAAGTAAATTAGATTTCTCAAGAAGAGTCCATGGGTACTTCATGGTTTCAGGAAAAGATTAACCCTTTCCTCTCTTGAAGATGAGTGGATGTTATATTTTCTTTGGTTTTCATAGGGGCATAAAATTAAGTCTGGAAAGGAACTCAGAGGTTATCTAGCCCGACTTTTTTTTTTTTAATTTTATAGAAGAGGAAACTAAAACTCAAAGAGGATATGTGGCTTGCTCAAGGATACGTGGTGTACAATAATCTCTGATCAATGTCATAGATTTAGAGCTAGAAAATATTCTAGAGTTCTGCCTACCAGGAAATAGGATTCTTGGGGGCAGAGACTATTCTGATTTGTATCTCTAGCACTTATCCTACTTCCTGACATGTGGAACAAATTTAAAAAGTCTTCCCTCCCTCACTCATTTCCTCCCATCCCTCCCTCTATTTCTTCCTTCCTTCCTTCCTTCCTTCCCTCCTTCCTTCCTTCCTTCCTCCTTCCTTCCTTCCTTCCTTCCTTCCTTCCTTCTTTCCTTCCTTCCTTCCCATCTTACGAATGTCTTCTAGCTAGAAACCCAGCACTCTTTCCCCCTCCTCTTGTGCTTCCTTAATGTTTATTTGTTTCATTTCCTGGAAGAGAATATGGTAATAGTGGAAAGGATCATGACCTTGGAGGGGTGAGACAGATAGAGTTTTGAATGCTACCTCTGACTTTTGATGGTTGTGTGACTAAGGGCAAGCTGTTGAATTCCTTTAAACCTCCTTTGTAAAAGGGATGGAACACCAACCCTACCACCTAAGTCATAGCGTTATTGTAAGGAAGGCCTTTTCAGGTGCTGTAGTAATGTGAATTGTACAAACCTACAATATCAGTCACACAGATTGTTGCTAAGTCACTTCTTTTTGTCTTCTGGGCTTGCTCAGTGATGTTTTGTCCTTTAGTGGAAGCATCCATTTTAAATGTCATCTTTGCCCACATTTAAGTCCTTGTCTTCTACTTCAATATAGCATGAAGGTGACATTGGGATTCTGTGCCTATGCTGATGGAATGTGAGTGATATAAAAAGCCTATCAACATGGAGACATTTTTGAGTATGGCCTGGTGAAGGATGAAATCTCAATTACCTAAGAATCAGTCTGCCTAGATTCAAAAAGGTTCCTCATTGGACCCTTGAGTGAAAGGGATGCATTGTTTTTAGCTAAACAGGGGTTCTTAACCTGGGGCCTATGAACTTTTGTTGTTGAATGATTATTTTTAATATTTGGATAACTGTATTTCTTTTCTTTTCTTTTGCTTTTTGGAAGGGGAAGGTAGGGCAATTAGGGTAAAGTGACTTGCCCAAGGTCAAACGGCCAGTTTTTGTGTTGAGTGTCTGAGGCCAAATTTGAACTCAGGTCCTCCTGACTCCAGGGCCAGTGCTCTCTTCACTGTGCCACCTAGCAGCCTCAGGATAACTGTATTTCAACATAATTGGTTTTATTCATAATCTTGTGGATTTTATTTTATAGAGTTAATAATAACATTATTCTGAGGAGGGTTCCATAGTTTTAATCAAACTTCCAAGGGATCCATGACATAAAACATTTTAAGAACTGCTGGTCTAAAGTAACTCATAAAGACATACTAGAAAGCTATGGATAGTCCTCTTATCTATAGAGGTCAAGGGAACACACACACACATACACACACATACATACACACACATACACACATACATACACACACATACACACACAAACACACACATTTTGAACATCCTATTCAAATTAACTTGATGTCCCCATCTGTCAAAAGCATATTGAATTCTTTACCTGGTGTCCAATATAATCTGTATTTTCCCCAGCTTTTGGTGAAAATTGAAAGAAAAATGCTGAACAAGGCAGGTCCAGATAAAGCAATCTTAAGGCAAGTCATTAAAGATTGGCCTTCAACTTGCCACAGGTCTGTCTCATTTACTTTTCAGTAAAGTCATTCAACCAGTTTGGAATCGATTCATCTATATACCACTTTCCTCCGTTTTGTTCACTGAGACAGAATTAACAATTTTGTATAATACGCTATTGAAATCCAGAGACACTGTGCACTCCACATTCTGCTGATCTACCAGTCTCATGAAACCATTATGTAGACTCCAGAGGGCACATGATACAGCGGAAGAACGCAAAGTTTAGAAAGAGGAAGATGAGATCAAATCTCAGGGTTGGTATTTCCATCTGTGGACTCATAGTCAAGTCATAATCCTCTTGACTTAATAACCCTCAATCTTAAAATTGAGATAACAATATGTTTATATAGTTTAGGACATTTATTATTGTTTGCTTCTTGAACAAAGAACTTTGAGTGACACATTGCCATCTAAATAAACTTTTCTATTAAATAAGGAGAATTTTCCATGACTTACACCTAGAATAGAGACAGGGTCTAAATTCTGCCCACTACCTGTTTTTGTACAATTAGCTAAGAAAGGTCTTTTTTGGGAAATTATTATTGTTAAATTATAAAATCCATGTTTAGTTCACAGGCCACATAACAATAGGTGGTGAGCTAGATTTGGTCTGTGGTCCCTAGTTTCCTGACCTGTGGCTTGGACAATTAAAGTTGGAAGGAATTTTCTAATTCAATTATTTTTCCCTTCTCATTTTATATATGGGCAAACTAAAATTCAAGCTGCCAGCACTTGACCAAATACATATGTCCAATAAATCGTATATAATCCAATAAAATCCAATAAAACTCAATACAAATCTCCCAACACCTGAGCTACCACTATTATTTCTGCCCCAGTCCTGTTCTTGGGGAATCTATGCTGGCCCTTTGTTGTCACCATAACCCCTTTCTAAATCCCCCCAAATCAACTTGTTGGTAAACTGATTGACACAGGTCAGGCAGTGCTCAGCATCATAATTTCTGGAATCCATCTTTTTGGTCTATGATATCCCCTAAACATGTAGAGAGGAAGTTACAAAGATTAAAAAATAACAGAAAAGTGAAAACTGCCTTGAGGAAACAAGCCTGAGCCACCTGCTGGCTAAAAGAGCCAATTATTTGGGGAAAGTACCATGTCATCAATGGCCTCCAATGGTTTCTTGCGAGGCTTGTTTAATTATTCTCTTTGAAAATGTTCAAAATGATTTTATTTCCAAATCAATTTAAACTATAGAGTTGTAAGGTTCCTAGGATGGAAGTTAAGTAAACATATTCTTAATTATTGAGAAAATATTTACTATTTCAGGGTTAAACTCTGATCTAGAAGGGAATTCAGAGGTCACATATAGTTCAAACCTCAACTTTAAAGATTCAGGAACTCAGCCAAAGCAAAGCTATTAACCTAAAACCATATAAGTAATAAGCATCAAAACTGTGACTTGAACCCAGATCCTCTGGCTCTGAAAGAAGTGCTCTTCCCATTTTTAGTGCACTGATGTGTTTTTGCCCATTGTGTCATGGTATCTACTGATAATCGCTGGGTCCCTCTCCCCTTGGAAATGGGAACTGGGGGATAAGAATAGGTACAATTCAAATAAAAAGGTCCAAAGTGGGTGTCACCTGAGTATTATCATCTCTTACTCCTACAATTCTGCTGCAAGTGTTCTATGAGGACAGTCCCTGACCTCAAGGAGTTTGCAATCTAATGGGATGAGTTAGATGAATGCTATCAAATCAATGCTTATTTCTGTGCCTACTCTCTCTGGTGAAGGGGAATTAATAGGGATTTGAAGAGTTTCAATTCATCTGGGTATTTTAGGCCTAACTTCACCATTGCTTTGTTCTGCATATCTGAGGCATATGCCATGCAAGTTCTTGAGAAAAGAACATGCTCCCAAAACTCTCTTCCCAAGCCCCTCTCTCATAAGTTCTCAACTAAAATAGCAGCGCATTGCAATAACGATTCAGGTTCCACCAGTATGGATTCTCCAGTAACCTGGTCAACCTTGGAAATCTCAGTGGAAAGAGCATTCTTAGTAACTGCAGACCCTGGGTAAGGGACTTACCCTTTTCTGAAACTCAATTTCCTACGTTGTGAAATGAGAATAGCCCTTTGTGATAGTAATGGCAATTAAAGATTCCCCTGTATTGGCTTGGTTTTCATTATCACACCCTTCTACTATTTTACTTAAACACTACTGCAGGGAAAGAGTCTCTGTGAACCTCAAACCTTATAGGGATTGGGAGGCTTGGTTACTGCTGCTGTGCCACAAATCTTTCATTGGCCAGGTCCTTGCCCTTGCTGTGTAAACCATCCCTTAATGGTTGCCCGAATGAAGAAGCCACCCCACCTCCTAAACCACTGCAATATGTCAATGCCACCTGCCCTTTGCATCGGTCACTTTAGATCTCAGTCCTCCAAGGCCTCTTTGGAGAATCTCATGTACCACAAAAGACACTGACTATATCTTTCTGCTTCTGTGGCACAGAGGGTTCCATTCTCTCATGTCCTGACATGTGCAATTACTCTCCTCATCCTCCATGGGTAATAGCCTGTGCCTGACCATTATGGATGTGTGCCCTCAATGCCAAAAGGCAATCCATTATACATTAGTCATTTGGTTGCTCAATAAGCCAATTAGCAAAACTGTAACATTTAGATACATCAACATCTAATTTTACTTGATGTACTTTTCAATTCAGCTAATGAAGATAAAGTGGTTTAGTCACCATTTTTCTATTTCTATTTTCCCTCCACTCTGCATTATTTGGTAGATTCTAGGCTTTGGCTAAGGAGAAGGGAAGTATAGAAAGGCATAGTGCTGCTTTTCTCCATATGTTAGAGAAAGGAGGTAATATGAGCGTGAAGGACATTCCATCTAGCTTCTTGTTCTTGCTCAACTTTCTTTAGGAGTTTAGAAAACTTGGATTCAAATCTTAGCTATGCCACCTTTTACCAAGGTGACCTTAGACAAGTCACTGTGCAGATCAACGTCTTATATTCTTCTTCTGTAAAATGGGAAAGTTAGGCTAATATATTCTATGGTCTCTTCCAGCTTTAAATGACAGTTAAATTCAAAGTATGATCCTTAAGGGAAAGGACAATTTGCATCTCCAAGCTCAGCACTTTGAGTCCACAGCATCCTGAAGCCTTCCAATAATCTTACTATCTCAAGATCTTAAGATCTGATCTTCTGCTTTATTATAATTGGCCCTTGCTTACCTCTTTGATATATCACCCTCTAACAATGAACAATGTACTTTTCCTCTCTCTCTCTCTCTCTCTCTCTCTCTCTCTCT
>NW_027186352.1:17620041-17621170 GCF_028583685.1 Petaurus breviceps papuanus
TCTCTCTCTCTCTCTCTCTCTCTCTCTCTCTCTCTCTGTCTCTCTCTGTCTCTCATCCAATTTCTACACTAACTTCCTAACACCTTCCTCCAAAGTCTCACCACAGTGTGGCACTTACTTGAGACTGTCAAAACTTATGTTGGTGGCAGGCTAATTCTAATGGGATCACTGATTAAACTAGAAAAGATGCCAAAAAATAGCCCAGGGGAGGACTATGTGACTATGAGGACTATGTGGTCCAAGGACCAGCCTAAATTCAAGGAATCTTATCACCAGTGTTATCAAAAGGCTAAGCAAATTCACTAGCCAAGGTCACTCCCAAAGTCTACCCCACCAAAATCAGCTAGTCAGGGATAGGAATTTCTGTCTGTGAAGGCAAGGCTCAAACTGATTAAATTGTAGATCTTTAAAGGATTAAGCTCCATAAAGTATGTAGTCATTAACTCAATGTATCACAAGATCCCTGGGGACTTCTCCTAGGAAGGAGTCTGCTTACAGATATTCTAAAATTTAAACTATAAGAAAGCAGGAAATAATATTGTAAAGCTCTCTGGGGAAGGTCCATTATAATTACACAATAATACCAGTGCAGTTCCAGTAATAATTCCTTCTTATTAACTATATTTATAATAATAGCATACATAACATGGCTTTATGCTGTATGTAAAAAAAATAACTTTTGCTAATTAGAAAATGTGCTTGGTATTGTCAGTCAATAAATAACAGAAGTCATTTATTGTTCATATGAGAAGGACGAAGTGGAACAGAGAGGAAAAATGCAAGCAGGCAATATTACTGTATTACAAGAGAAGAAGAGAACAGAAGAGGGAGAAGAGGAGAGTAGAAAAGACTGGAGGGGTGCAGATGTGTGGGGAGGGGAGGAGAAGAGAATAAAGAAGAGGAGAGGAGAAGAGGGGAGAGAAGGAGAGGAGAATAGAAGAGAAGAAAGGGGAATAGAGGAGAGGGCAGAAGATGGAAGGGGGGAAGGGAAGGGAGGAGGTGAGTAAAGGAGAGTGGATGGGAGTAAAGAAGAGGGGAAGAAAGCAAATAGGATAGGAGTGGAGAGGAAGGGGAAAAGGAAGGGAGAGGAGAGGAGAGGAGAGGAGAGGAGAGGAGAGGAGAGGAGAGG
>NW_027186352.1:17621270-17650504 GCF_028583685.1 Petaurus breviceps papuanus
TGGTGATGAGCAGGATAATGATGATGATACTGTCAGACTACATACTAGAAGAGTTTTCCCCCTATATCCCAACCAATTATGGAATCCATTTCAGTGTGGCATACTATTCCTATCTGCATTAGTATTCTTGGAGAAACCCCTTAAATTTTCACTAAGAACACTAAGGAAACTCTTTCCCTATAATAGGGGAAATGGTGGAAAATTGGTCCAAAGACCCCAAATTACACCAAAACAAACCAAAACAAAAAGGTGTTGCGTGATATAACACTGAGTCACAGAGAAGTGAGACTCTCCATATTAGAGAGCACAATTGGTAAGGGACGTGATCTTGTGACCTGGTGTGTTTGGGCTTCTTCAGAGGAGGACGTATAACACTACAGAATGCCAGATGATCTTGCTAAAGGAGTAGAAGGACCTAGACGAGATAGACAGTAAAGGGATAAGCATTTGTTAACCATCTGCTAGGTGAAGATACCGTGTTAAGCCTTATATCAATATTATCTCAGATCCTTGGTGGATAAAACTATGGAGAAATGCCTTTGTTCTACACATTTAGGGAAGGTGAAGGGTCCTTACAATGAACAAAAATAATGATTCCAAAGGAAAATACAATAGAAAAAGACATCCAAGAAATAAAGAAGAATCTAAACCTGTGTCTAGAGAACAGCAAAATGTGGCATGAAGAATGAATGGAAGAAAGGTCACTGGATCACTACCTAACAACTCCAGGGGTCTCCCAACAGAGAATGGAACTAGATCCTTTGTGTAATGTCATTTTCATTAATGTCTGCTAGGCTTAGACTGAGGAAGATTTGAGTTCAAGTCCTACATCAGACACTTCCTAGCTCTATCACTCTGGGTAAATTTTTCAAAGTATCTCTGCCTCAGTATGTCCATTTGGAAAAAGAGAGAATGGGACTTGATGGTCACTAGGGTCTCTTTTAGCATGATATCTATGATTCAAAGATTTTGAAGATATTCAATATGTAGATATATCTTCCTCTTCTTAAGTCTTCTCATCCATATAGAACAAGAGAGATTTCTTTCCATGTTGGGAAAGCAGCTATCACAGTGGATGGTGCTCTTGACTTAGAGTTAGGAGCACCTCAATTTAAATCCAGCCTGAAATATTTACTATCTATATGAACCTGATCAAACCACGTAATTAATCTCTGTTTAACTGTTTCCTTAATTATAAAATAAAATCATAATTGCCCCTAACTCTCAGGGCTTTTGTGAGAATTAGGCAAGATATTTATAGCACAAAGCATGGCACATAACAGCTACTAAATGAGTACTTATTTCCTCCTTTCCTCCTTCCTTCCTTCCTTCCTTCCTTCCTTCCTTCCTTCCTTCCTTCCTTCCTTCCTTCCTTCTTTCCCTCTTCCCTTCTTTCCTTTCTTCCTCTCTTTTCCATCCTTTTTTCCTCTTTTACTGACTCTATATTTCTACTTTTTTAGATATTTCAGTTCCCTTTATCATGTTCTAAGCTGAGCTACAGTATGAAAATTCACATAATTTTTGTTTATTGAATCATTTTCAGAGCCATCTAGCCCAACCTATGAATGAAAAATAATTTTCTCTGCAATGTCCCTGGCAATTGGTGATTAAGATTTTGTTGGATGACTTCCACTGAGAAAGAACCTACTACTTACCAAGACTTTTGGACTCCTATATGTTTCCTTACATTAAAGAAAAATCTGCCTCCTGCAACCTGTTGGAATTGCTTCAGTTTTTGCCCTCTATAGGCAAGGAGGAAAAAAATCTAATCCCCTCTCCATGGGACCATCCTTCAAAGACTTGAAGTCAATCATTTGTTTAGGGAATTTTTTTTTTCTTTTCCACATGAAACATTTCTAGTTACATCGATCAATCTTCACTTGGTATGAATAGTGGCCTTTTAGCATCTTGGTTGCCTTCCTTCCTCAGGATGTTTCCTTTTTAACATGTGTCACCCAGGAAAAAATACGATAATCAAAATGTGATCTGATCAGGATAGAACACAAGGGCACTGTTATCTGCTTTGTTCAGGGATCTTATCCTTACTAAATATCTCATATTCTCAAATTTCCCAATAAGGACCAGACTATAATAACTATGATATTTAAGCTTGAAAAAATTAAAAATGAATAAAATCCTCCTGAGTAGTGAATACAATTCCATTCTACAGCCTGTATCTCAAAAAGCGATTTAAATATCAATTTCAGATTTCAGAAGCTGATTAGAACAACTTTGACTTAAAGACACAGTTCCATCAATGGGAGCATAAATGCTTATGAGAGTTACTTTGACAGGATGGATGGCGAGACAGTGTTAGAGGTGGAAAGGCATTGCTATAAGTTTGTACAACAAGTTTGAAGGCCTAAGTCTCTTCTCCTGGCCTTGTGGCATTAGGCAGGCCTTGGGCCCCTCTTAGGGCCATGAGTTTTTTTTCAGATTATAAATTGCAGATTAATTGCCCAACATAAAATCCCTTACTTACTTCCAGAAAGAACGCAAGCATCTCTGTGTAAATGAAACACTTCACCATCAAAACTCTTATTTTTAGTTAAAAAATACTTGTTTTATTCTGAACCTAAGAACTAAAACAGGTATTTTCATGAAAAAAAATAGTATAAAAAAATACTGTCTTATATTCGACCCAACTACCTTATATTTAATATTGGTGGATTTATTTCCTATTTATTCTAAATTTAATTAGTTTTGTACATGCTATCTCACATAATAAAACAAAAGCTTCTTGAGAGCAGCCGCTGTTTCCTTTTTCTTTTCTTTTTTGACACTTTTTTATTCCAATCACCTACCCCATAAAAGGCATTTAATACATATTAATTGGATGGGATTTAGTCATTTAATATTTGAGAATAGAGACTCTTTTGAATATTATGTAATATTTTTTCAGTTAAGAAAATATGTTGAGTCTAAAATAAAGTTTTGAAAAAAAAAGAAAATATGTTTTTTCTCTCTCCCTCTTCCCCTGCCTCACTGGAAACAGATAAACCAAAAACCAAGCAAAAATCAGTAAACAAACACACAACAATAGTTGAAACAAATATGCAAAGTCAAGCAAACCAAATTCCTCCATTGGTCATGTTGAAAAATTACACATTTTCTTCTACCCCTTGAGACCATCTACTTTCTATTAGAAGATGAAAAGCCTTGACCAGAAAACAGTCCTGTGAACTTTGCATTATCAGGATTTCAACTTCTTTGTGGGCATGATAATAGTGCCCCAGGAGTAGCAATGACTGATATCAACACTTGCTATGGGAACCCAGGACAAGCTAGACACTTTGAGGAAAGGCAGCTTAATACTGTGGGCTCCATATAAAGGGTCTAGGAGAAGCTATACTATGCCCCAAAGGAAGTTCATGAAGGCCCTGCAAAGGGAAGAACGTGTCTTCCTGGAGCTGTTTTACCTATTTTGAAATATATATGCTCTAGCTCATGGCTAGGTCGAGCTAATATAATAAAAATGACAATTTTACCTAAATTAATTTGCCTATTTAGTGCCATGCCAATCAATCCACCAAAGATATTGTATACGGCTAGAAAAAATAGCAACAAAATTTATCGGGAAGAACAAAAGATCCATAATATCAAAGGAATTAATGAAAGGAAATGCTAGGGAAGGTGGCCTAGCCATACCAGATTTTAAACTGTATTATAAAATGGTAGTTATCAAAACTACTTGGTACTGGCTGAAGAATACAGCAGTGGATCAGTGGAATAGATTAGGTAAATGAGACATAGCAGTCAATGACTATAATAATCTACTGTTTGATAAACACAAAGACTCCAGCTTCTGGAATAAGAACTCACTATTTGACAAAAACTGCTGGGAAAACTGGAAAATAGTATGGCAGAAACTAGGCATAGACCAATATCTTATATTGTGGACCAAAATAAAGTCTAAATGAGTACATGATGTAAATATAAAGGCTGATGCTGTAAGCAGTCTGGGAGAACAAGGAATAGTTTACCTGTCAGATTTATGGAGAGGGGAAGAATTTATGTCCAAATAAGAGATAGCATTATGAAATGCAAAATGAATAACTTTGATTACATTAAACTAAAGAGTTTTTGTACAAATAAAGCCAATATAACCAAGATTCGGAGGGAAAAGGAAAATTGGGAAAGAATTTTTATAACCAGCATCTGACAAAGGCCTCATTTCTAAAGTATACAGAGAACTGAGTCAAATTTATAAGAATACTAGTCATCCCCAAAATGATAAATGGTAAAAGGATATGAACAAGCAGTTTTCAGAGGAAGAAATTAAAGACATCTATAAGCACATAAAAATGCTCTAAATCACTAATGATTAGAGAAATGCAAATAAAAACAACTCTGAGGTACCACATCTCACCAGTCAGAATGACTAAGATGTCAAAACAGGAAAACTGTACATTTTGGAGAGCTTTGGAAAAATTGGAACACTAATGCATTGTTGGTGGAGTTGTGAACTGATCCAACCATTCTGGAAAGTGATTTGGAATTATGCCCAAAGGGCTATAAAAAAGGGCATATCCTTTGACCCAGAAATACCACTCCTAGGGCTTTATCCCAAAGAGATCTTACAAGTGGGAGGTGGACTCATATGTACAAAATATACATATATATATTTATTATATATAATTTATTATTATATAGAAATATAAATGTAATATAAATATTATCAACATATATGTAATCTACCTAAATTATTTCAACCAAATTATACTTGTTTACATAATAATAGGTATAACTGAGGGATTTGAAAAACTCTGATATGTATATGATATTTAAATAGGGATTTATGGCATAGTTTGTTTTTAAGGTGTTATTTTCTTCAATGTTGTGTGTGTGTGTGTGTGTGTGCCTCCTTTTCCAAGGTATTGGTCCTTTTTTTCTTGACTTTCTTGTCTGACTCTCATTTCTCTTCTTTCAATACATCCTCTACCTTTTTTATTTGATTTTTAAAATCCCTTTTTGAGCTTTTCCATGACCTGAGATCAATTCATATTTTTTCTTTGAGGTGCATTTAGCATTAGGATGCAGGAATTCTGATTTTGTTGTGTACACACATGTGTTTTGATCTTTGTGGTCACTACAGCAACTTTCTATGGTCAGAATTTATTTTTTCTTTGCTCATTATGCAGTCTCTTTCTTGACTGTTAATTCTATATCAATGTGGGGCTCTGCTTCACAAGTGGCAGGGGCATTGTTCCAAACGTTTTGTGTGTGCTTTTGCTTTACCCCAAGGTTTTTTGTGCATGTGTTTTCAGAAATGAGTCTGGGGACCTGTAAATTTTTGGCACTTTTAAGGTGGTATGATCCAGGGAGAGGTGTATTCACTATCTCCTATACAATGTTCTGTTTTATGGGTAACAACAATTGCCCTTTTCAGCCCTGGTAATGTGACTGAGTCTCCAGCTCCCCTTTGGCCACAAGCTTGGCTGTACTCATGCCCCTCCTCAAATTGGGACTAGGACCCAGGACGGTGACCTAGATATAAGTATAGGCAATGCAAAAGAGTCCTGCCTCTGGTTTGAGCAAAGGCATCCCTCTAAATTTCCATCTGAGCCATTGTCCAATCCCCTTTCCATCTATGGGCTGAGAGTTCTGGAAATGCCAATGGTGTCACTGATTCCATCACCCTGAAGGCTGCTTTGGGTTTGGTTTGCTAGGTCCTGGTGTGCACTGGGGCAGCTTGTGCTGAGCTGTGCTCCTTTCTCACCCTGAGTTAAGAGAACTTTCCTGCTGACCTTCTCAGATGTCTTGGGCTGGAAAACTGCTTTACTCTAACTTTTTGTTGTTTTGTCACTGTAGACTTTGTTTTGAGTTATTATTTAAAGATATTTGGAAAGGTTTGGGGGAGATCTCAGATATATTCCTGCCTTTCCTCTGCCATCTTGTCTCTGCCTTCCCACCCCCCATCTCCCCTTCCTCTTAAAGAAAAGTTTATTAAATATGTGACTCTAAGTAGTCATTAAATTGGTGTAATTTTCATAAGCAGACCTGAATATTTTCAGTTAAAAAAAGATGAATTTAGCACATGCAAGTCACTTTTGAAGGAGGGGAACTAAAAAGGAAAAAAAAAATAAAGGGATCAATACTTGAAGAAACAAGACTTTGGAGTTCTCTTTAATCTCTTACAGTAGGGACAATTCTACTCAAGAATGAACTGTATAGTGTGACCATATTGGAGGCAACATTAGTTTAGTTGTCCTTGAGAAATTAATCTCATAAATTATGTTTTTTCATCAATCTACATAAAGGAAATCAAGTAAAACAATTTTAACATAAGTCCAGAAGGAATTATAAATGAAATAAAACTTATTTTGGGGGAGGGGAAGAAAAAAATATTTCATTTGCTTGGAAAAAAAAATATTTAATGGGGCTAAATCAGAAAATCGAATTCAAATTTCCCTGCACTGTGACTATAATCTAAATAAAAGAAACTTAAACAAATATAGAGTAACACTTCAGAAAACGAAACAGTAAAGCAAAGCTATTTTTTTTTTATTTGGCGATATAACTAGTGAGGGGTGATCTGGGCTCAGGACCAAAGTACAAAATGCTTCTTGTTTCATTTTTCAGTCATTTTCAACTCGCCATGGCTCCTTTTGTGTTTTTCTTGGCAGAGATACTAGAGTGGTTTGACATTTCCTCCTCCACAAATTTTATAGATGAGGAAATTGAGGCAAAGATGGTAGACTTACCCAGGGTCACACAGCTAGGAAGTGACTGAGGCCATATTTAAACTCAGGAAGATAAATCTTTCTCAGTGCAGGCTTGGTGTTCTTTCCATCCAGACAAATAGATGATAAATGCAGGAGGTGATAAAAATCTTGAAGACTTTAAATATCATATACATATCAGAGCTTTTCAAATCCCTCAGTTTTACGTATTACTATGTAAACAAGTATAATTTGGTTGAAATAAGAAGCTTCCAGATGGATTCCTCTTTCTTTCTGGTGTTTACATTTTATCCCAATCCTCTGACATTTTGCACAGTAGCCAGAACTAAAGTAGGTGTCTATAAATGTTTATAAAATGAATATGGTAGCCTTTATCAGATTAAAAAGTGGATTTAAAGTTCATTTTGTCTTCTGGCCTACTTGTGTGGGGTATGGGGACCCAAAAAAATCCCCTACCCAATTTTATAAAAACTCAGACATGTCTCCAAATAAGAACAGGACATTTTATTCAGTTCTCTGGAGAAGAGGGCATCCTTCACCAGTTCAGTGGAAGGAGGTGCCTTTTGGAAGAAAAGACAAGGTTTTTAAGCCCTAACACCATCAAGTCACCTCCCACCACTGTGCCTTATTCCCATTGGCTGGGAGGTGTGTTCACAGCCTCAGGAGCAGAAAAAGGCCCAGAACAGGGAAACTTGGTATTGTTCATGTCCTTAATTGGGTAACTCTAAAGTAAGTGAGGGGAAAAGTTTTCAAGCATGGGTGGAGATCAAAAGACCCCTAAGGGAATTAAGACTGATAAGGCTATTGTGGCAAGCAAGGGTGGGGGAAGGGTCTTGAGTTGAAGAATTCATTATGAAAACAGGACTCAAGTCTGTTTGATCTCAGATCTCTTAAAGAGATAGTTTCTCTTTCTCCCCCATCTGAGGAGTCTTCACAAAGGATGTATCCCAGTCACACTTGTCTTAGGTACCCTTTGTGCTGCAGCAAGCACAAAAAAATATTATTATTAGTAGTAGTACTAGTTCTATTAGTGATTTTTTATAGATATAATTATATACACATATATGTATGTATGTGCATATACATACACATGCCTACACACATATATATCTTGAAAATGAGAATTTCGCTTGCTGCATTGGTAGAGTCATGACAATGTAGGGGCATCAAAGAGGAGAATGCCATGAACATTGTTATGTTGCAAAGGCATGTTTCAGATGATTAAGACAGCAAAGTTTATCTTATTCTCTATCTGAATATCCACTACCAATTCAGTTCAATGCCTGCTAAGTACTAGGCAGCTAGGTAGAACGAGGAATGGATGATTGGGCATGGACTCACGAAGATCTGTGTTCAAATTTGGACTCAGACATTTACTAGCTGTGTGACCCTGGGCAAGTCATTTAACCTTTATTTGTCTCATTTTATTCATCTGTAAAATAAGGATAACAGTAGCAGCTCTCTTCAAGGGATTTTGTTAAGATTAAATTAAATAAAATTACAGTTATCAATACCTAAATTAACTCTAAAAGACACATGAAGAAAGAGGCTCTCTGAATCCAGAGGAATAATTGATAAATAGATGTATAGACAAATTATACACATGCACACGCACATACATACACATACATATGTATATGCATATATATATATATACACAAATATACATGTGTATGTGTGTGGGTATATCAATTTGTGTCTACTGGTAGCCATGGGGTGGGGAGAGAAATAAAGTAAGACGGAAAAAATTTATATGAAAACTTTAATATATATTTAAAATGAATAGCAAGTTATACTAATAGATATGCAGTTTCATGTGTAAATTTTTTTCATTATGCCATGTTATGGAATGCTTGTTTTATTCAATAAATTTTAAAATAAATAATTTTTAAAAATATGTAAAAATTGAGATTTAAATGAGAATAAATTAAATTTTAATTAAAATGAGATAATAACTAACACGTTTAGCACAGTGACTGACACATGGTAAGCAAAATATAAATATTTTACAAATATTTATGTTTTAAATAAATATAAAATATAAGTATTTTATAATTATCATCATAATCATCATTATCATCATCATATACATCCCTAAGTATAGGGAATACAAAAAAAATTACTTTGACATTCCTTGGTTAATATATTAATGATATTGAATTGTCATTTGGGCAGCAGGAAAGTTGTAGTCATGAACATTCCATGAGGGCTTATAAGAGACAGAACCCTTACCCCACTCCAACCTATCACCCTGGACTCCACAGTGAAAGAAGGAACAAGTCAATGCTGAGTATCATTGTTTTATAACAAAAAGCTCTGAATACATCAAAAACCATACAAGAACACGGAAATAAGGTGCGGCTAAAGGCTCAATACATTCAATTGCCCCTCCCCTACAGACTTCAGATTGACCAGGCTGTCCAGAGAGAATGTCATGCATTCTTTAGGCAGGTGAAGGGATGGTATTTGGTTCACAGAAAACTCTCAGGTCTTGGCACTGCCCAGAGGTTCCTGTTATCAACTGAATTAAGGTGGGAAGTTTGTACAATATCGTATAAAACACTCCAAAATGTACTTCCAAAGGATTTCAGGTTAGATTTATGTTTGGGGAGCATCTGGAACTTTGTAATAAATATGTCTAAGAAGCATTTACATTTATTTTAGTTTTATTATGTGTGCCCCCTCCCGCCAGAGTCAAGATGCTACATTAGTACAAATGGAACAGTAAACAAAATCGTTATGAAGCTTCTCTTTAGCTATGTACATTGTAAATGAAAATGTAGAATGTTCAAGCTAGAAGGGTCCTAAGAAATCAGTTAGTGAATCACTGGCATTCTATGTTGTGGGAGCAGAGGGATAAGCATGGACATCTAGGGAGGTTAAACCTTGAACCTTGTTCAAGGACAGCGTTGAAATAGGTATTTGGTCAATCCACTTTTGCTTTATTTGGAATATCATATATTTATGCCAAAGGAAGTAAAGATTTATGGGTCATGACCAATATTTGACTCCATGCTGCTATCCTAGTCAACTCTCCACTGAAATACACTATAGATTATGTACTTTTTATAAATTCTGATAAGGTCACAAACTGTGTTGATTATTATATAACATACAGTTGAATCCAGAACATATGGGCAAATACTATAAAATGTGAGTGGGGAAAAAACAACAAAAACAAAAGAAAAACATTTTAATCAATGTGATCTAATTTTAAAGGTGGCAAGTTAGTTATGTACATTCATGCATTATGTATCCAAAGATGACTCGATCCACCAAACTCGGATGTAGAGAGCACATCAGAAAAAGAAGGAAGAGGGGACAGGAACTTGACCTGTGATTACTCTGGTTGAGGGAAATCCCAGTGGTGAAAACTCCCTCAATCAGTGCAGGTCTCTTCTGTTCTACTATTCACTGTCTGAGAAAGTTAACTAGGCAAGTGAAAAACTAAGGGTCTTGCTCGGAGTTGAGAGCTAGAAAGGACCTTAGGGAAAATCTCCAAACTTTTCATTTTATAGCCAAGAAAATGAAGCCCAGAGAAGTGAATTGTCCATGATCAGGCATAGAAGATGCAACAAAGCTGAGATATGAAGCAAGGGCCTCTTATCCTGCTTTTGACACCTTTTTACTCCTGTATCTTTGGGCAAATAGCTCATATTCGCAGGATTCAGCTTTCTCAACTATTTAATGACAGTCATGGTTTTGATTAAGAGGTCCCTACAAACCTATGGCTTTGTGATTCTGTGAACAAATAGCTCTAATACAAGGCATGATGGAGTTCATAAGTAAAATCTGAGAGTTGAAAGTCCATGCCCCATTTGAAAGATGATATTCATTAAAGAACAGTGTCTAGCTCCTTAGGTGTATAGCTTATTGTGGTTGTGTTGTATGTCCTTCATTCTCAATGAGGATCAATGACATCATGAGGGTGATGTCGTGACTTGTACATGACTTGAATTTGAGTATGGCAGAGCTGTACAAAGTTGTCAGTCTCACTCTCTCCTGCAGTCATTAGAGTCTAGTAGTAAGACAAAGAGTCAGGAGGACCCAAGTTCGGTTCTGGCCTCAGACACTTAACACCCACAAACACACCGAAACCCACACCCACACCCACACCCACACACACACACACACACACACACACACACACACAAACTAGCCATGTAACCTTGGGCAAGTTACTTAACCCCAATTGCCCTCCAAAAGGCAAATAAATAAATAAACAAACAAATGAATGAATAAATGAATAAATAAATAAATAAATTATAGGTCTTAGTTTGTCTGAGGTTACAGCTATTCAATGACTAGCAGCTAGGTAAGAATTGAGCCAAAAGATGGCCCAATTTACCATCACAAAGATAGTCTGGGAGGTGAAGACCCTTACAGTTTCTCCCCAAATGGAAAATAATTACTATTTAACACTCATTCTAAGTCATCAAAACCTAAACAATGAGCCACAGAGTCATGTACTGTGTTATGATTGGTCATTCAATGAACGTCAGAAAGATTTGGGCATGAAGGTAGTCAAGTAGCTCCATGTAAAACACATTTTAAAATCTTATTTTGTTTTTTTAGAGCTACATTTCAAGAAATCAAAAATGAAAACTGTAGAGGACAAAAATAAATTTTCCTCTAGGTCAAGTCACTAAATATGTCAGAGACCCAATAAACAATGAATATTTTATTAAGTGCTTGCTACATGACAGGCACTGTGCTAATCACTGGGGATAGAAAGAAGAAAAACGAAGAGCCCTGCCCTCAAAGACCTTACAATCCAACAATGGTGGGGAGGGGAGCATAATACACACAAGAAAGCTGAAAATGAGTAAGGGGCACTAAGGGGACACTAGAGGAGGTCATGGAATCAAAACCAAGTAGAGCTACTGATGGAATATGAAGAGGTGCCTAGAAAGTCCTGTGCCATCTATAAAGAGAGTTTTGGAGATTAATTGATTGCTCCACCTTCCAGACCTCCACTTATGATACCACTTATGGAGCTGTGATGTTGGGTGTGTAGACCCCTCCCCAAACCATTTTCAGCCCCTAAGACCTGAAAAAGGCATAAAAGCTGGATTGGCCAATCAGGAGAGGCACTGTGGCCCACTGTGAACTTAATCTGCCATAAGGCTTCTCAAGTTTTTGGCATTACAGACATGCCTTGCTCTCTGAGTGAACTCAAAATACCCCTTCCTGTATCAACACTACAAGGCTGACCAGAGCATTCTTCTGTTATTGACTAAGAATAACAAGGTACCTTGACTAGACACTATCTTGAATCAATGGGACTTATCTTTATATTTTATGGACGTATATTATGTTACGTCATGTTAATGTTAAAGAAAATACAGATATCCTGGGTTGTAATTTCATTTAAGACTTTGTCAATTCTCTTATCTTATTGTATTTACAACCCATTCAACTAAGAAAATTATTTTCTCATACTGTGGTTTAACATATATGGAGATCATAAAATTGAGTGACACAGACATCCCGAGTTGGGATTATTCTAAAACATATTTCAGACTTCTCATTCTTTTACCAGACAGACAAAATTTAAGTTTTGGCTCAATGCACATGTATCTGTGAGCTTTTCGTGAATAAACAGTATTAATTTATATATCACCTAGCATATTTGCTTCTTTTAACCAAACTTTCAGGTTCCCAAGAGTCAGAATTGAGTAAATCATATAATCATTAATAAATAGTGATGAATTCAAGTGATGAAATCACCTTTAACCTAGGGGATAAAAGATGTTTGTGGAATTAAAACCATTCAGGGATGTGGATGGAAAATAAATGCTGCTGACAGAAGAAGTATATTCATTTATTTGTTCATCTCTATTTATCTGTAAAATGAAAGCTTTGGACTCAGTGACTATTATGACCTTGTTCTTGAAAGCTCTGATTCAGTCATTTATGGCAGGCAAAGGCAGGATGGCAAGTTTTCTGTGCCATCCACACTCTTGTAGGGAGAAGGCGTCCATACAAATAAAATCAATGCTTGAATAATCAAAGGATTGGTGGTGTATCACATACATATCCAACATTAACAGATTTTGACAAGAAATGCTTACACATTTACAAAAGCATCATTTAGCCCCCAGCAGAAGGTTGATTTTTGTTTTTCTTTTCATCTTCCAAACAATGGTCCTTGTTCCAAGACGCTTAAGGAAATGAGATGCAATCAAAGTCATGTTTTTAGAAACCGACACTGCTAATTAGAAACTATTTGATGATCAACATAATGTTTATGCAATGATTTGTGACCATCCCATTTGGCTGTGCAAGAGTCCCAACCCACTTCAAATGGCTCCTTTCATGCCTTTATTGTTACACTTTATTGGTCTCCAGTCAGGTGAGTGACAAATAATTAGAAGTGAATTTTAAGTAGCAGAGAAAAAATTTCCCCTGGGCGGCTTTGTCTTTGGGTTCTTCAGTGGTAACTTAAAAAGAGAACATTCAGGAGTTCCGGTTGTATGCACCAAACTATTAAGGAAAATCCCAAGCCTCCTGAATCAGGTTTAAAAGCCATCACCTTCCCAGCTAGAATGCTTTGGGGGAAAAGCAAAGCAGTGTACTAGTCTCTGCAATTCTCCACTTGAATATTCCAGTTTATTTTCATTTATTGGGTCCTTTATACATAATTTGAAAAGATGTTCTGTATTCGAGGTATGCTTCCATAATGGTCATTATCTGTCTTTGGTTCTTTAATCAATATTAAGTATAATTTTCTACATCGTCTTTATCTTTAGCATAAAGACATCATCATGCACAATGAGAAAATATAATGTGCCTTTCAATAGCACTCTTTTAGTGTAATAATTATGACTGTATTCATTGTATACAGATAGAAAAGGCACATAGTCTGGAGGAGTGGAAGGTACTAGAACAGCTAAGACACTAGTGTCCATGAATCATAGACTACTTTGGAGGGACTTGGACAAGGTTGCAATTTTATCTAGGGAATATGTTTTTAAATTAATGGAAATTCTATTCAACAAATACTTCTCAAAGATCTACTGTATGAAAGACACTGTGTTTGATGATTAATCATAGGTTGCCAAGTGGGCAATATGATTCCCTGGTGCATGGGGTTGTTGTGGTGGTCTTGGAATGATCCAGAAAAGCAGAAGTAGCCTCCAGTGCAACTGGGTGGTGTTGAATAAAAATTAAGGGGGTGATGGAATCATAAGGAAAGAGGAGAAGAGAACAAAATTTTGAAAAAATCATTCATGCATGTGTAATGCCATGCACAGAAGCTTTCCAGAAGAACTGCTACTGTGAACAGCTTTCAAGCTTCTGATTACTCAGCATAGTGATCACTATTTATTACATAACAAAAGCAAAACATCCACGGAAAATCAAGGTACAGCATTCACCATATTACAACTTATCACAGAAAATCACAATATAATATTCACAGCATAGTCTCAAAGTGAAATAGTCACTCAAGTTAACTCAATCATTCACTTACCAGTAGTCTCAAAGTACACAGTCAAAGTCTTCCACTCTTGGGGTAAAAGTCTTGATTAACTCAATCAGTCACTTATCTGTAACAATATGTCAAAGTACTTAAAGTACAATCAATCAGTGCTTATTTAGCAAAGTCTTACTAAGTATCATACACAAAACCCTCCACCCCTTAGGTGACTAGTAAACTATAATTCCATAATTACTCAATACTCAACGGGAGGTCTTTTCATCTTGACTTGGGGCCTGTTCTCAGATTCCCTGGATCCCCTTCCATGGTCCCAGATTCTACCTGGATTCACCACACTGTCACCTGGGTTCAATGGCACATAGCTCCCAGTTCCTTGACCAGGTCTCTGGGAAGGTCCTGTTCCACAATGAAATTCACAGTCTGGTCCATGTCAGATCCTTCACCATTGCTGCTCCAGAGAATTCAAGGCTCAATTAAGCCACAAACAAACAAAGGCTCAGCATACCAGTCATGCTTCAGTCACCTGTGCTCCTGGTTTCTGTGCTCCTGTCTCTGGGCTCCTGGGCTCCTGACTCCAGGCTCTGGGCTGCTGTTCAGAAGAAGCTCCAACACCACAAGTTCTCAGGACTCAGTTAGTTCTCCATTCTTCTGTAGCTGTTCTGCCACCAGATCTTGGTCTCAAGGAAATTCTGACTCTGCCTCTCTGGGGCTTTTCCTTATATACACACAGCCTATTTCAGCCAACCCCTTCCTGTTACATCAGTAATGGGAAACAGGAGTTCATATCTTCTGTTTCCCCAAAAGAGGCTTTCCTGTCACATCAGTAATAAGAGACAGGAGTCTTGATCAGTTACTAAGTGCTAAGCACTTGCTACTTTTACCAACACAAATGGATCTTCAAATTCAAAATTACATTAACATTACAACATGTTTCATCTGTTTTATAACAGAGTTAAAGTCATAGTAATTACATTATTTTCCAAACAAACGTACAAAACGCAAGTTATAACTGAACAGTGGTCAAGTTCATGAACAGGTCTTAGTAAGAAAGTGTTGGCAGATGAGCATGTTGTACATTACTGGGAAATCCAGAATTCTTTGGTGGGAATATGTACATAAAATGACTTGTTTGCAGTATGACACCATATGATTACATTGTATAATATTATATCATCAAAATTTCAATGCAGGAAAAAAACATTTACAATATATGTATATATATATTTTTTAATTTAAGATGCATCATTTAAAAATGTATATTTTTTTGAAATGACTCAAAAAAATGTTAAAGGGTTAAAAAAAAGTAGATATCCATTGGGTCACTGAGTATGTTTTTTAAAGTTGGCATAGACCAAATAAGTTTGGGACCTCTGTTTTCAGAGATAAAAAGTTCAGAGGAAAGGTCTCTGGCTTCCTGAACCTTGCAATCTGGTAGGGGAAATAAAGTTTCTAATGCATTTTGATATAGACTTGTAATACAATCCATAAAACTAGACTAGCCCCAAAACATGGGTTCAAATTCTGTTCCTGCCTCTAATTAGCTTGAGGATTCTCAGCAAGCCAAGAAGGAGCAAATATAACCAAGTAGAATAATGATTTCATTTACATACATACAAACATACATGCATGCATACATATATACATACACACATACCCACAAATACATACATACATATAATTTTCCCCAATTACAAGTAAAAAAGTTTTAACATTCTTTTAATTTTAATTTTGAGTTAGAAATTCTCTCCCTTTCTCCTTCTACTCCCCCTTCCCTGAGACAGCAACAATTTGATATAGGTTATACATGTGCAACATGATTGCATTTCTACCGATTATTTAGGAGAGAATCCTCAAAGCATGAGTAAACAATTATAACCTCCAAAATTTATGTTTCTGTGGTTATATAAACTTTATGAGCCTTAATTCCATGGGAGGCTTGCCATCTCTAGAGCCTTCTCTTTCAGCAGCAGGGAGAAAAACAAGAAGACGGACATAAAACTAAAATTGAGGATGACTGGTAGAAAAATGAATTATTTTTATTCCATGCTTTTTAATTATTCCTCCATGGTACTTCATTGGGGTGACTGGCAATAACTGGATTAGCCACTGTCAATGGATGGACCATTTTACAAAGGGAGAGTATTTCTTTTCTTATAATGTGGAATGAAGCAGAGATAGGAACAGAGGGAAAGTGGGAAGGAAAGAAGTAAGCGGTGAAAGAAGTAAGGAGGTATATAATGAGCAAGAGAAGGAAGAAAGAGAGGAAGAAAAGGGGGAAAGGGAGGTAGGGAGGGAGGGAGAGACAGAGACAGAGACAGAGAGACAGAGAGTGAGAGGGAGAGATAGAGGGAGGGAGAGACAAAGAGACAGGCAGAGACAGAGAGAGACAGAGAGACAGAGTGAGAGAGACAGAGGGACAGAGTGAGAGGGAGAGATAGAGGGAGGGAGAGACAGAAAGAGACAGGCAGAGATAGAGAGAGACAGAGTGAGAGAGACAGAGGGACAGAAAGACAGAGACAGAGCATATAAGAGGGATAGGACAGAAAATGAAGAGAAATAGAGAAAAAGAGGGAAAGAAATTGAACTAGGGAGAGACAAAGAGACAAAAAAGAGAGACAAACAAAAAGAGATGGTGAGCAGGAGAGAGGAAGAAAGGGAAAGAAAGAGGAGAGAAGAGTTTGAGGAAGGAGAGGTAAGAAAAAAAAAGAGGAGAAAAGGAGGAAGAAGAGAGTCAAAGAGAAGAGGAATCTAGGATGAAGAGAGAGGGGAAATGGGAAAGCAAATGAAGAAGATAAAGGGGAGAGAATGAAGGTGGAGGGAGAAGCAGGAAGGATGGAGAGGAGGGGAAAGGGGGCACAAAGGAGGGAGTGAAGGAGAAAAAAGGCAGAGAAGAACCTGATCTCACCTTTCAATGTCTAAACCTCAGACTACAACAAAGTTTTTGAGTAATAAGCAAAGTTGCTCTTTTTGTTTACAATAGAAAACAGCAGCATGATTAATAGCCCTCTAATGGTTAGTTCAATTCCATGCTTGATGGTATGTGCCTCTCAGAATTACACACTGCTAGCTCATTAACTTCTTGAAATAACCTGCCCACCCTGGAAAAATACCGGCATCTTCTTGGTGCTTCTTTCAAGTCTGAATCATCTCCTGGGTCCCTTTCCTTCTTAATGAATCTGTTACCAGGCCCTAATTACCAGAACAGAAAGGAAGCATATACATATGAACATCATTAGCCCATCATATTTCCAAGATGCCACAGCTGCAATTTCCTGGGCTGACCTCGGCCCTCCATCTAACTACTCAAGATCTCTTGACTAAATAGATGATCCTTGGGCATTGTGGCAGCACCACCTCTGCTTCCCACCCAAAATAAATAAGTCCCCCCTTCCTACTACACTGTTGACGAGCCTCTCGGAATATAACTAACACCACCCCTCCCCCCAAAAAAATAAATAAAGACTCATTGTATTCCTCCTCAAACATGTTTTCAGTTTTCTGTCTCCTGATAAAACTTGAGTACATATCTTCTGAGAGCTCCTACTCACCTCCATCTGTACACAGATGCCTTCCAAATCTCTTCTCTCATCCCCAAGAACTTCCTATGATTCCAAACTCACAGGCCCAAGCCAACAAGCATCATGGGTGTAAATTGCTCGCCATGCTCATGATATTAAGGACTTACCATATGCTAGGGCAGGGGTGGGGACTTGTGGCCTTGAAACCACATGTAAGTCCTCAAGTGGAGCCCTTGGACTGAATTCAAATTTCACAGAAGAATTTTTATTTGTTCTGCGAAGTTTGACTTCAGTCCAAGGGTTACACTTGAAGACCTAGGGGGCCATACGTGACCTCAAGGCCATAGATTCCCAAGCCCCGTATTAGGAACTATTCTAAGCACAGGGGATTTAAGCACAAGCAGTAAGATACCTGCTGCATATTTCATGTAATCTATCTCACCAACATGTCAAATTTAGCAGATAAAAATGAAAGTAAATATCCCTCTCCCTGCCTAATAGTCACCCTAATTTCTCTATTTCTGTTAAAGATACCACCAGACTCCAGCCACCCACACTCTAACCCCCAGAATTCTCTTTGACTTTTCCCCCTCCCATACCTAGCTGCATTCATTCAATCAGTTCCCAAGTCCTATAAATTCTCTCCCCGTAGTCATCCATCCACCTCCTTTTTCTACTAGTGCTGCAACCAGCATAGCTCAGGCCCATATCTCTTCTTCCCCAGACCATTGTAATAGCTCAGTAAATGAACTTCCTACTGCTAGCTTCTCCTCCCTTCAATTCATCCTTCTTAATGTACAATCTGATCATTCCATCCCTCCAGTGAAAAGTTTCCAGAGCTCCCCAATGCCTGCTAAATCAAGTATAAATTCTTTATTCTGACAATTGTGGACCCCTAACTATCTGGTTCTAATCTATCCTTCTAGCCTTATCTGACATTACTCTGCCTTACATACTTTTTTCAGTCAAGGTAAGCTATCCCCCCAATGTTTCCCCTGGGTAAAAAGACATCACCAATATTGGCAAGTGCCTGCCTTCCTGTGTCACAGGGCCAAGGCCCTCCTTCCATTCAGCATCCTTTGCTTTGGAAGCTAGGTGATAGAGTGGTAGTGGTAGTGATCAGGAGGACCAGACTTCAAAACCAATCTTGGAAGAAAAGGGGACAACGATTAAGTAACTATTATGTGCTAAGTACCTTATAAATATCATATATAATCTTATGAGCTGCATGACCCTGGGCAAGTCATCTTCAATTTGCCTCATTTTTCTCACCTGTAAAATGGGAATTAAATAGCACTAACTAACACGATGGTGAGGAGTATGATATAAGACATTTGTAAAGCACTTTTCATCTTCAAATATTATATAACAGTTCTGCTCTTGCTCTGGCTGCTGCTGCTACTGTTACTACTGCTATTATCAATCAGTTGACATGCATTAAGCATCTTCCTAAGCAGACATTGTGCTAAATGGTGGGGATAGGCTTTGCCCTCAAGAAGCTTACAATGTAACGGAGGAGACAAAAAACAAACGTAAATATGAAAAGCACAATATATACAGGTTAAATAGGAATCAATTAAAAGAGAGAAAGCACTGGAATTAAGAGCCAATAATCCTGTGGAAGGTGTGGTTTTTGTTGCCACTCAAAGGAAGCCAGGGAGGGAAGTAGTCATAGTGGAGGAGGTAGAACATTACAGACAAGGGAGACAGAAAAATGCTCAGAGTTGAGAGATGGAGAGTCTAGTTCATAGAACAATAATGATGTCAATTTCACTGGATCCTAAAATTCATGGTAGGAAGTAAAGTATAAGAAGACTAGAATGATTGGAGGGTGCTAGGTTATGAAGGACTTTGAATGTCAAAGAGGGTGTTTTATATTTGATCCTGGAGACCATAGGGAATCACTAGAGGGGTGTATGTGAGGGGGTGGGGGGATAAGGTGACCTACATTTTAGGGAAATCACTTCAGTAGCTTAATGGTAGATAGTTTGGAGTGGGGAGAGACTTGGGGCAGTCAGACTAATGAGAGACTATTGCAATAATCAAGATATGAGGGGATGAGGGCCTGCATTAAAATGGTGTCAGTATCTGAAAAGAAAGAGCAGAGAATTAATTCAAGACATGTTACAAAGGTGAAACGGGCAGACATTGGTGACAGCTTGGATATGAGAGTAAGAGATAGTGAGGAATCCAGGATAACTCACAGGTTTTGAACCTGAAGGATTGGGAGGATGGTGTTCTCCACAGTAATAGTGAAGGGGTAGAAAGATTAGGAGTAAAGATACCAAGTTCTGTTTTGTAGATATTAAATTATAGATGTCTAGTGGTCATCTAGTAAGAGATGTCTGAAAGGCAGTTGGAGATATGATACTGGAGGTCAGCAGAGAGCTTGTGGCAAGAAAGATAGATTTGAGAATCATCAGCAGAGATGGTAATTAAATCCAAGGGAATTTATGAGATCACAAAGAAGTAATACAGATGGATTAGAGAAGAGGGCCCAGGAGAGAATTCTGAGGAACACCTCTGGCTAGAGGACATGAGTTGGAGAAGGATTCAGCAAAGGAGACAGGGAAGGAGTGATCAGACAGTTAAGAGGAGAACCAGGAGAGGTAGGGTCCTAAAAACCTAGAGAGAAGAGAATATCAAGATTGAGAGAGCTATCCACAGTGTCAAAGGTTGTAGAGAAGCCAAGGAGAATTAGAACTGAGTAAAGGCCATTAGATTGGGGAACTAAAAGATCATTGGTGACTTTTGAAGAGCAGAATTAGTGGAACGACAGAGTCAGAAGCCGGATTGTAAGGTGTTCAGAAGAGAGTCAGTGGAGAGAAGGTGGGGATGCCCATTGTTGTGGCCGTCTCAAGAACTTTAGCTAAAAAGGGCAGAGGAAAAGTAGGGTGATTGATATTGGACATGGAAGGACTGAGTGGGGGGTTTGTTGTTGCTGTTTTACCCACGGGAGGGGGAAACACGGGCATGTTTATACACAGTAGGAGAGGGAGACAGTGAAAACAAGCCCAAAAGTGGGGATTAAAGAGGCGACAATCTGTTCAGGGAGACAGGATGGAGTTGGATTCCTAGTGCAAGAAGGGCTGGCCTTAGGAAGGAGTAAGGCCACTTCATTATATGAGAAAGGGGAAGAGAGATGCAGAACATGTCTGAATGATAGAGGTAAGGAAGGAGAGTGGAAGAGACACATGGAAGTGGAATGACTCCAGTTCTTTAAAAAAATGGAGGTAAGGGAGGAATGCTGCTGCTACTAATACAACTACTGCTGCTATTACTGATACTACCACTGCTACGGCTGCTACTGTGGCTGTTACAACTACTGCTCTCACTACTACTAGTACTGCTATTACTACTATTACTAGTACTGCTATTACTACTAGTACTGCTATTACTACTAGTACTGCTATTACTACTACTACTAGTACTGCTATTACTACTACTACTACTACTAGTACTGCTATTACTGCTACTACTACTACTGCTACTACTACTACTGCTATTACTACTACTACTGCTATAACTACTACTACTAGTACTGCTATTACTACTAGTAGTACTGCTATTACTACTAGTAGTACTGCTATTACTACTACTATGAGTACTGCTATTACTGCTGCTACTACTACTACTGCTATTACTGCTACTAGTATTGCTATTACTACTACTAGTACTGCTATTACTACTACTACTACTAGTACTGCTATTACTACTGCTACTACTATTACTACTGCCTTCAGGTTAGAGCTCAAAAAGAAGACTGGAGACCAATTATATAGTCAGTGTCAGAGATGAAAGGGACAAGACAGGGACAAGGCCTTCATTCCCAGAGAGACGCTGACTTGCTTGAACCAGGTCATCAAGGGCCAAGGGTTGGCGGTGGATAGAAGTATCAGTGTGTCTGTGAAGAGTTTCTGGGGGCTTCATTTATAAGCTTCAGGAAGAGTGATTCTGCAAAATGTATCCTAATTTCATTTGTCAGACCCAGAAGACTTATACCTTTCCTAAGTTCCTAGAGTAGATGAAAAAGGAGAAAGGAACAACATGGAACCTCTTCTCAGTTCCATCCTAAAATTCTCAATCACACTAAAATATTTTCCCTTTTAATATGGTAACATTGATATATAAGCACACATATACATATAACTGTATAATATATATTATATTTATATATAATACATGATATGTTTTATATATGTATGTATATGTACATATACACATATATGTGTATACATGTGTGTGTTACTCAATTATTTCCATGGATTTCTCCCAGGGATGATAACTGTGCTTTCATTTGTGTACCAGGTATTTAGCTCAGTATTTGGCACAGAAGTGCTCAGTGAATGCTTGCTGACCTAATAATGAGCAGCCCTGAAAGGGCTTGGCAATCCTTCACTGGTACTAATTTTCCCTGGACATCCCATATATCCCAAGAGACAGGTCTCACACCTGCAGGTGAGTTAGAGGGATGTCTACCCCAAGCATACAAAGACTTCTTCTAGCAGAGTGGGTAGATTAGAACAATTTGTTCCAATGATAATAAAGGCAGCTGAAGCAGACCCTATGGAGTGTTTAGAGCTTAGTCAGACATTGAAGATGTCAAGGTCGTCCATTGCATCCTGGGCCAAGTCCAGACCCTTGTCTTGCTACTGGACTTCCATGGTTCTAAAAGAGATGGTGAGGCTGGTGACTTTGTGTAAGTCTGCCTCACTTAAATGCAATTCACTTGTGAGTTAAGACATCACCCTATGATGTTATTGTGCTCTCCAAAAATTAAGGACCATTACCACCACCAGATATCTCACTTGATCCTCCCAGTTATGAAGGAAGTGCTATTATGATCCCCATTTTATAGTTGAGGAAACTTAGGTGTAGGATATTAAATGATTTCCACAAGGTCACACAGTGAGTAAGATTCTGAAGTTGGTATTGAACCCAGTCTTTTTTGAGTGCAGGTGCAGCATCTCATCAAATGCACACCTGGCTGCCTCCAGGCAGCTAGAACAGGATATGTTTTGACTGTTTATATAAGCTCAAATATTCAGCCTTTGTTGTTTTGTTTTACTTAGAATTAAATGAAATATGCTTTCTATTTGATGGTCGTAGCCTGAGTAATTGTGTAGGAGCTAAGTAAGAATTCCTTACTTTGTGTTGTAGAGACCTGGACACAAGTCAGTTTTGAATGTTCCCAGGGCAAACTTTGAGTGAGAGAATGAAATTGAAGATATCAACATGGCTGACTCCGTCAAGATTGAAACCTGACCCTATAAACACCAAATCTGTGTTCTGGGACATAATTACACTTAAAAACATGAAAACAAGAATGCTGAGAGTTCTCAGTTGAAAATGTAGTCTAAGTACTTGAAAGTGTGACCTTTCAGAAGAAGAAAGAAAATCAACAGAATTAAGGCTTCATGGCTCCTTTTTCATGGAATTTAAAAAAAACAGAAGCTTTGGGGGTCTACTTCCCCTTTTGTTCCTAGTGGGAAAAGAAACAGACACTCTCAACTCCACTTAGACTCATAAATTTATAGCTTTAAGGCCATTTATTCCAACTCCTTCTCTTAGGTGGCACCATGGATATAACCCTGGACCTGGAGTCAAGATGACCTGACTTCCACTCTAGACTTAGAAACTAACTGATTGGGCAACAGTGGGCAAGTCTCTTAGCACCTGTCTGCCTCACCTTCCTCAGTAGAAAAATGGGTATAACAGTAGCATATACATCTCAGGGTTGCTGTGAAAACAAAATGAGATAATGGCTACATGATTTGTAAACCTTAAATTGCTATAGAAATATGTTTATCATCATCATCATCATCATTCCTCCTCCTCCTCCTCCTCCTCCTACTACATTTGAGAAAATGGAGGCTTGGGTAGCAAGCTTCAGAATCAAGATGTGATACCAGTTCTTGGACTCCAAAGCCAGTGTTCTTTCCATTTTAGGCCATAATGTGCCATCTTCTCCCTCTTTTAGGTGGCATAGGCTCTGAAAGGAGTACTTCTGTGTTATCTTTTTTATCCTTACTCTCTTGTCCATTTGCACAGGATGGAAGAATGATGAGTTATCTTATATTTCTCTGGGATGAATTCATGGGACACTCTATCAACAAATATTTATTGATAATGAATTTATTTCCTTATTGAGAAATACTTCTCTGATTTTATGGTAACTCTTAAGGGTTATATTGAGAAAACCCCAATTCATCTTGTGTTTGCAAATTATTTTATAATTAGAAATATTGTTAATTGAGTAATTCTCAATGAATTGATTTTCAAATAAAATTATGTCTTTTATGTGTATATGTATGTATGTTTGCATTTAGATGTATATGTTATCACAGAAAAAGCATCGCATTTTGGAGATGAGCATTCTTCCCATCCTAACCCTGCTACTACTACCTCGGGTAATTAGTTTGACCTTCCCTAGGTTAAATGAGCATTGTAGTCAATAACCTGAAACTACCTTCCTATCCTGAAATCTATGATTCTATGATTAAAGACAGTGATACTAGCAAGTGAGCACTTTATTTTTTTAAGTGAATGCTACATTTTTAAAGCAATCTCCATAGGGAAGAAAACAAACAAACTTTATATACTCAGAGAGTCCCAACAAGGAGCCAAGTTAATAAGTTTTCCAAATATATGGTAAGTTAGTAAACAAAATAATGGTGGCCATATGTTCTCCTAAAGTCAGAAGGAAAAACAAAATAGGAAAACAATAGCAGAAAAGACATTATTGGCAAGTATTGAAGAATTTTCTATCAGTGAAGGCAATTATGTATAGCCCAGGGCCTGGCACATAGTAGGCAGTTAATAATGTTGCTTGATGAAATGACTAAGCGGTTAAAACAAACACTCACTTTTTTTTTCCAGATGACAAAATTCATGTAAATGATCATTGCAATTTTGACAAAAGTGAATGGATTACAAATAAGACTTTGAATCTTAGAATTTAAACGTCAAAGAACAGACTATAGTATAAATCCATCATTTACTGAGAGAAGAATTTAAGGTCTAAAGAGAGGCAGTGACTCAGGCAAGGACACAAGTAGTGAAATCAAGACATCATATCTTCTGAATCCCAATTCAACCTGTTTTTAGACTATTGCTTATCAGAAATACTTATGCCTGAATGATTATATGGCATTTAAAATGATGCTTTGTGATGAGAGTTCCCATACAGAATTCTGTACCTTGATGTTATTAAGTCCAATAAAATATCACTCCTGAGAATTGGCAATACATAGAAGTGCCTACTAACAAAGATCTTAAAGAAGCAGAGAAAAAATAATTTCAATGTGTAAGAAAATGCAAATCACAAGTCACTATAATGAAGAAATCATGTTTCTACATGGTGGAGAACAGAAGGCCACACTGACAATTCAGCGGAACTGAAGGAAAGACCATATTCTAATGTATATGGAACATATACTAAAACAAATGAAAGACATACACACACACACACACACACACACACACACAAAATGAGAGAATATCATTGGGATTTTCTAGCACATGTGAAGAGAAGTACATTTTTGCAACAATTATGAAAAAAAATGAAACAATTACAAAAATTTCTAGAAAACAAATCAAATTAAAACCAAACATTTCACTATTGGAATAAAGTGAATTTTTGAGATCGGATATAGATGCTCATATTTCCCTTCTTGTTTAATGGGTTCCTTTATGTTACATTTCTTACTATTTATTTCCCTTCCTAAAACTTTAATTCCACTGATCATTCACATTTCCCCAGACCAGAATATTTTATTTGATATGTTATACTATTTTAATGTATTTGTGTTGGATACTGTAATATATTTAATATTTATATTTATTACAAATTTTATTTATTTTTCTTTTCAATATGGTGATATACTCAAAATAATAACTCAGAAATGCTAGATACCTTGGGGAAAAAAAAACACCTTAGAATTAATGTTTTCCAACATCCTATATTTTACAGATGAAAAAATTGGGGCCCAAAAAGGTAAATGAATTAACCTAATGTGATAAGTAAAAAATTTCAAGGGACAGAATTTCTGGGTAAATTATAAACAATTTTATTAATCATAGTCAGTAAATAATGAACAAAATGAGCTCATTTGTTCTTCTTGGTGGGCAAAGAGACCTGACTTGTAAAACCTTTAATACTTATAAAAACTTTGGAAAAGGGGGTATACTACAGGGTGGCAATCATCTCTGATTGGTTAAAAAGTAATGAGAGAATTTCATATTATATTACATCACATCACATCACATTATATTCTATTATACTGTATTACATTAAATATGATATGATATAGTATAATGTAATGTAACGCAATGCCACATAACATAATATTATATAATGTAAAATATGTTATATTATTCATTTAAACTGTGATTTTTTTACTTCTTGATAAGATCTGAGTTTTTCTGGTTAAGTAAGTTTCACCCAAGATTTCATGTCATTTGAGGAAATAGAAGGGGGGAAAACTTAGTCCTAATTCAATGACTGATTGTTGACACAACAGAGAAATAATGATTTCTCTCATCAAGGTCAAACAGGTGGCAACTATAGAGCAGATACGAACACAGATATTCTAAGCTCCAAGGCCACAGTTCTTTCAGGCTTCTGTTTCTTCAGCTAGAAAATGGGAATAATGATAGCAGCTACCTCAAAGTATTGATGCCAGTGTCAAATGACACAATCTATGCACAATGCTTTGGGACAGAGGAAAGGGGGTAAAAGCATTTACCAAACACCTTTTACATGTCCCGTGTTCTGCTAAGTGCTTTGCGGGTATTATCTTACTTCATTCTCACAATTGTGTGAAGTAGGTACTGAAGTTTTCCAAATTATACAGTTGAGACAAAAAGACAAAGAGGTTAAGGGACTTGCACAGGGCCCAACAGCCACGAATTGTCTGGGGCTGAATTTGAATTTAAGTCTTTCTGACTCTGGGCCTAATGTTCCATGTACTATACAACCTAGCCATTGAAGTTTAAAGACCAAGAAAATAGCACCTGATATTATCATTATTATTATTTTTGGTATTAATTATTAACTCTCTTATTGCTATCATTTTTACTGTACATCATTAAAACATACTTAATCATTATAAATACATCTATATCTACCTATGTCTATAGGTGTACATGTAGATATTTAAATGCATCTATAATTGACTAAAAAAAATCTCCATCTTCCTTCTAATGTCCTTTGTAGTCATTTAGTCTTCTTTCAGTATTCAAAGGAATGCTAACATTTACTATCAAAGTTCTAAGACCAAGAAAATATTTTGAATCATTTTTTTGATTCTGAAGGAGATCTATGAAAATGCCCCTCCTTCACTTGTTTTCCAGGCGTGTGTTGGGGAAGATACTCTTAACATGGAACTCCATATCGACTCTTAGACTTTACTAATGCATTGATTAATTTCCCTGAAGAACAACTACAATGACTATTACTACTGCCACTCCAAATACTAGTATTACTATTAGTACTTCATCTCTTTTTTACTACCTTTTTTAATATTTGATATAAATACTGTCTCTATAGATGTAAACAGGAAGAAATATATTGGGAAATGAATATGATATAGAGGAATCAATAATATTAACTCTAATTTGATTAGGGCAACTAATTATATATATTGGAAAATATCTAATCTTATTCACCTAGACAAATGACTAAAATTCAGTATTTTCATTTTTATTATATTTTGGTCAAAGACAATCTTCTTAAATCACTTAGGGTAATGGTCAAATAAATAAAACTATACTGATTCTCAAATGCTAAGGTATCATTCAAATGAGAATTTGGATGAGAGACATTGTTTTACTTTTTATTTATATATTTGCTTGTTTCTTGTCATAAAAATTGTAGAAGAACAAAGAACTTTCCTATTTTTTCAGGAGGAAAATTGTTTCTTTGGCTTGGTTGGCGAGTAGGAACACTTTTTAAAAAGCTAAATAGCATCATGGCATACATTTTAAGTATTTAATTCCCAATTAGTCACCCACATACCCTGTGCTCAAGCTTGTTAAGAACTGAACACAAAGCAGACTTTTCCATGCAGAGAAAGGAGTAAACCAGACCACACTCAATGTCATTTAATTGCTTTGCCAACAATTGTCCCAAATTTCTAAGAGTGGAGTTCATTGTTTTAAAAAAAATGCCCAATTGTTCCTTGCGGGCTCTGGAAGGAGCGTTACTGTCAGCCTGGAATGGCAGGTCCTGCTTTCATCTGTGAAACCTCTGAAGAAATGGAGCTTAGTGAAGAAGCGAGTCATAGCACCCAGGGACTCCCCACATTTGAATAAAGTATTCTGCCAGTCAAAAAGATATTTTACAGAGTCACAAAAATGGAAATTTTATGGAAACAAAGCATGTGTGCAAGAAATAGCATTTTATGCTTTCTCTGCAGTGATCTGATTCATGAAGTCCCACTTCTTTCTTTTTACTATTCCATAACCAGGAATTCTCACATGGATTAAAACCAGCACAGTTCCACTTCTATATAACACACTGAGACCGAACAGAGCACAGCCATTTTCTGCGTTTAATATACTTTTACAAATGAAGTGGGACCTGTAACGAAACCACACGAGGACCATAAAATACCCCAAGTGTGCCTAGTGAAAAAAGGAGTTTTGAGCTATTAGGTCTCCAAATCCTAGATCATCCAGAAGGAGGTTGGAATATTTTTCAAAAATAATGCTAACTCTAAGCACTTGCAATGAAGGGGGTCCCTGCAGAGGAATCTTTTGTTTTTCTTCTCTTCTGCCACAAGGGATTATTGTGCACCAACCATCCTACTGAATACGTCTGCATGGTTTAGTCATCACTGAACCTCAAAAGTTACAGAATTTGAACAAGCAGCCAATTCCACTCAGGGATGATGCTGTTGTTTTTTTTTTTTTCTTTTCTTTCATAATGTATCAGTTTAAATTTAAATTCTGTACTCTTGTTTCTGCCCTCTAGAACAAAGTAGAGCTATGCTAAGTTAATCCATCTTTCACTGCCTAGAGTAGTGAGTAGAATACTGAACTCTGGAGACAGGAAGATTTGAATATAAATCTTGCCTTAGATACTTAGTATATGAAACTTAGCAAGTCATCTGACCTCTGTCTGCCACAGGTTTTTCCCTCTGTAAAATGGGGATAATAATGTCCCAGAAGTTCCAATCAGTATAGAGCAGCCTTGAGGCACTGGTCTTCAAATCTTCAGGTTTCAGGACTGACTGGAGTGGAGGTTTTTCATAGAATATATGGCTTCTCAAATTATGACTAGACAGAGAATGCTAGACTCACAACAAGTCTATTAAGTAGATATTAAAGGTTTTATTATTCCTATATTTCATTGGAAGAACTTGTCATTCTGAGAAGTTAATGACTTGCCCATCTCACACAGAAAATACACTTCAGAATCAGGACTTGAATCTGGGTGTGTTCAACACAGTTTGGCATCTTACCTTCTTCCTTCTTCTTCTTGCTCTTCTTCCTCCTCTTCTTCTTCTTCTTCTTCTTCTTCTTCTTCTTCTTCTTCTTCTTCTTCTTCTTCTTCTTCTTCTTCTTCTTCTTCTTCTTCTTCTTCTTCTT
>NW_027186352.1:17650514-17658259 GCF_028583685.1 Petaurus breviceps papuanus
TTCTTCTTCTTCTTCTTCTTCTTCTTCTTCTTCTTCTTCTTCTTCTTATCACAGTTAAGTAACTTGCTTACGGCCCATTATTTCTGGGTGTGGTGGTAAGTATCTGAGCCTGGATTCGATCCCACGTCATCCCGACTCTGGGGCCGGTGCTCTTACTCACTGAGCCACCTGGCCACCCCTCGCCTCTTCTTTTCAATAGCTGTAGGCTATTTTTACCTAAAATACATCATTACCATGTTTTCATGTTCTTCCTTGATATTTTCATCTGTGTCAACAGCTTGGAACCCATATTACTGTCATTGTGTGTTTGTCCCCCACCCACGGCTTGCCACAAATATTTCCAAGGAATTGGGATTCTGACCTGAGTGTTTCAATTCACTTTCACTTGGTTAATAATTTTATACTGTCATATACTCTATATAATTATTTTCTCTTCTCCTTTCTTAATTTTATCATGTGTGAGGAAGGAAATCAGCATGTAATAAGAGTCTACCACATTAGTCATTGTGCTAAGGAATTCATAAATGTTATTTCATTTTATCTTCATAACAACCCTGGGAGGTAGGTGCTATTACTATACTCATTTACAGTTAAGGAAATGGAGGCAAACAGATGTAATTTAGCTAGTAAGTGTCTGGAGCAGGATTTGAACTAAGGCATTCGAGATTTGGACACTTGCCTTCATTCAATGAACATTCACCTGTTTGCCTCAACAGAAGCTTGTGTGATACAGAACCACAAGTTTAGGTTGTTTGGACCGCTGATTGTGCAAAACCAAAAAAGATGTCATGAACCTTAAAGGGTCAATTGAAACTAAGCTATGAAGGCCTTTGTATATTAAACATCAGAGCTTTAATGCTACAGGTAACTGGGAGCTGCTGGTGTTTATGAATCTGGAGAGTGATATATTCAAAATTGTATTTTAAAAATATTACTTTGGGGGCAGCTAGGTGTGCAGTTAAAGAGCACTGGCCCTGGAATCAAGAGGACCTGAATCCAAATCTGGCCTCAGACACTTAACACTTACTAGCTGTGTTACCTTGGGCAAGTCACTTATCCCCAACTGCCCTGCCTTCCCCCTCCAAAAAGCCAAAAGAAAAGAAAAGAAAATGAAATATTACTTTGTCAGCAGTGTGGAGGAGAGATTTGAAATGGGAGAGATGTGAGATGAGAAGACAAATGAGGAATCTACACCAATAGTTTGGGAGAGAGGTCTGATGTGGGGTGTTACTGATAGATGAGAGTGAAGTGCAAAGTATGGCAAGAAGGGATTTCTTGGAGAAAGAATCGACAAGACTGAGAAATTAAATGTGGAGTGAGTAAGAGTAAGGAGTTCCCTCCCTCAAAGAGTATGTGATTTGCCTGGGTCAATGGAATGAAAACAATTAAAGATTATAAATAATGCATCTTAGTCTCTGTCTTGTGGTATGTGACAACGATAGACACTTTGTGGCATAAGGTACAGTGAGAGAAAGGCAATAACTCCCATGGGCTAAAGTGTCACTAAAAGGAGTCTACATGGAAAAAGAGTCAGTTAGGTTGGGCAGGAATCCAGGCAAGGGGTACAACATAAGGAATGGTCGGGATTATATGTGACATACAAAAAGTTTGAGAGACGTAGATTCTGCCTATTATATTATGATAATTGTTCTAGTGACTAATAAAAGGATTGTCATTTGACTGTCTCTCTTAAAGCCAAGACCCCTCATGGAACCCACTCATCACTTATATACTTTTAGAAGAGTGGGGGTCAAACTCTGCATGCTCTTTGATCCAGCAGCACAACTTCTGGGTCTGTATCACAAAGAGGTCATAAAAATGGGAAAAGAACCCACACGTACAAAAATATTTATAGCAGATCTTTTATGGTGGCAAAGCACTGGAAACTGATGGGATGTCCATCCATCGGGGAATGGTTGAACAAGGTGAGGCACAGGAACATAATGGAACACTATTGTGCTATAAGAAATGATGAGTAAGCAGATTTCAGAAAAACCTAGAAAGTCTTCTATGAACTGATGCTGAGTGAAGTGAGCAGAACCAGGAGACCAGCACACTGTGTTATGACTGACTTTGAAAGCCTTAACTCTTTTCAGCCCTGTAAGGATCTGAGATAACTTCAAAGGCTCATGAAGGAGGACGCCATCTACATCCAGAGAAGGAACTCTGGAGTCTGACGGCAGACGGACGTGTTCTATTTGCTCTTCTTTTGTTTTGTTGTTTCCTTGTTTCTTCTGATGGTTCTCCCATTAGTTCTAATGCTTCTTTACATCTTGACTGATGTTAAATTGTGTTTAATGTGAAGGCATAAGTGGAGCCTATATCAGATTGCACCTTGGGGGAGACAGGAAGAGGGAGAAAATTTGAAACTCAAAATGTTATGGAAGTGAATGTCGAAAGCTAAAAATAAATAAGTAAATAAATGATATATAGATGAATGAATAAACAAAGAAACAAATAAATAAGAAGAGAAGGTGTTCCTGATGGGCAGCAATCAATTCTGATTGGTTAACAATTAAGGAGAGAATGACTACTATAATGAGAGGCCTACTTATTCTAATGAGGGTTTGCAGGACATGAATAATCACTCAGTCTTGGTCAAAGAGACATATCTGTACCCCATACTACCTGAAATGGTGGTCTAGACAACAGGGGAATCCACTTCCACTCAGACTTGTCTGTTTCTGACTACAACCCAATGAGCCCAAATTGACCAATTCACCCAGGCTGGAATTTCTTGACCTTTTGATTGCATGTCAAGTTTTCCATCTTATTAGCAGTGCTTCACTTCAAAGGCTGCTTGAATAACCTACAGAAGCTCACTTCTGATTGAGGAAGCAGAAAAAATGACAAACCTTAGTCTTAATTCAATAATTGGCTACTGATATAAGAGATAAATAATCATTTTTTTTAATATGGCTACCAGCCCCGCAGGATCTCCAGGGTATATGCCGAGGTCTGACTTCCCTTGATCTCAGTGGAACCTTTCCAACTACCGGAGAATTTCTATTTCATTCCCTGGTGACTTACTATTTATGTTTGCATAGACCCCAAAATGGTCTATTAACTCTGACCTCAGGATATCCCCAGCTTGCTTGTCTCTGTGTCTTCTATACTTTTATTTTTAATATCCTTGACTGACCTTCTGGGATAGGAAGTCAGGGATTCCTGAACATCTCCCCTATCTTTTTTTTTTTTCCTTTACCGGTTTTCAGTTAAATATTTTCATATTCCTGAGACTGGGAAGAGAGTGGGTCCAAGAAGGGCTATCAGTGATGATGTCATCTCTTATTAATTCATCCTAGAGATGCTTATCTGACCACTGATCACTTTGAAATATGGCCATTTATACTCAGTTTGAAAATACTAACATTCACTATTGATGATATGAAAACTTTTTTTTTTCTTTTCAATCAGCACTCTCCAAAGTCCAGCATATGGGAATGACACAATGTGCAAAGTGAGACGTATGTCCAAAAACATAAGTTACCAGGCTTCAAACTGACAGAGCAGACGTCAAGAAAACTTTGAAAAGTAAGGTATAGGAAAACACGCCATAAATTATATAGCTTCAAGTTTTAAGTGGAAGCTAAAATATTTTTAAAAGTAAATATAATAAATCTTTATTCATCTTTCTAATAGAGAGGATGTAAATATTCCAAAAAGGAGATATTCATAATTCTGTACTTTTTCTCTTTCAGACATTTGATAACCAGCATATGATGATTTGAGAGATAAGAGGTAATATTATAATGGTCTGGATAACCTAGATTCCAAACAGTTTAAGTGGCCACGGACAAATCACATAACAAAAGTATGTTCCAGGTAACTCACTAATATGGTAAATTAACTAAAAATGCATACACATAGCGCATTTTTACATTTAGAGTTCACTGCGGAACAAAAGAATTTTAGGAATGAACCAACAGCAAGGGCAACAAAAATAGTCACAAAGTTTCTGATTGGCCATTAGCTTTCCCTGCTCATTCCTTTATTTTGGAGGAATATTTTTATATGGGTCCTGGAGAGGAAATTATGGTGAGTGCTTTATCCATTCATTTTATGTTCAAACTGTAGACCTAAATAGGAAGAAATTCCAAGATGACAGCCACAATCAGTTGGGCATTAACACTTTAAATACATCTCACATCTGTTTGCCTTAAAGAATATTCAAGTTGTTTTGAGGCATTATGGAAGCTTTTGGTATGGACTGATGGGAACCATCCCTAGCACTCCCCAAAAAGAACAACACCCTGAAGTGATTCATGAATGGATTGCCTCTAACTGTGAAACCACATTTGCCTTCCTTTACATAGTTCCATAACTCAGACAAAAACTCATCCACTTCTGAAGCAGAGAAAATAAAACTAATAATTCTACTCAATACTGATGTTGCAGTTCAGTTTTCTCAATCATCTTATGTGGTCCTCATAAGTCTATGAGATAGATCAGAAGAGTGTTACTATCATTTAGTAGGTGGAGAACCTGAAACTACTGAAAGTAAACAACTTGGCCAGTATCACATAGCTAGGGCAAAGGCAGGAGGTGGACCTCAAGCTTTATTTTATTCTTTATTCCAAGTTAATATGCTATAGACACTATCTCATGGACAATGGCATGTCTATAACAAGGCAGCTTTCTAAAATAGTAACCCGACCTTTATACTTTGCTCCTCCGAAGTAATCCCCAAATTCTTACATTATGCCTCCCCCTTCCAGGAGTGCTATATCATGAATCTTTTTGGGTGCTTATGGTATGGAAATATTTGATTTTTTATTTTCTTGGATAGAAGGTTTTTTTTTTAATATGAAGAAAACTACAACTTTCAGTTAAAACCACTTATTATGATTTTAGTAATTATAGAATATTGTGAATTACATAAATTAGCACATTATTGTGCTTAGAGGCTGAGCTCTTCAACTAAGCTTTGTGGTCTTCTATGTCTATAACTGGAAGGAGAGAAACAATTGCATCTGGCTTGCCAGGCATAAAAGAAAGCATCGGCCACACAGTTTCAGGGTCTGCCAATCAGACAGTCTTACAAGACCTCTGTTTCCTTAACTAGGAAAAAAAAGGATTTTGGCAAGTGTCTGCTCCCCTAGAGAGATGGTTCAGTGTGAAGGAGATTTCTGTGACAATAATAGCATTCAGCAATTGTCAGTAAATGGTGTTTCAGAACTGGAAGTTCCCTTAGACACTATCTAGTCCAATATCCAACATCATCACTTTGAAAATGAAAAATAAAAAAAAAAACAGATCCCTGGAAAGGATAATGGATGAGTTCAGGGTCACACAGTGAACTCCAGCCCCAAATGGGAACAATGCTGCTGGCCATTTTTACCTGGATGAGCCAACTACCACTTTAAAATCTCTGTGAAAATCACCATCTTCCCCTTGCAATCAGTTCCTTTCCCCCACAGCCCTTTCTGTTAATGGTATGGATTTTCTTCTAGTCTTCAAATTTAGGGTCTTAGAACAGTTAAAAATGATGTCACTCAGCTCTTAGTATCTTTTGAACTTGTAATGTACACCATTCATCTTTAAGACTTAGTGACTAATTTTTGTAGTAGATTTTTTTTTCTTTTCACATAAAACATACTTGATATTAGTAAACTTTGGAAAGTCAGGAATCATTTATTGTGTACTTTTTATATCCTCCATAACTGGAAGAAAGCTGGTATCCTTAGCAGAGAGAAAGGGAAGTTAGGTCGTAATTAGGGGAGGAAGGCATTTATTTTGGAGAGGTCTGGTAAGGTTTTATAAAGAAGGAGATGTCTGAGTTTTATGTTGAAAGAAGAGAAATTTAGAGGGAGGAGATGAAGGAACAGGACCCAGTGCTGTTTGGCGACTACCAAACTGAAGGTTTACAGAGCCTTTGTGTTAACCTCATTCTTATATGCCTGAGAAGCCTGGCGAGTCTACCCGTGACATTCTAGGGAAATGATCACTTCCATTTGAATTATCTTAGGAAGATTCAGAAGGTCCCTTGACAGGATAAAATAACAGACATTGAGGTTCTTTCTTAATTTGAGCTGCTAAACATTCAAACTCTATGGCAGAGAGCTCATTTCCAATGAGCTGGCCATGTTTAAATAAAGGTTGAATATACAGTTCCCTCAAAGACTATTTCAAGATGGACTCACACAAGGCCAGAACTCATATGTAGTTCAGGAGAAGTGAAAAGAGGACACTCTCAAGAACTTTGATATTGATTGCAATACATTGGGGAAAGCTGACACAGGACCACCCAGCATGGTGGACATACATCAAAGTAATCATTGAGCTCTTTGAGAAAGGCATAACTGTAGTGGCTCAGAAGAAGCAGAAGATGGGGAAAATTTACACACATCTCCATCCCAAATGTTCATATAGACTATTTGACCCAAGCTGTGGTAAACTCTTCCAAGCTTGCATTGTTTGGATCAACAATAGTCAGACACAATTGTAATGGCAAGCACAGAAGTAGTTCACACCTTGTTTCAGGTATTGCATTAACACCTTGTTTCAGTTCAAGGTTCTTTTGAGCCTTGTATCAAGTCTGTTAAGAAACAAAACATGTTAAGACCACAACTTATGAACCCTAGAACTCATGAACTCCTACAACAGAAAGGGGAGGAGCTAATGACCATATATAAGGAGATTTTCCAGGCTAGAGACAGCAGAACTGAGAAAAAGACTCTTGTGGTAGCAGAGTCAAAAAGGAGAAAACTTGTGGTATCCTGGCACTCTGTTTGTCTGCTCTGTTGGAGTTGATGTTTGTTTGTGATACAGAAGCCCTGGGCCCTTACTGAAAGCCCCAAAAGAGGATTTTCTTGTTGTATGCTTACAGAAGTCCCGAAGAAGGGTTTTGGAGGTCCTGGGACTTTACTGATGATTTGTCCTGACCTCCTGGACCTTGTTTGTGGGTCTGTGTTGATTTCTATGTTGATGATTTTTGTTGAGTTCTCAGACCTTGTTGGTGGATGTGAGTTGATTTGACAGGCATATAGTTAATTGATGTATATGAATATTATTGTGGCTCTGTCAAGCTTTATCTTCCCAGAAACAGGAACTGTGAAGGACTTGAGGTGGAGTGGACACTGTGAAGTTCAATATGGAAGGGGAACTGGATGAAGAACTGGACAAAGAGCTGGACAAGGAACTGTGAGTTGCCTGCCTTTTAACCCAGGTGACAGTTGGAGCTGGGACCATGGAAGAGGAACCATGGAAGCTGAGAGCCAGCCTCAAGTCAAGCTGAAAGAAGATTTTACTTGGATACTGTGTACTGCTGTGATAGTAATGGCAATTAAAGATTCCCCTGTATTGGCTTGGTTTTCAAATTGATTGTATTAAAACCCAGAGCTTGTTAATCCCACCTGTGGGATGGGCTTGTTGATGTGAAAAGAAAGTCCTGAAGTGGGAGGAGCTGGTGATGTAGATTTGGAGAGACAAGAGAGAGGCGGAAGATTTTTTTTTTTTGGAAGCAGCACCTCGTGGAGAGAGAGAGAGACTAAGAGGATTGCTGGTGGCCGCTTTGAATTGCCCTGGACTTTTGAGACCTGCCCCCTGAGCTGCCAAGGACTGAGGAGACATGGCTGTTTTGCTGGTACTTTGTCTGTCTGTTTTGATGTTATTTTGCCAGATTTGTCCACTGGTGAAAGACTGTCCTGTTGAAGAAGTCCTGGAACCTGGCATTTGGTTAAGAAGGCCTGAGACTGTCCTGCAGACAGAGAGTGAATACTGTCCACTGGTGAGGGACAGTACTG
>NW_027186352.1:17658269-17660433 GCF_028583685.1 Petaurus breviceps papuanus
AGACTTTGTAATTGATTGAATGATTGGAAAGTCCTGGGGTGGGGTAGTCCTTGGAGATTATTTAATCATACTTAGTAAATGCTGTATTTTGAATGATGTCATGTTTTGATCTTCTCTGTTCTTGGTTTGTTACTGAATAAAATAGAGAGCACCTATGCTGGTATTTTGAACCTGGGAAGTTGCCTTCTTTTGGCATTATATTACATTAATGTAATGGTTGGACAGTTTGGAAAGCTGTCTACTTGATGTTTCTGTCTTGATAATTCTGCCTGTATGCTTTGAGGTTCAGGGTGCTGACCTTTTCTCTTGAACAAGGTAAACAATATATGTCTGACTGATTAAAGTAAGCTTGTTAACCCATTTTGAGTTGCTTTCCTTTAACAAAGCAGATCCAAGAACCTGTGTGAGCAGGCACCCTGGGGACACTGGGGTGCTTGCCGCTACAACTGCCTGAGAATATTTTGATTGACTGTGACCTAGGGGTGAAGAACTTTGACTTTTATACTTTGTGATGGAATTAAGGATTTTGTGATTGACTAAATGAATGTACTTTGTTTAAAACCATGTGACCACTTTGGTGAAAACTATGTGGCCATTGACATGGTGAATGCTGTATTCTGACTTTCTGTGATAAGTTGTAATATTGTGAATGCTGTATTTTGATTTTCTATGAATGTTTTGCTCTCATTTATCATTGAATAGAGAGTTTGATACACTATGTAATTAGATCCTTGAAAGCTTGTCACAGCAGCAGTCCTATGGAAAGCTGCTTATGTGTGGACTTACAACACTGTACATTGACACAAATATCGTAAGGTCAATTCACTCGTTTTCAATTATGAAGTATAATAACAAATAACAAACAAGACTCAATTCTTGGTCTCAGTTACAGGGAGAAGAGTCAGAGTCATTCTTTTTTCAGTTTCTTTTTCTTTTTCTTTTCAACATAGTGGATATAGAAATATGTTTTGAATGACTTCACATTTATAATTGGTATCATTGTTTTCCTTTTCAGTGCATGAGGAAGGGGAGAATTTGGAATTCAAAATTTTGTAAAATAAATATTAAAAATAAGTACTTTTTAAATAGAACACAGAAACAATTCTAAAACTGACAGCCTAATACTCTGAATTTGCTAAGAAAATGGTGAATACATCACTTTGATGGAATGAGACAAGCCATATAAAGTCATACCTTTTTTTTTTTTCTGGTAGCATGCAATATGAGAAAAGCAGGTTGGTGAGTTGGTTGGTGAGAAAACTCAGACTACTTTGTATCACAGTGATAATAATTCAGGAAATCCATCATAGTCTTTCATTATCCCAAAGCCTACCCCAGTTGTTCATACATAGAGGGCACTACACAATGGTGTATTGAATGAAAACATGAATTAGAAAATTAAATGAGGAATAGCTAGATCCAAAATTTGCTGACTCCAAGCTTGGGGTTCACTCCAATGTCCCTTTACAGTTTCTCAGTAAAATCAATGATGTGGTCAATGACCCTGATATTTTACCATCATGATTTTGATATTAGCCCATCATATCTTTTAATGGTTTACTTTTTTAAAGTCATAAAAGATGACCTCTGTATTCTATATTGGCAAGTGAAGGAGATGTAAATGCATACTGTAAGTGTGATTGGGAGTTTGGATATTTTTCTTGAGGAAAATTTGAGTGGGAAAAACATATTATATAGATTTTCAAGAAGACATGAAAGTGAAACATGACCTAGACTTTCTTGGTTGGGGGACTATAGATAAGTAATTTAATCTCTCTGAGTATCAGTTCTCCCCTTAGGTGGAATGGGAATAGAAATGAGCACCTATTTTACAGGACTGTTGCAATCATCATATAAGATAATTCTTGTAAGGATGTGGTAAGACCTACAGTACTACAGAGTTACTACTACTTCTACTACTAATTTTCTACATAAAATTTGATATGCTTTCATATAGTAATTAATTTCAGAGGTGTTTAATATGTGTGTAAATGTATATGCATACACATATACATCTAAATATATCTGTGTATAAGTGCATGTAAATATATATTATATAAACACATATCTGTCATTTATCTGTCTGTCTGTCTATCATCTATCTATCTATCTATCTATCTATCTATCTATCTATCTATCTATCTATCTATCTATCTATCTATCT
>NW_027186352.1:17660443-17673437 GCF_028583685.1 Petaurus breviceps papuanus
TCTATCTATCTATCTATCTATCTATCTATCTATCTATCTATCTATCTCTTCCAATCTAGACCTGGGTATGAATTGGTATAGTGAATGTCCTCTGAGGAAATTCTCTCTGCCAATATAGATTGATACTGTGCTTACAGGTAAAAATTTTAGAGAGTTGTCTGGACCACTGAGAAGACGTCCCCAGGGTCATAGAACCATTATTTTTCAAAGATGAAACTTTCCCCTATGTTCCACTGACTTCAATACTAACTCTCTTTTCCTTCCCCCATGTTCTCTAACTCACAAATATTTACTAACCCTAACTAAACTAAATACTTGTAAAGTATTCGGAGGGGATCCATTTCAATTTTCTGGGGTGGAAAGAAAATTGGACTGATAATCGGGAATCTAAATTTGAGTCCAGTCTCTATTCCTTACTAGTCATGTGTTCTGTCCATCATTTCACATTTCTCAGAACTAGTCATTTCCTCATTTTCAAAATGAATGTCATGGGAAGAGGGAGGATAAGGGACATGTGAATTTATCTAGTGCTTACTGTATGCTAGATGCTGTGTAAGGGCTCTACATATGTTATCTCGTTTGATACACATAACCTCACAAAGTAGTGCTGTTATCACTCCCATTTTATAGTTGAGGAAACTAAGGCAGATAGTGGTTAGTTGACTTGACCAGGGTCATACAGGTACCAAATGTCTGAGGCTGCATTTGAACTTGTCTTCCTGGCTCCAGGCCCAGGTCTCTATCCTCTGTGCCAGGTAGCTGCCTCTAGGCTTGTTAACTATACTTGTTTGAGTAGCAGGAAAAATGAGAGTATCTGATCTGACACTTGAGGATGAAAGCCATATCATGGGTCTTGGGAGAGGGTGGGAAGAAGAAAGGACAGGTAAGAGACATGAGACTTAGTCAACTGTGCTATTGCCATGGTTGTTCAGATGTAGAAAACATATGTCCCAGGTGAATGAGGAGTGTTTATTTAGCAGTCCTTAAAGTAGAGTTCAATGGGCTAGTTGAACATCTGTCCACTTCTGTTCATGGGCCCCTATGAATGCATGTGTACCATGCCTTTACATCAGTGGATGAAACAAAATTGATCCAAATCAAGGGCAAGTGACTTAAGTTTTCAATTCTCTAGACAATTATCTAAATCTCTTAAGGAGCATAGAAGGTGCCAACTTGCATTGTTAGAGGGAATTTCCTCACCTATTCCAATAGTCCTCTATACCAATTAAATCACAGGTCCAACACCTATCTTTTTCACATACCCTTTATCCATCCTGAGCCTATGAAAGAAAATTGGGAACACTGTAACCCCAGACATAAGATATTTCTGAGATTTATTTTGAGTTGTTTTTTTTTTCCTTTTCTGAATTAACACCAGGTGGAAGCAGAAACTCAAAAAGAAAAACTCAACTTTGGGGTCAGTCTACCAGCATGGAATCTCAGGCTGTGTGAGTTCATAGACCTTCATGAGACTCAGAACAATGGTTGACATGAGATCGTGTTCTTTAAAAGCTAACTAATGTACCTCTTCACTCTCAGACACCGACAGAATTAAATAGACCTCCACATTCCAAGACATTTTTTATTCATCTATTCTGAAATGAAACCAAGAAAGGCTGAGAGTTTAAAACATTGTGTCTTATAAAAGCCATACAGAAAAGCTGGTTAAGATTTCATAGTGTTTGGGCCCACAGAGAAATCATGCTCCATTCCAAAGACTAAGCATACATATTGTAGGCAGCTGGTGAAAGTTGGCAGAGAGAGCAGTTTCTGCTGCTCTCATTATCATATGGTGATGCAGTTAATGGTTGACACAATTAGGGAGTAGTGATTCTGACCTCCCTGCAGAGGGGAAGGGTCAGTCTTTGAATGCTTCCCAAATCACTTGCATGTTTGACTACCTCTTTGGGGGTTCATGTAACAGTAAGGTTGGGAAATGGCCTGTGGCATCATCTTGCAAATTGGAAACATATTACAGCAATGTAAATGAGCCACATAGGACATCTAAAGGGATTTGGAGATTAGTATATTGGGGCATGACAAAAGAGTAGCCAGCTGGCCTTTGGCTCAAAGGAAAAAAAGAAACGAAATAAAAGTGTGTGTGTGGGAACATTGATGTCAACAGCAAACTTAAGAAAGATTTCCAGATCAATGGCCAGAAGGTTAGAAGAATCAACTAACTAAGGTGTGGGACAAACAAAGCAAAACAGGAAAACAACAAAAATAGTGCCAGCTTATGGGACTGAAGCATTTACTGGCTCAAAAGTAGCTCAAACCAATTTATGATCATATAAGCAATGACCAAAAGGCAGGTCAAATGGTTACTGGAAGAAATGGGAGAGAAGAAAGGATAGAAGTGGGGGGAGAAGAGGTGACCAGAGCTTCAGGTCTTTCAGAGAGAATAAATACCTTCTAGTCCTACCCACTCATTACAGAGGTGGAAACTGAGGCCTATCAAGGTTAAATGTCTTCCTCAGATAAATTGAACAGAAAACATTAGAGGGGGAAGTTTATTCCAAACCCCTCAAGACCCCAGATCTGTTTACTTTCTGTAGTCTGATACTCCAGCTTCTCTATCCCAGGCTCAGACAGGCTGCCTCTGCTCTTTAGGGATCTAGACAAATGTGGGTGCTTCTGGTATGTCTCTTCTCTACTTCATTGACTTAGGCCTTCATGGACTATGTGTTCCCCATTGTTAGGGGTTGATAACTGGCACTACGATAGCATTTAACCCCTTAAACCAAAATAGCTTGAACCAAGAGTTATTTATCTAATTAGAAGAGAAAAGTCAGAACAAAGTACTTTCAACCAATACCTCAAGGTGATGAGATAAGGAACCACTGGACTTCCCCAAAAGCACTAAAGCTAACGTAGCAATGACAGGGACAGTTTAGGACTTCTCAAGTCACCTTTTTTGCCACATGGTTAGTCAACCAGTCCTAATTACAGAATGACTGCCCACGTTCCATCGTCTCTCTGGGGTACTTTTAGCATTTGTGACCCTGTTTGGGGTTTTCTTGGTAAAGATACTGGAGTGGATTGTCATTTTCTTTCTTTCTCAATCTCATTTTTTAAAGATGAGGAAAATGAGGGAAACAGGGTTAATGACAACCATGGTCACACAGTTAGTAAATATCTGAGTCCAGATTTGAACTCAAGAAGATGATTCTTCCAGACTCCATGTCCATCCATTGTACCATGTATTTGCCGGTATATATCATCACTGCTCTCCTAGAAGCCCGCTTTGACACTCTACATGGAGATTTACATCAGTCACATCAGCTGACTGGACTGGCCCACATCCCTGACCCCAGTTACATTCCTACCATATCATAATGCCGTTTGCAGAGGGTAATGGTCGGAAAGGAGGAAGGTATTAAAGCAAAGTCAGGTAAAGTTCTTCCTCTGTAAGATAAGTGGTTGGCTAGATAAGATATACAAATAGCAATTCAATTTTCCATATTTAAATGTGAATTTCTAAGGTACTGGAGAGTACTTGAGAAATTTACTCCTCAAATATTTGAAATTCCTCCCAAATGATCCTTTCTCTATTCAAATGAACTTGCATTGTCTATGAGAATAAAAATCAGTTTCATGAGATATAAAATCCCTTGCAAGTTCTCTGTTCCTGCCTTGTGAGTTACTGAAGTTACACCGGACCTTTAAGATTCAAGGGTGATTTGTAGCTTTTGGTAATTGACACGCCCAATTTTGCCCTTGCTTAACTCTACTGGACAATATCACTGTATAAATGTCCAACATATGTTCTAAGAGGAATGCATTCTGAGTGATATGAAAATTTCTCCCAGCAGCCAGAAATCCATTATAGGAAGAAACAGGCTCAACATGTCCATAAAAAATGCCCATAACAAGCAATAAACTAATGGTAACTCCTAAATATTTCTTCAAGATTAATCTTCCTGGTTATTAAGATGATAAGTTGACTACTTCCACGATGTCATTTTGAATATGGCTATAGGCTTTATTATAATAGCACACTGACTAATGTTAGAAGATATGATCCACATTTAATCAAGGTATAATAATGAATTACAGGGTTCAAATATATTTATTATTGCTTTGCCTCTTGTAAATCTGTTTTACTGAATCCATTGCAAAATTATGGTCTAAAATGCTTTCCCATAGATGGCATATTCATATTGAAGCATACTGTTCTGCATTCTTCCTATTTTGTACCTTGAAAGCAAATATTCTTGGTTTCAGAGAACCAGTAACAACAGAGTAAATATATTTTTCATGTCCTTACTAATAAAATGTGAATATCGAGTTCATGTTGACCTTCTGTTCATCTCCCATCATTATGAATTCAAACCTGTCTCTTCTCAGGCCACCTACACCTCTGCTATTCTAGCCCTCTCAACAGGAGACCGCCCTTCATACTTCACTGAAAACAATTAAGGCCACCCTCTGTGACCTGCCTCTTCTCCCTTATTCTACAGTTCAGATCACCACTTCACCATTCTCCACTATGTCCTCCTTTGCTCTGATATTAGAGGAAAAGTAGGTCCTGTTTTTTAATGCCAGCCCTCTACTGTGCCCTACCCTCTTCAATACTTCCAGTCTTTCCAGCTAAGGTTATTCTGGAAGCGTTGTATAGGTACCTACTTATTTTTAGGTTATCTCCCTTGATTAGAAGGTAAGGACCTTGAAGGTAGGGTTGTTCTTGTGTTTTAGCCTTTCTTTCTACCTTAGTGCTTAGCACAGACCCTGGAGTACAATAACCATTTAACAAAGGCTTATTAATTGATAGTGTCTTTGTTTTACTGATCTTGTTCATGACTTCTTTTCTCTCTTTTCATCCCCCCTTCACCAATATTTTCATTTTCTTTTTATCCATTGACTTCCTTCCTATTTGCTTATAAATACAAATGGGACTTTTCAGTTCTGAAAAAACAAAATTATTTTTTACCCTTCATTTGACCCTTCCATCCCATCAGGCTATTAGTTTCTATCTATATAGATAAAATGAGAAGAAACTGTCTATACTTTTTTTTCTCTTTTTTTCTGCCTTTCACATTTTTTTTCCTTTACAATCTTATCACTCAATTTAAGCTAATTTTTTTGTAAAATTATCTGGGATCCAATACCCTTTATTCAGTCCTTACCCTTCCTAACTGCACTGCAGCATTTGACCTTATTGATTGCTACCTCCTCCTAGATTATTACCCCTTTGCCCTCTCTCTTCCTCTAGGGTTTCTCTTACTCCTATTCCTTAGTTGGGTCATTACCTACATTCCTCCCCTGAGACTATGTTATAGGGTCCCATTCAATTCTATTGCCAGTGAATTCTATCCCAGAAAGAACTGACAAATGTGACTGCTGAGTTGCTGAGACTGATCTTTGAAAGATCTTGGATAAAAGAAGCATCACAGACCTAGAGATATACAAATGTTCACCCAATATTAAAAAAAAAATGAATCTTTACTTCAAACTCTAACTTAGAAAGCTTGCCTTATACTTGTGGGGAAATTATGGAAAGGATTTTAATACATTTTTTATAAAAGGATGGTTTGTGACTATCTACAAAAGGAAATGTGATAAAATAGTCATCGTGGATGCATCCAAGACAGATGATATAAGATCAACCTTGTTTCCTGTTTTGACTGAGTCATTTGGTTGGCAGTATGCAGGAATTCTATTGGTAGTTTACTTTGACTTCACTGAAGTGTTTGATCAATCTCTCCTATTTTATTTTGTGGGAAAGAAGGAGAGCTAGGTTGGATCAATGATACCACAACCATATGAATTTCAGGCTAGTGGAATGACAAGACACAAAGTATAGTTATTAATGCTTCCATTGCCATGTTGAAAGGTCTTTAGTGAAGTGTGACAGGGATCTGTGTTTGGATCTCTGCTATTTAATATTTTTTAATCAAAATTTGACTAAGAGAGAGCTGTTGTTGTTCAGTCATTTCAATTGTATCTGACTCTCTGTTCCCTTGGTAAAGAGTGGTTTGTTATTTCCTTCTCCAGTTCATTTTAGAGATGAGGAATACAGGGTTAAATGACTTATCTAGGGTCACATAGCTAGTAAGTATCTGAGGCCAGATTTGAACTCAAGAGGATGTCTTCCTGATTCCAAGGATAGGGGACCCATTATGTCCCTCTGGCTACTACCACGTACTTATGGTCCACATTTGCCTATTCTGGAATATTTATGTGCATCCATTTTACTGGAAACTCTTTTTTCCCTGATCCATTAGAGATCAATGATCCCCAAGACTGCCCATGCAGTCAAGTATATTTGGGCCATTTGTTAAATTGTGGATTTTTCACAGATATGTCTGCAATCACACACCATCCATCAAATTGGCAGCTCATAGATACTTCTGAACAGGAACAAGTAATTCAGAAGGGAAATATTGATTTTACAGTTGCTGGTTGGAAACATTTTTTTTACAAAGTCTGAGAAGGAAAAAAAAATAACAACACTGCAATTCCCAAGGCAGTATTCGGATGTATACAAAGAGCTATTATTGATTTTTGTTAAGCAAGAATTTATATACTTATCCCTTGGGTCTTAACATAACACCATAATGGGGGAACCCCACATTTCTCTTGGTTTGAGAATGAAGCCCTGCGCTATGAGTCCCAATTTTGGAGACATGAGCAGTCTATGGATGATTTTTAATCATTATTTTAAGAGTGACTTTTTCACAGATTAATATGTGTATGACAGGGCAGAGGCAAAATGGTAGCATAGAAGCAGGAAAACTCTGTATGGTCCTTCCATAACCACCTCAAATAACTATTAAAAATGACTCTAAATAATCTTTAGGGCTGCAGAACCCACAAAGTAACAGAGAGAAACAAACCTCCCACTAAAGATGGTCAGCAGGTGAACATGAAGTGTTCATATTAGCATGCTGGTAGCTGAGCTCAGCCTAGCATGAGCCTGTGGTTTTAGCCTCACAGTGGCCCCAACCAGCCACAGCTGGAGGAACTTAAGGAGAGTGGATCACCAGCAGCTGTGGCAGTTTCCAGAATTATCAACCCATAAATGTCCAAGATAAATTGAGAGGACATCATGGATTCTGTGGGAACAGGGGGTCCAGGAGCGTGGTCTGGCCTCTGCCGTCCAGAAAGAGAAGAGCCTGAGGCACAGCAGTCATGCAGCCACCACCATGTGGCTGCTTCAGAGCTCCTGGACTGCAGATTGTACGAGGACCAAGCAACCAGTCTGTGGGGTAATTGCTCTTGCTTTAACCTGCTTGGATCTGGATTGCTATCTAGAGTGGAGGTCCTGGTTTGTACCAGGTGCCAGAGCCAGTGGAGGCTACATAGAGGGCTCCTAACTAATAGCTCCAGCAGCTACAACACCCCAGTGATTTGGGATAAAGCTCTCCTCTCTGGAAGCAGAGTTCTACTGTGGCAAAAAGCTCAAAAGTCAAGTAATCGAGTCGCAACATGAGCAAGCAAAGGAAGCAAAGCAAGCACAACAATATAACTTTGGATTCCTTTTTTGGGGGACAAAAAGGATCAAAGAATGGAAGAGGAGGAAGAAAATGAAGTCAGAACTCCTGCACCAAAATCTTCCAAGAAAAATAGAAATTGGTTACAGGCTATAGGAAAATATAAGAAGAATTTTTTTTAAGCAATTGGGGTTAAGTAACTTTCTCAAGGTTACATGGCCAGTTATTTCTGGGTGTGGTGCTAAGTATCGGAGCCAGGATTTTATCCCCAAGTCATCCCGACACTGGGGCCAGTGCTCTTACTCGCTGTGCTACCTGGCTGCCCCTATAAGAAGAATTTTGAAAACCAAATAAGAGAAGTGGAGGAAAAATTGAGAAGAGAAATGAGAATGATACAAGAAAGTCATGAAAAGAGAGTCAACAACCTGATTGAAGAAAATAACAACTTAGAATATAGACTAATTCAAATAGCAAAAGAGTCTCAAAAAGCCAATGAGGAGAAGAATGCCTTTAAAAGTTGAATTTGCCAGATGGAAAAAAGATTCCTCAAAGCTCACTGAAAAGAATAATTCCTTCAGAATTCGATTGGAGCAAATGGAAGCTAATAACTTTATAAGAAATCAAGATACTATTAAACAGATCTAAACAAATGAAAAAATAGAAGTCAATGTGAAATATCTCATTGGGAAAACCACTGACCTGGAAAATAGATCCAGAAGAGATAATTTAAAAAATATTGGACTACCTGAAAGCCATGATAAAAAAAAAGAATCTAGAAATCATCCTTCAAGAAATTCTCAAGGAAAATTACCCTGATGTTTTAGAACTAGAGGGCAAAACAGAAGTTGTAAGAATCCAATGATCACCTCTTGAAAAAGATCCCCCAAAAGAAAACTACTAGGAATATTATAGCCAGGTTTCAGAGTTCACAGATCAAAGAGAAAATATTATAAGCAGCCAAAAAGAAACAATTTGAATATTATGGAAACACAATCAAGATAACACAGGATCTGGGAGCTTCTACATTGAGGGATAGAAGGGCGTGGAATATGATATTCCAGAGGTCAAAGGAGCTGGGATTAAAACCAAGAATCACCTGCCCAACAAAAGTAAATATCATGTGTCAGGGGAAAATATAGTCATTCTATGAAATAGCGGACTTTCATGCATTCTTGATGAAAAAAAAAACAGAGCTGAATAGAAAATTTGACATTAAGATACAAGAAGCAAGAGAAGCATGAGAAGGTAAACAGGGAAAAGAAATCATAAGGAACTTATCAAAGTGGAACTATTTACATTCCTACAGTGAAAAACAATAATTGTAACTGAAGAAACTTTTCTCAGTATGAGAATAGTTGAAGGGAATATAAATGTCTGTGTGTGTGTGTATATACATATGTATATCTAGATAGGAGGCTATATGGGCATCTAAATACATATATGAGTGTGTGTATATATGTGTACAGGTATACATAGACAGAGGACACAGGACCAATTGAATAGGAAGGGATGATACTTAAAAGGTGAAACTGAGAGGTGAGAGAGGAATATAATGAGAGGAGATGGGGAGAGACAGAATGGGGTAAATTATCTCAGATAGAAGAGGCAAGGGAAAATGCTTACAATGGGGAGGAAGTACAGGAAGGCAAAAGGGAATGAGTCAACCTTACTCTCATTGAATTTGGCTTAGGGAGGGAATGGCATAAATATTAAATAGAGTATCTCACCCTATAGGAGAGTAGGGGGGAAGGAGATGAGAAGGGGAATGATGGAGGCTAGGGCAGATTGGGAGGAGGAAAGTTGGATGCACACACTTTTGAAAAGGGATAAGGTCAAAGTAGAGAATAGAACATGTGGGGGGCAGGATAGAATGGAGGGAAATATCATCAGTCTTTCACAATATATGCACTATGGAAAAGTATTGTGTAGCTATACATGTACAACCTATACTAAATTGCTCATCTTCCCAGTAAGGGTGGGTGATGAGGAAGGAAGGGAAAATTCTGGAATTCAAAGTTTTATAATCAAATATTTAAAAAAAATATTGTTGTTATTTACACGCAACCGGGAAATAAGATATATAGGCACTGGGATTTAGAGATCTATCTTGTCCTACTGGAAAGTCAGAGGGGGGATGGGAGAGGATATGGGAGAGAGCAGATTGGGGGATCAGGTGTACAGTGGGATCATGGTTTTAGGTTGGTGGGTAGGGGAAAGATTGGGAGAAGATTTGTAACTCAAACTCTTGTGGAAATGAATGTTGTAAACTAAAAATAAACATAAAATTTAATTAATAAAGAAAAAAATATATGTGGATGACAGTTTAATGTTGTGAAGCCCTTGACAGCTAAACCCAGCAAGCTTTTATTAAATACTTAACTATATAAAAGACAGTGTGTTTTGTTCTTGAGATATAAATAAAATTGAAACTGTCCCTGAAGAGATTGTTAATCTACCAATAAAATGTTTTATATAGTTATATGTGTCCATTTTGTCTTACTTGATGAATGTAAATCCCTTGAGGGCAGGAGCTCTTTCAGTGTTTCTTTCTATTTCTATACTAACTGATCTCCCTCCTTCAAATTTCTCCCTTCTCTCTTCTATCCTCCACAGTTATCAAAGTAATTTTCCTAAAGGACAGGTCTGATCTAACCATTCATTTACCACATAAAATCCAATGATTTTCTATTGACTCTAGTATCATATATAATTTTCTCTGTGAATATTTTAAAACTCTTCTGAAATTGACCTCAACTTACCTTTCAAACCTTATCTGTTACTCCTCTGGCCATAGACTGTAATCCAACCATACTGATCTTCAAATTCCATCTCTCCCCTATGTGCTTCAAATTCCATCTCTCTGGCTAGAAATGTTCTTCCACTACATCTCCTTTTCTTAAAATGCCTTGTTAGTTTCAAAACTCTGAAGTGCTCTCCCTGGGGAGAGCGTGCTTTGTATATGTCTTGCATATAATCATTTATGTAAATGTCTTCCACAGTATAACATAAGCTCTTTCAAATTAAGGATTGACTCATTTGTTGTAAGGAGATGGAAATGATTTGTAATAAATGACATCTCACAAATGAAATCAACCACATTTTGAAAGGAAACATTTGGCAATAAACACAAGAGTCATCTTCCAATCTTCTTTCAGTGGGTTTTCAAGGATTAGGCAAATTAAAATGAAGTTCAAAGGTAATTTCAATTAGAAGAACATAAAAAAGGCACCACACATAGTTATAACAATTCTAATTATTGCAATTTGAACAAGCTCTTAGTACCAAAAAATGGGCAGCGACAAATGAAACAAAATTGATTTTTATCACCATTTCCTATAGAGAAGCCAAAAAAGTTTAACAACACTGACAAAATAAGGTGGCCAAAAGGCCAAGAAGGATCTTCATTTGGCAAATATCTGATATCCAATTTATGTTACAAAACATATTTACAATATACTTTGGGAAGGAATTGACAAGGATAGTGGCCAATAATAATCCCCAAAGAATAAAGTCTGTGCAGAGGGAAAAGAGGCTACAGAAATGGACAGAGATGAAAATCAGAACCTCCTATGAATATTAATAGGTATACTTGGAGGAAAACAAAGATTCAAAACACAATTATCACATATTTCCCATTGTTCTAGTTGCCATTGTGGTTTTGTGGTCGAGAGTTCTCAATGATAAAAAGTGAAATTGTACTTAAGAAAATGAAGGCAGAAAAATTAGACCAAGTTCTCATAGAAAAAAAAATACACCAGGAAGACATGATTTTGAAAGCTCAGAAAAATTAATATTCAAGACATGAAAGGAGGAAAGACACTTCAAATGGGAAAATAACATGGGTTACTTTATTACCCAGCAAAACAAAACCAAATACAGGACCATATGCCTACCTCCTCCTACCTGTACAATTTGCTAAGAACATATAAGACTATTTGATAGAAACAACTAAATTATTCGTTGTGTTCAATATTCCTCTGAAATGCAACATTAAGAAATACATAAAAGTGGAATATGTGCACTTGCCAGACTTTTGTTACTAGCAAAGAAAATGTCCTATGCAAAGACTAATCCATCTATTCCAATCCAACAAGCATTCATCATCTGCCTATTAGTATGAAGACTTGTGCTAGGCCATGAGGATACAAAGTGAGATCAAGGAAACATTTATTAAGCACCAACTATATTCTAGGCAGTTTTAAGTTGGAGTTACAAAGAAAAGAATAAGGGAGACTCATAGAACTCACAAGGTAATGGAAAAGACAAAAAAAAAGAACTGAATGGGCCTAGAAGAGAATAATATTATAGATTTGGCCTTATTAGATTATCAGTTCTGATCACGGGTATTCTTCCCAACTTGACTGTAATAGAACCTTTGGAAAGCATTTTAAAGGGATAATGAAGAGAAATCCAACACTGAAATGGACAAAGGGAGTTAGTTGTGTTGTGTTTGGAAATATGCAGCATAGCCTACAATCTTTACTACTTCTTGATGTCAGACATCTTAACACCAATTTTCTCCTAGTAAAACAATGTGTCTGAGGTTAACAACCATAATACATGAAATACTATGAACATGAAAATTCTCAGGGAAACATGTATTTAATTAGTTTATACTAAAAAAAAATCTCCATATAAGATGAAAGAATTTAGACTCAGTATCCATGACAACAAAAGGGAGAGGAAGAGTGAATAGCTATGTTTAATCTATGATATTAATGTCTAGAGCTCATGTATCTTAGACATAAAGCTCAATGAAAAAGGGCTATAATTGAAGAAGAAAGAAGGGTGGATGCCCATTGGGAAACTGAACAATTCTTTTGAATTTTGTTTTTTTGCTTTTTGGAAGGCAAGTGGGGTTAAGTGACTTGCCCAAGGTCACACAGCTAGTTTTTGTGTTAAGTGTCTGAGGCCGAATTTGTATTCAGAACCTCCTGACTCCGAGGTCAGTGCTCTATTCATAGTGCCACATAGCCACCCCAACTGAACAATTCTTTTAATGACCTGTAATGGCAAGCACAGAAGTTCCCATGTTGTTTCAGTGTGATAGTAATAGAATATAAAGATTCCCCTGTATTGGCTTCGTTTTCAGATTGATTGTGTTAAAACTCAGAGCTTGTTAATCCCACCTGTGGGATGGACTTCTTGATGTAAAAAGAGAGTCCTGAACTGGGAGGAGCTGGTGACGTAGATTTGGAGAGACACAAGAGAGAGGCAGAAGAACTTTTTGGAAGCAGCACCCTCATGGAGGCAGAGAGAGACTGAGAGGATTGCTGAGGGCCACTTTGAATCACCCTGGACTTTTGAGACCTGCTCCCGGAGCTGCCAAGGACTGAGGAGACATGGCTGTTTTGCTGGTAATTTGTCTGTCTGTTTTGATGTTGTTTTGCCAGATTTGTCCACTGGTGAAAGACAGTCCTGTTGAAGAAGTCCTGGAACCTGGCTGTTGGCTAAGAGCTCCTGAGACTGTCCTGCAGACAGAGAGTGAATACTGTCCACTGGTGAAGGACAGTGCTGTTGTTGTAGGGGTCTGGGAACCTTTCTGTTGGTTCAGAAGCCCT
>NW_027186352.1:17673537-17695598 GCF_028583685.1 Petaurus breviceps papuanus
TGGAGAGACACAAGAGAGAGGCAGAAGAACTTTTTGGAAGCAGCACCCTCATGGAGGCAGAGAGAGACTGAGAGGATTGCTGAGGGCCACTTTGAATCACCCTGGACTTTTGAGACCTGCTCCCAGAGCTGCCAAGGACTGAGGAGACATGGCTGTTTTGCTGGTAATTTGTCTGTCTGTTTTGATGTTGTATTGCCAGATTTTTCCACTGGTGAAAGACAGTCCTGTTGAAGAAGTCCTGGAACCTGGCTGTTGGCAAAGAGCTCCTGAGACTGTCCTGCAGACAGAGAGTGAATACTGTCCACTGGTGAAGGACAGTGCTGTTGTTGCAGGGGTCTGGGAACCTTTCTGTTGGTTCAGAAGCCCTGAGGAAGGATTTTCTTGTTGTATGTTTACAGAAATCCTGGGAGAGGGTTTTGCTAATGTTTTCAGGGGTTCTAGGACAGTTCTGCCGACAGAGGATGAATTAATGAAGGGACTGGCAATGTATCTTGTGGCCTTGCTAAGCCTTATCTCCCCAGGAACTAATATTGCTGAGAACTTGCCTCATGTCAAGATGAAGAAAAGACCTCCATTTGGGTATTAAGTGCTGTGCTTAAACTTGATGTAACTCTGGGGTAGATTCAATTGTGATCCAGGGGTGGGGAACTTTTGACCTTTTTGTGTTCTATGATTGAACAAATGAATGTACTTTACTTAAATTGGAAACTAATCTCCATTTGAGAAGAGGGGCTTTGTGGTGGACTAAATGAAGGTACAGCCTAGGGTGGAGTAGTATTTAGAACAGGGACTTTGTAATTGATTGAATGATTGGAAGGTCCTGGGGTGGGGTAGTACTTGGAGATTATTTAATCACACTTAGTAAATGCTGTATTTGGAATGATGTCATGTTTTGACCTTCTCTGTTCTTAATTTGTCACTGAATAAAATGGAGAGCACCTATGCTGGTATTCTGAACCTTGGGAAGTTGCCTTTCCTTGACCTTGTTTCAGATCGAGTTTCTTTTGAAACTTGGATCAAGTCTGTTAAGAAACAGAACATGTGAACCCCAAACTTGTGAACCCTAGAACTCATGAACTCCTACAACAGGAAGGGGAGGAGCTAATGACCATATATAAGTAGAATTTCCAGGCTAGACACAGCAGAAATGAGAAGAGGACTATTGTGATGGCAGAGTCAAAGAGGTATTTTGTGGTATTTTGGTACTCTGCTCTGTCTGAGTTGATGTTTGTTTGTGATACTTTGTATAGAAGCCCTGGGAACTTACTGGAAATACTGAAAGAGGACTTTGTGATTGTATGCTTACAGAAGTCCTGGAGGAGGGTTTTAGAAGTCCTGGGACTTTAATGATGACTTGTGCTGACCTCTTGGACCTTGTTTGTGGGTCTGTGTTGATTTCTATGTTGATAATCTGTTTTGAGTTCTCAGACCTTGTTGTTTGGTCTCAGTTGATTTCATAGGCAGATAGTGAATTGATGATGGTGGAAGCAATGTATAAGAATATTGTTGTGGTTCTATCAAGCTTTGTCTTCCCAGAAACAGCAACTGTAAAGGACTTGACGTGGAGTGGACACTGTGAAGTTCAATATGGAATGGGAACTGGATGAAGAACTGGATAAAGAGCTGGACAAGAAACTGTGAGCTGCCTGCCTTTGAACCCAGGTGACAGATGGAGCTGGGACCATGGAAGAGGAACCATGGAAGCTGAGAGCCAGCCTCAACTCAAGCTGAAACAAGACTACTTGGATACTGTGTACTGCCTGAGAAGATTATGATTAACTGTAACCTAGGGGTGAAGAACTTTGACTTTTATACTTTGTGATGGAATTAAGGATTTTGTGATTGACTAAATGAATATTTTGTTTAAAACTATGTGACCACTTTGGTGAAAACTATGTCACCATTTTAGTAAAAAGTTCTTGAGTTGTGACATGGTGAATGCTATATTTCTCTTCTCTGTGATATGTTGCAACATTCTTAATGCTGTATGTTGATTTTCTGTAAATGTTTTACTCTGATTTGTTATTGAATAAATAGTTTGCTATACCGTGTTTCCCCGATAATAAGACCTATCCCGAAAATAAGCCTTCCCCTTACTGTGTAAGATTCCTCTAAAATAAGCCCTCCCCCGAAAATAAGCCCTATTGAGATTGCTACTGTAGTGAAGGTGATCCCCTGCACTACACGCTACATTACGGTACCCTCTGTATGCACCTCCCCCCCCCCCCACCCCGGTGAAACGCATGCCTCGCTCCAAGCTGCATCCAATCAGAGCTGCAGCAGTGAACGCATCATCCTGTTCTTCCCCAGTGATTTGCTTATTGAATAAAGGTACATTTTTTTGTTCACATTTACCTGTTTATTAAAATTGCTGTAAATGTTCATTAAAATAAGCCCTCCCCTGAAAATAAGCCCTCTGGTGTTTTTCTGTCCAAAAAAATTAATAAGACAGTGTCTTATTATCGGGGAAACATGGTACTATGTAATCAGAACCTTGAAAGCTTTTCACAGCAGCAGTCCTCTGGAAAGCTGCTCATGCATGGCTTTACATGACCCTTAGCTTCTCCTTCACACAAAAGTTCATTTTTTATTTGTTTGGTATTTAAATGAATATCTTCCCCTGGTTTTTGTACAGTTGTGAGACATAGAAAAAATACTATGGTTTATGACTACTTGAATATAAGGATGACCCAAAAGGCAACACACAAGTATGGAGTAGACATAAGTAGAATGTAATTCATGATGAAATAGGGATTGTGCATAGGAAATATTGCATTGATATATATCATTAAGTACATGGAAGAACAGAGGAGAAAAAAAGTATCACCTGTTTGTATGGATAGAACAAGAGACCAAGGACTGATATACTGCATTTTCATTTGTAGAAACCTAATGGGAAGATAATGAGGACACCCCCCCCCCACCAAGTTCTGTGTAGGCTGACTTTGATGAATATATGTGTAGACATTTAAAATGCAGTGGTACAGGCTAGGTGTATATGGAGGTATTGTTGTCTACACTGGGAAAAGGCTTAGTCACACCAGTGACATCATAGATCAGTAATTTATGAAAGTGAAGCAGGAAGGTGGGTATAGACACAAACATACACAAATACCCTCACATGTATTTAAACATGTATGTGTGTGTTCACACATGCATTGGAATAAGAATACATACACATATCACCCATATTTCTATTCAGATGAACAAAGACATCAATCTATACATGGTCCTATCCATAGGTAGAAGTTGTTGTGAAGACTAAATGAGATAATATTTGTAAAGTGTCTGGCACATAGTAGGCCTATATAAATATGTATTCACTTCATCCTTCCCTCCTTACCCCATAGCTAAATCTGTATCTATCTAGGAGTTATACTCTATCCCACTTATAGATTCTTTGCTATTGTGATAATTGACAATAGTCTTAACAAGAAAATTCAATGTAGTATGGTCTCAGAGTCCATTAGATGAAAATTCAATGGGATTAAAATCATAACATTTTTACATAGCAATAAAATCTATGATTCACTTATTCTTTGAATAATTTGTCACTCATATACATCAGTGTACAAAATTGTAGAAAACAAAATATTTTTACTACTGTATTTATGCCAACTACCCTTTGAGGTTGGTACTTGATTTAAGGAGGTATGAATAAAAGCATTGAATTCTTTGATCAAAGATGTTACAAAAGTAGTGTAGTTTTCTTTAGGGAGAATTTGAGAGAGAGGGAAAAGCAGAACAAAGGGGAAAAGAAAAGTCTAAAATGACATTGATCCATCAGCCTAAATTGTTGTTGATTTGCTCAATTCATGAATACATTTAAGTGCAAAAGCTAAAGCTAATCGTGGGAAATAAAGTGATCTCTTTCCAAGTTTTTTCTTCTTTGACACAGATTTGGAAAAATCACTTATAGTTTAAAGCAGTCCTACTTTAAAATCAACTGTGTTTAATGGGTGGCAGCTGGGATATTGTCTCCCATCATAGGTGGGATTCCCAAGAAATCCTGCCACAGGTTCAGGGTATTTTGTGACCCTAAAACCATGTGATAAAATAGATCATAAGGCACTTGCTTAAAGAAAAAAAAGACTTAAATGTGATAGCATCATAACAAAGGAAAAATGGAAATTTTACACATAAACTTGAACCACACCTCAAAAGGGAAGAATGAATTCATATTGTGATGCATCAAACTACTGAATTCAGTTACTGTGGGAAAAAGCAGAATTGAAAGTAATGTTTTTAAAACACTGAATAACTAATTTTAAAGTAGGTAATACACATCACATTTACAGTTTTATTTTCCAATGTAAGTATTTGTTTGGACTACAGTATTCTTATCTTATGAACAAATCATAAGTAACTTTCAGTGAATGCTATTACAATTAACTTTCATATGAGAATTTCAGGCTCAAATTCCCTAACCAGAAACTTGTCTCATTTCTTTCTTTTGAAAAATGCCAGTTGCATTTTCAGATAATATGTTATCTTTCACTACAGCTTCTATGAAATTCCACTAATTAAACTACCCTATTTTATGGCAGTCTCATGAAGGAACTTTGAGGAAAATTTTCCTGAAGAGATAGATGAAGGCTTTGGAACAATCACTCATCATTACAGAACTGACAGTGCCAAGTTGATAGCATTTTTCCACAGAATGATTGAGATGAATGAATGTTGGTGTTATAGGCCCATGACCACAGTGGATAAAAGTCCTAGATTTGAAGTTCAAGGACCAGCTTTGAATCCTGCTTCTATTACATATCAGCTATGAAATTTTGGGTAAATCATTTCTTCTTAGGTCTGAAAGTATTCCTCTTTAGGTTGTGGATATTACACTAGATGAGCGACAAGGTCAGTAAATCAAGAAGTCTTTATTAAACACTTCCCGTATTCCAGGCATTGCACTCAGCATTAAAGATATCAGAAAAGAAAATAAAAGCTGCCAATAATTGCAGGCCCTCAAAGAGCTCACACTCCAATGGGGGACTCCACATGAAAATAAATAACTGTACATAAAATATATAAATAATGTAAATGGAAGTTTGTCACAAAGTAAAGGCCTTGGGGAGTGAGGAGGTGGTGCAGGAAAAAGAAAATATTGGATTTGAGCTGTATCTTGAAGGAAGCCAGAGAAGCTAAGAGTTGGTGGGGAGGAAGGAGAACATGCCATACATTGAGAGATTAAATGTTGGTGGGAAGAACAGCAAGAGGACCAATGTAGCTAGACTGGAATGTTCAAGGAAGAAATACAATGTAATAATTTTGGAATGGTAACAAGAGCCAGGTTCCAAACAGCTTGAAACTCTAAAAAAAGCAGAGTTGATAGTTGATCATAGAAGTAACAAAGTGCCTGAATGAGTGGATTCATCTTAGAGATATTCACTTTGTTATCTAGTGGAGAATATATTGGAAAGCAGAAAGGTTACAGAGAGAAAGACTAATTGGAAGACTATTACAAAAGGTGATGTAAGAGGTGATGGTGGCCTGTATTAAGGTGGTAGCCATGGAAATTGAAAGGAGTAGATTTATTGGAGAAAGATTATGGAGGGTAAAATCTCAAGAATTGAAAACTGAGAAATGCAGAAGTCAAGGATTAGGCCGATTGGGATTTTACTTTGATTTTCTTCTTCCGCTCATCATCCCCCACTGACCAACACTTCCAATATGACAAACATGCCAATGAAAACATTAAAAAACAGTGATGGTGTTCGAGAAAAAGAAGCAAGCTAATTTGCATATAGATTTCCTGCTAGAAGTGGATTTGCTAGATCAACTTTAGATGAATCTAAGGTCACTTTGGTTTAGAAAACCTTACACCATTTCATTTAAGGAAACACAGCAGCATAAATTGTTGTTAGTGACTCAAATGGTCTGGCTTTGTTTCCCTGTGGTTGAACTATCAGTCAGGATATAATTCAATTTGGAAACTGACCCCATCCTCCTTCCTTTTGAAAAAGGTCACCTCTTTGCCTTTTCCTCAGGTGAATCCACTGAGTCAGATGCAGCAAGGAGAAGTCATATGCAATGAAACCAAGGTGAGGAAGAAATTGACACAAGCCTCCTTGCATTTCACTGTGAAGAAGAATGTTGATGAGGCAGCTAGGTTGCACAGTGAATAGAGCACTGGCCCCGGAGTCAGGAGGACCTGAATTCAAATCCAGCCTCAGACACTTAACACGTACTAGTTATGTGGCCTTGGGCAAGTCACTTAACCACAATTGCCCTCGAAAAAGAAGAATGTTGAAAAAAATCAAAGCTTTGGAGCACAAGGAAAGTCTAGAAAGGCCAGGAAGTGGGAGTTGGGGATGGGGTGGGAGAGGGGCAAACAAACCAAAACACTGAGTTTGAGATCAGATTATATGGTGACATGAGTTCTAATTCTGATTCTACTAGTGACCTTGGAATCACTTCCCTCCTCCAAGACCAGGGCTTCTTTATTCTTAGCTTTATAATGTGATGCTGAACAAGACTGTGAGGTTCAGCTAACAAGAGATACTATGATGCTTTGAATCCTGTACTCTACAAATGTGAAGAGACTTTCATTAGCCCTATGAGAATATTTGGGAGGAAGAATCTCATGGGATGTTTCTTTTTTAGGACTCCAGTCCAAGTGTTGATGATGTTTTGTGGGGGCACTTGGACCTCTTACAGGACTCTGGTGAAGACCCTGTGGCCCTTTTAAGAATTAGGTTCTACAATTTATAAAAATAAAATACATAATGAAAAGCAAATAATTATGTTGAAATGTAATTTCTTTTTTTCATTTTTATTTTTTAAATATTTTTTTGATTTTTAGTTTTCAACATTTATTTCCACAAGATTGTGAGTTACAGCTTTTTCTCTCCATCTTCCCCCAACCCCCCCATCCCAAAATAGCCTACTGAATACCCCTTCCCCAATCTGTTCTCCCTTATATCCTCCCCCATCACCTCCTTAGTAGGGCAAGATGGTTTTCTATACCACAGGACCTGTATATCTTATTTCCCGGTTGCATGTAAAAACACATTTTTAAACATTTGTTTAAAAAAACTTTGAGTTCCAGATATTTTCCCTTCTTCCCTCCTCACCCATCCCCACTGGGAAGATAAGTAATTCAATATAGGTTGTACATGTGTAATTACCCAAATTATTTCTATAATAGTTATATTGTGAAAGAATAACTATATCCCCCTCCACCCAATCCTAACCCCCACTTATTCCATTTTCTCCTTTGACCCTATCCCTTTTCAAAATGTTTGCTTCTAACTAACCTCTCCCCAATCTGCCCTCCCTTCTATCAACCTCCCCTCTCATCCCCTACCCCCTATTTTCCTGTAGGGTAAGATACCCAATTGAGTGTGTATGTTATTCCCTCCTTAAGCCAAATTCAATGAAAATCAGGTTGTCCCATTCCCTTCTACCTTCCTGCTCTTTCCCTCTGTTACAAGTTTTCTCTTGTCTCTTTTATGAGATAATTTACTCTAATCTATCTCTCCCTTTCTCCTTCTCCCAACAAATTCCTCTCTCATCTCTTAATCTTATTTTTTAGATATCATCCCTTCATATTCAACTCATCTTGTGCCCTCTATGTATACATGAACATACAAATACCCACACTCACATACATATTTATATACATATATACCCTCCTATACATACATATATGTGTATGTTTATACACATATACATATGTATATATTCCCTTCAGCTATCCTCATACTGAGAAATGTCTTATGAGTTACAATGATCATTTTTCCATGTAGGAATATAAGTATTTCAACTTTAATAAGTTCCTTATGATTTCTTTTTCCTGTTTACCTTCTCATGCTTCTCTTCCTTCTTGTATTTGAACATCAAGTTTTCTGTTCAGCTCTGGTTTTTTCATCAAGAATGCTTGAAAATCCTCTATTTCATTGAATGATCATGTTTTCCCCCATAGCATTATACTCAGTTTTGCTGGATAGATGATTCTTGGTTTTACTCCTAACTCCTTTGACCTTCAGAATATCACATTCCAAGCCTTTTGATTCCTTAAAGTAGAAGTTGCTAGGTCTTGTGTTATCCTGATTGTGTTTCCACATTACTCAAATTGTTTCTTCCTGACTGCTTGCAGTATTTTCTCCTTCATCTAGGAACTCTGGAATTTGGCTATAATATTTCTAGGAGTTTTCTTTTTGGGATCTTTTTCAAGAGACAATTTGTGAATTCTTTCCATTTCTATTTTGCCCTCTGGTTCTAGAATCTTAGGGCAATTTTGCTTGATAAATTCTTGAAAGATGGTATCTAGGCTCTTTTTATGATCATGTGTTTCAGGTAGTCCAATAATTTTTAAATTATCTCTCCTGGATCTATTTTCCAGGTCAGTCATTTTTCCAATGAGATTTTTCACATTGCCTTCTATTTTTTTCATTTGTTTGTATCTGTTTTATAATATCTTGATGTCTCATAAAGTCATTAGCTTTCAGTTGCTCCAATCTAATTTTGAAGGAGTTGTTCTCTTCAGTGAGTTTTTGAAATTCTTTTTCCCTTGGCAGATTCAGCTTTTCAAGGCATTCTTCTCCTCATTGGCTTTTTGGGCCTCTTTTGCCATTTGAGTTAGTCTATTTTTTAAGGTGTTATTTTCTTCAGTGTATTTTTGGTCTCCTTTAACAGTCTGTTGATTCACTTTTCATGATTTCCTTGCATCATTCTCGTTTCTCTTCCCAATTTTTCCTCTACTTCTCTTACTTGATTTTGGAAATGCTTCTTGAGCTCCTGCATGGCCTGTTTCCAGTTCATATTTTTCTTGGAGGCTTTTGATGCAGGAGTTCTGACTGCACTGTCTTCCTCCCACTGCATGCCTTGATCCTTTTTGTCTCCAAAAAAGGATATTATGTTCTGTTTGTGCTTCCATTGTACTTGCTCATATTGCCAGCCAATTACTTGGCTTTTGAGCTCTTTGCCATGGTAGAACTCTGCTTCCAGAATGGAGGGAACTATGTCCCAAACTGCTACCATCTGAATGGCAACTTGGTCCCCTACAATCTGCAGGCTGGGAGCTCTGGAAGCAGCCACACAGTGGTGGCTGCATGGCCAGTGGCCTCACCTCCACATCTTCTTGCCCCGGGGGCAGGGGCCTTACCATCCTCTTCAGTTCCCCACTGTTCCAACAGATTTCCCCACTGATATTTTACTTTGTCTTTGGAGTTTATGGGTTCAAAAGTCTGGAAACTACCACAGCTACTGATGATGCACTCTCCTGAAGTCTGCTCTGGCGGCTGCTAGTTGGGGCTAAAACCACAGGACTCACAGGGCCTGAGCTCAGCTTCCAGCTTTTGTGGAGCAGACCTTTCCTGTCTGCCTGCCAGGCTTCCTTCAGTGGGTGATTTTTTTCTCTCTGTCACTTTGTGGGTTCTGTAGCTCTAAAGTTGTTTAGAGTCATTTTTTTATGTGTATTGGAAGTAAATGGAGTGGGAGTCTATGCCAAGTTTGTGCTTTTACTCTGCCATCTTGGTTCTGCCCCTCTGAAGTATAATTTCTAAAATATTAAAAATGCATAGATCCCAGGTTAAGAACCCCTGCTTAAAACACAACTAGGCAAGAATAAACAATTTATAATAAAGGAAACATGTGATAGCTGAGTGTCAAAACCTGAAATAACTTCCTTATTGTCAAGATAGAAGACAACATATGTAACATGTACATACAGAAATATACATGCATATCTATAGATGCACATAGAGTAAAATGAATGAGTACTCTAAGTCAATGAGTACAGCATTTATTAAAGCTTTACTGGGTTCTAGGTACTATTTGGCTGCTAAGAATGCTAAGAACAGGGGTGGCTAGGTGGCACAGTGAGTAAAGCACTGGCCCTGGAATCAGGGCCAAAAAAAAAAAAAGAATGCTAAGAATACTGAGACAGAAAGGAGAACACTTCTACCTTTGATATGCTTTTGTATACACTCTCTCTCTTTCCTTCTCTCTCTCTTTTGACACAGACATGTGCATATATGTATGTATTGCATTTTACATATGCATGGCTTCCTTTTAACTGAACTAGCATGTAAAAATAGGCTGGACAATCAACCAAGAAGGTGGCAGATGCTAGAGAAGTAAGCTAAAGAAACTCATTTTACTAATTCCACCAGGCACTAAAATGGTTCTACAACTTGTAGTCTAGCATGGTCCACTGGGGGGTAAGTGATGGCATCAGGTCCCCATAGCTGATTTGTGCCATGGGGCGGGGAGGGGGGGGAAGACGGGGATGTCATGGTGAACTCAGGTACTTCTGTATGGCCTAGTGAATAGAACACTGGGTCTAAAGTCAGGAGGATCTGAATTTCAGACAATTAATTGTTGGGTGAGCCTTAACAAGTCACTTTACCTCTGTTTTTCTCAGTTTCCTCAGTTATAAAATGGGCATAATAAAAACACCTAAAAGCCAGGGTGTTCGTGAGGATTGAAAGAGAACACATTTGTGAAGTGTTTACTACAATACCTGGGATATAGTAGGTACTTTATGAATGCTTGCTTCCTCCTTTCTTAATTCCGAGGTCAGTCCTTTCTTTCCCAGTCCCTGAAGCACCACAACACATAGATTCACAAAAAAAGATCATTCTCTTCTTTTATTTTTTATTTTAATTTCATATGTGTGTGTGTGTTAAATTTTGACTTCTGAATTATCTCCCTCCCTCCAGTCTCTCTCTGACCCGTGGAAAAGGTAAGCTGAGGAGTGTGTATATGGTATTTTGGGTGCTGTAATGGATCAGGCAAGTTATGATGCAGGGCAAAACTAAGGGGAGGAAGGTGAGAATAAGGAACAGGGAATACATCTGGAGATACGTCTGAGTAAGAAATGACAGAAATTGTAAGGGCTTGAACATGAGAAGTCCCGGAAGGAGAAAGGCAAAAACCAAAACAAAACAGAACAGAATAGTACAAAAACAAAGAAACAGTGATATTTTTAAGATAGGAGACTGGTTGAAGACTGGATAGTACAATGGTAGTTTCAGTATAATCAGAAAATGTAAAATCAAATGAAGAGCATTTTTTTTTTTTACTCAACCAATGAGCAAGAATTATATACTGAGGAACTAGGCACTGTGCAAGGAGCAAGGGAAGCTAAGACACAGATGAAACAGTCTGTCTCGTCAAGAAGCTTACATTCTATCAGGAATGTACACACACAGACACATACACACAAAACACATTAAAATATACAAAATAGGTATGTAAAATATGTGCAAAATAATGAGGTACTAGCTAGACATTTGCAATGTGACTTATTTTCATGTGGATCTGGAAATCAGAAGAGGAGTAAATGCCTCAAATATCGCTTTGGAAGGTATTTGGAAAGGGGTAGATTTGAGAGTAGGAGTATTAATAAAAAGAGATGGTAGAGAACTAGGAAAGGATTCTGGGCAAAAAGAACTGTCAGGAGCCAGAAAAAGAGACAAAGCAGTAAGGTGACCAAGGAAGGATTAGAAAAACGAGGGGAGGACCGGATAAACAATCTTTATAAAATATTCACTATCTCGTATTAAATATCAGCTAAATATAATGGTTATTTTCACATTGACATGAGGAACTTCTAGGGTAGCAGCATTTAATTGCCCATTAATATTGTTTCAAAGTCATATTTATTACATTTCAAGGAATAAGCTGTAAATGCTGTGATTTAAGTGGGACTGTTGGGAGGAAGTGCTGAAAAAACGGACATGGCCAGGCTTGGATTATCAAATACTTATTTGAAATAAATTGCTACGTATGATTTGTACCTGGCGTATGCAGTGTGACTATATGCTAAACCCATATTAATGCTCCAATCCAATGGTCTACTATCATAACAGCAGCAGAAAGCTTTTGCTGTTAGCTGATAGGATAAAGACACAAATGTGAGTCACACAATCCAGATTTTCTTTAGGAAAACAAAATGGAGGAGAGCAAAGCAATACAAGTTACTTTTTAAACAATTGTGTCTTTCTTAAAAAGCTGGAGAAGCTAGTCTTCTCAGTAACATTATGGTAAGAAAAAAATTCACAGATGGCTCAGTAATTGCATACTTTCCAAAGTAAAAAAAAAAACAAAGAATTATATAGAGTGATTGGTTAAACTGTCTTTAGAAGGGACATTTTAAATGATATAAATGAGGTATGTAAGAATTGCTGGATCTGGGGGAGTTGGAGAAAATAAAAGAAAATGAAAAACAACTTCAAATTGGCAGGTAAGTTAGATTTATCTGGGAAACAGATGTATTAGTGTCTTGGGCAGAATTCACTGTTAGAATTGCAGAGGATTTAATTATGTTCTAAAAAAAATCTCAAATTCTTTCATATCTACAAAGAAGGTTTGTTTTGTTTGGCTTGGTTTAGTCTTGTGTTTGATTTAAATATATCTGTTGAAACAATATTGCATTAAAATACTTCTCTCCTTTCTATTTTGAATACCATCATCCCTCCAGTCACTTTACTTAAATCATCCTTCATGCTGTATTCTCCCCCCACCCCATCCCTAATATGTAATTAGTTGTGATGCATTTTTTAAAAAATTCTTCACTTCCAATATTATTTTTTCAAACATTTACTTCTCTCTGCTCACAGGTCCCTACCCTAGTCCTGGGCCTTATCTTCTCTCACCTGGACTACTGAAATAATCATTTCCTAATCCTCCCTGCTTGTGTAGTCTTTGTACTCCAGGGCCCTCTTCAGCCTAGTTCTCCTACTGAAATTCTAAAGCATTGGACTATACTTTTCCCAAGCCAAAGAAGTAACAATGGTTTCCTATTGCCTCTAGGTTAAAACAATTCCTTTTCTGTTTTTGAGTCAAAATCTTTAAAATCTAATTCTCAATTATATGTACATTGGAACTATCAAATAGACTGAGACATAATTTGAACTCAACACCAGAGTGAACCCCAACCTGATTGAAAGGTATTGGAAAATATTTAACTAGATACATAAAAAAAAAATAAAAACAAAAACAAAAAACAAATGTAGAACATTAATAATACCAATATGTAGCTTTCTTTTTTTCTTTTTCTTTTCAGTTCCAAATTCGCTCCTTCCCTCCACCCTCTGACCTACCCAAGAATAAAGTATCCATTATACATAAGAAATCAAGTAAAACTTATTTCGACATTAGCCATTTTGTGAAAAATAAAACACAGTAAATTATAATATGTTTCAATCCACATTGAGAATCTAACTTGTAGTATCTATCTGGAGGTGAATATCATTTTTCATCACGAATTCTTTGGAGCTGTCATGGATGTTTGTATTGATCAGAATTGCTAATTATGTTACCTTTCCAATATTGCTATCTCTGTGTATATATTGTTCTTATTCTGCTCTACTCACTTCATTTTGAGTCAGTTCATATGTCTTCTCAAGTTTTTCTAAAATTATTTCCTTCTAAAAATCATTTCCTTTCTAAAACCATTTCTAATGACACAATAGTGTCTCATCACAATCATACCATAATTTTTTTTTCAGCGATTCCCCAATTCATGGGCATTCTTTCAGTTTTTAATTCTTTGATACCAAAATTGGAATTGTTATACATATTTTGTACTGTTTTTTCCTGTTATATTTTTTCTTTGATGGTATGGATCTAATAGTGGCATTTCTTAATCAAAAACTATGCACAGTTTATAGTCCTCTAAACATAGCTCCAAATTGTTCACCAGGATGTTTGGATTAATTCTCAACTCGCCCAACAATAAATTAGCATACCTATTTCCCCACATTCCCTCTAGTCTTTGTCATTTCCCTTTTCTGCCATTTTAATCAATCTCATAGGTATGAAGTGATGCCTCAAAATTGTTTTGATTCCATTTCTCTAATTAGTACTGATTAAGAGCATGTTTTCATATGACTATTGATAGATTTAATTTCTTCTCCTGGAAATTGCTTATTCCTATGCTTTTACCATTTACCAGTTGGGAAGTGGCTCTTATTTTTATAAATTTGGTTCAGTTCCCTATGTATTTGAGAAATGAGACCTTTAGGAGAGAAACTTGCTATGAACATTTTTCTCAATTTGCTGCTTTCCTTCTAATTTTGAATGCAATGGTTTTAGATGCATTGGTGTCTAATTAGAGTAACAAAATTTGCTTATCTCCCAGATGAATGATCCTCTCTATTTCTTGTTTCAGAAAGCCATCTAAATTAGTGCCTATGCTTCCTTGGCTCTCACTCTCTGTTACTTTCCACAGTCTGCCTTACAACTTCCCATTTCAACTGATACAGTGCTCTCCAATATTACCAAACCAATGGAATTTCATCAGGTCTCATCCTTTTTACTTCTTTGCAACACTGTCCATCACCGTCTTCTTGACATTCCCTCTCTCTCTCTTTTTTTTTTTTTGGTTTTTGGAGGGCAATTGGGGTTAAGTAACTTGCCCAAGGTAACATTGCTAGTTTTTGTCTGTGTGTGTTAAATGTCTGAGGCCAGATCTGAACTCAGGTCCTCTTGATGCCAGGGCCAGTGCTCTACTCACTGCGCCACCTAGTTGCCCCTTGACATTTCCCTTTTAAGACTTTCTAGAAACTGCTTTCCCATGGTTCCCTTATGACATGTCATGCAACTTCTCCATTTCCTTTGCTTGGAATTCATCCAAGTTAATCCATTTAATATTAGTGTCTCCCAAGTTTCTATCTTAGGACCTCTCCTCACCTTTCTGTGTATTATTATTGGAGTGGTTTGTCATTTTCTTCTCCATTAATAGTCAGCATGATAGCACACATTCAATATAATTCTCAAGTTAAGGGACTTTATTTGAATTTCCAGAACTTCTCATTGCCAAGCACATATTAGATGCTTAAGAAATGCTTGTTGACTTGACCTGAGTTACTAGTTTTATGACTTTGGACAAGCCATTTAACCATAATGAGTATAAGTTTCATTATCTGTGAAATGGATGGGTTGGCTTGATTGGATTCTAAGATCTCTTCAACTTGTAAATCTAATACAGTATTATGCTAGACATAGATATTGGAATTTGAGGGACTTATGATGAATAACAGGATGGCATCTGTGTTGACCACCAAAACAGGCAAAAAAAATGTGTGTGGGGGAGAGGAGACACAGTACATTTATAATTTGATGAATTCAGTCATTTTCCCTAATACTATTCAATTGCTTTGCTCAATATACTATTTTCTTTTCTTTAGTCTAATCTAGGGTTATTAATGGGAGATGGGGGGGGGGTGTGAAATGCATCCTTACTTATGTTAATCACAGAATAAGGAGAGCTCCAAATTAAGAGACAGCAGAATATCTTATGAGGTTGCCATCAGAGAGGAATGAGGTATAGGTATTGTATATAAAGATAAATGCATTGCATGAATATCATCAGACCCAGAAGGCTTTGTTTTCTCTGCATTTAAGCCTGTCTCAGTATTTGACATCAGGACACATTGTCACAAAATACAAAATAAATTAAAGCTAAGGTGAGGTGTTCTTGACCCAAGACAAATCAAACACTTAATTTTTAAAATTAAGTCAGTCTGTCACATAGCAATGTCCCTCATTTTTTTTTAAAAGAAATGAATTGTGAAAAATAAAAAAAATAAAAATAAAAAAACAGTTTGCTAGTCATAGAATGCGAATAGGCCAAGGAAGCTACATTTTGTTGTAATTGAATCAAACATCATATAGAAATCACACCTATTCTTTTTATCTTGATTTAGCTTTTGCAGGGTCACACAGCTAGGATGTGTCAGAGAATTTGAATTCATATCTTTATGTCTCTAACACAAATACTCTAGCTACTATGTCTGGCTACTTCCAAATCTGTGCAATACTCAGCCATCTTAATATGAAGGGAATGTTAGTCCTTGACCTGCCCTTTTGCTCTTTCTACACCCTCTCTCTGGATATTTATCCGTCATCCTTGCTTCAACGATTCCCACCTGAACTAAAGATTCTGGTGCATTGACGAGGTGAATAATAACAATGAACTCAGTATTGTTTCCATAAGCCCCCCCAAAACAAAACAAAACAAAACAAAACAAAAGGGTCACATTGCTTTTCCATTATGACACCTGAGCCCAGTTCAGTCTTCTCATATCTCATTCTCCATTGGCCACTATCATTTGAATGATTATCACAACCCCAGTACATGTCATTTATGATTTTGTTCCACTGTCTCCAATCTTTTTATCCCAACTTCTTGATTTTTTTTCTACATTTTATAGGGATCTCATACATCATCTAATCCAATCCATTTAGATGTGGAAGTTAAGAGATAAAAAGACTAAGTGACATTCCAAAGGTCTCATAAGTCGTCAGCTCCAGTGACAGTATTTGAAACCAAGTCATCTAATTTCACAGATGGACTTTTTCCTTTATGCCAAAATGGATCCTTTATTTTCAGTGATACTATGAGTCTTCCAGGCTCAAAAGCTTGGAATCATCTTTAATATTTTTTTCTTTTCTTTGTCCTCCAAATTCTGTCAATCTATCAATCTATCCTTTAAATCAATTTTGCTTCTATTCTTTCAATTAAATCCCCTCCATGAATCTGTTCTCCACTTCCTTCAGTTCATTTCAGCACAACACAGCCAGAGTCATATTTAAGTAACTTTTTCATCCTGGGAAATGGATTATGTATGGGTGGTGGAGAGTGGCCTCAGGGTATCTCCAGTGACACATGTGCTTCTGTCTCTTCTTAAAATCCCTTTGTCCTCATAAAGAGTGATGAGGTATGGGATCTGGGAGCCCTCTCAAGCTCTCCTTGTGTCCTTGAGATACAGGCTCTGGGAACCCCCCTTGAATCCCATTAAATCATCTCATTTGATGAGGCATTTGCATAAGGCAACAAGGATTACATTGTGGCTTAGCCCAAACCTCTGTTACTAGACTTCCCACCCTTGAGTCTATGAAAATATCAATCCACCCTTGAACTGGCCTAACCCACCATTGTCTGTAGTCTCCAGGTAGCCTCCAGAAACTTCCTACCATTAATCACTCATTGACCTCATTACCTTCTCCTGAAGACCTCCTCCAAACTCCTCCTCTAGACCACCCCTGGATTCCTCCCACAACTTTCTATATATAAGGTTCCATCTTGTCTCCATGTCTGTGAGAGAGCCATAGAATGGTGAGAGTGCCATAGAATAATTAGAGCACCATAGAAAGACCTAGCACAGACTTAATCTGTGTCTAATACAAGCAAACTTTTAATAAACTTTACTTTTCTTTGGCTGACAGAAGACTTGAGTCGAATTCATTTGGCAGGACCCGGCGTGTGGGCATTTTGGGGTCTCCAGAGCAACCCTAACCTTCTTTATGGGTAACCTCTTCCAAGAACTCTGTTCAACAGGAAGATTGAATTAGCTAAGAAGAGATAGCCACTTGGTAAAAATTATGCTTTGCTTGAAATCTACATTTATGTAGCCTTTGAAGATTTAGGAAATGTTCTCCTCACAGCCATCCTATGAGGTAGACAAGGCAAATATGCAATATGATGCCCATTGCATAGCTTATGGAATCTGGACCTGATAGGCTGACTGTTTGGAAGAGGGTCAAACATCTAGAAATTCAGAGACTAATGATTCTAATCCAACAATTTCCATCACAATGCCTCCCACTCCCTCAGGCTGCTCACAACCCTTTGCTAGCTCCTTATTTCCTACATCTTCAAATTTACCTACTTTTGGAGTGGAGAAGGAGAAGGAGAGAGATACCTAACTAGCTGGGTCCCCATTCAGGCAGCTCAGGCTATTCACAAGTTGTGTTTGTCCTTCATTGTCAAAGAGGACCATGGCATCAGGGAGCTGATGACATGACTTGCATTTGACATTGATTTGAGTGAGGGAGTGCTATGAGAGGTCACCAGCCTCACTTTCTCCTCTGGATTCAGTGACCAGATATTCATCAAGATGACTGGAAATGACCCAATATGCTGGTAAAGGAAGGTAAATTTTTATATATTGCACATATATTGCACAGGCCTCTCTCACTCAAATCAACATCAACTGCAAGTAATGTCATCAGCTCCCTGATACCGTGATCCTCTAAGAAAATGAAGGACAAACATACCCTCTTCAGATGCAAACTTCTCTATCTCATTGAAAAATGGACTAGGAGACCCAAGCACAGTCTTCCTGAAGCTAGGCCAGGTTATTTCTTTTCTTAAATCCATACCATTTTTGTTTCCACCTCTCTATGCGTGTGTGCATATGTATGTGTGTAGACATATATGTGTATATACATATGCATGAATGCATATGCATGTATGCACATACAGTTTTTTCCTCATTGTTTCTTTGATTTACATTTCTCCATCTAAATTGTATTCATAATCTGATAAAATATTAAAAAGGACTTTATTTGGAATGAGAAAATCTGGGCTGCTGCCTGGAAGACTCAACTTTCTGTGCTCAAATCTGGCCTCATTGACCCTGATCAAGTCACTTAACTCTGTTTGCCTCAGTTTCCTCCTCTGTAAAATGATGTGTAGAAATAGATGGCAAACCACTCTAATATCTTTGCCAGGAAAACTCCAAATGGGGTTATGAAGGGTTGCATACAACTGAAAATGACTAAAAAACAACCAAAAAGAAAATCTGAGATCACAGACTTAGATATTTTAAGGGAAAAGGACTTTGCAGATGAGCAATCCTAACCTTCCAATTTAACTAAGAGAAATGTGAAATCCAGTGTGCTTAATGACTTTTTAAGCCATCCTTAAGTTGTACTCAGGAAATCCAAACTCAAACCTCTGAGAGGAAATACATCACTTATCAGATGTTTGTCTTTTGATTACACTTCAGTGTTCTCATCTATAAAATGGGCTTACTACTTGAAAAATGTGAACATCAATTGAAGTAATATGAGTAAAACATTTTGTGAATGTTAAGTTATTATTTCAGTGCTCCCTATCCTCTGAACTCAGATATCATTTATGGTCTATGCTACACAATTCAATTCTTAATAACTAGATTGGTTTTATCACTTGCAATTCTTTCATGCACCTATACCATGACTCTAGTACTATATTCCTCTAGAACATGCAAGACCATCTTTATAACATGGTTGAAACCTAAGGTGTCAGTAATCTCAGTTCAACCATGTGACTCTATCTTCATTATTTGTCCTCTTGAGATTAGGGGATTGGAATACATGACCCAAGATTTATTGGCAGCTCTACATCTATATAATGGTAATGGAAATTTGAAGACATTCCCTGCCCTTTAATAGGCCTAAGGGAATTTGGGGATCTTTCCTACTTTGAAGATCTTCCCTGCCTACTGACAGGCCAAATGTAATCACATGGAGCCGCTGGTAGGAGGAGTTTACTGAAGGATACAACAGAGTCCGCCAGAAGCTGGGAGTCAGAGCAGTTACATGAAGGGAGGAGAGAAGATGGAGGCAAGCAGATAGCTAGACTTGTGAGTGTTTGTTTGTGGGAAGGCTAAAGGATGGTGAGGCTCCCTGCTGAGCTATGGTGTATTAACTTTTTTGTTGCTATGATGGATATGATTTTCAGGTGTTGGAATTTGACTTTCTGGTTTGGGGATTCAGTTTTCTAGTGTCTGAATAAATGTTTTGCTTCTGTCTTTAATATGGAGATTCTGTTATATTTTGCAATTCAGAACTGTACTGTCAATTCATAGTGGCCATCAGTGCTGTGAATATTACATTGGCAGTACAATGCACAATTTGAATAGATCAAATCCCCCTTTGTTTCTCTCTTTTGGTATACTAGTGTAATGCCAGTTCATCCATTACTCTTTTCTAACAGTGGTTCCCCTAAGAGAGTCTATCTCTATGTAGTGGTTAGGCTAAAAATTGGAATGAAATGACATGATCAAAGATGATTACTTAACAAAGAATGGAAATGGTATTGAGCATAACTCCAGCATTGGTTTATTCATTTGGGTATAGTCCATGTTCTCTATTTAGCAGGGTGGAGTCCTAGGCGAGAAAGATTGGCTAAACATGAATTCCTTTTCCCACATACTCTTAGCTTTTATACCTCAACTATAAAGAAGTTTGTTAATGATTCTAGATGTTTGTGGCTCAAAAAGAAGTCTTGATTTTGCCCCTTTTTTTGGATAACAAATAATAAAAAATAACATGATAATTCACAACAAAAGTACCTTTGCATATCTGCCAAAGACTCTCTTAGATGACATTACTATTATAATCATTTCTCAAAAGCTAAGAAAATTAGTAAAATGAATAAATATTGGTAATGATATTAACAATAATAAGATGTGAAATTCATACAGTGTTTAGCATCTATGAGATATTCATTTATTATCTCTTTTTAATCTCACCATAGACCTGGGATAATATTATGTGTATCATTACCCCATTTGAATGATTAGAAAACCAAGTCTCAGGAGTTAAATGACAAAGCTTACATAAATGTCATAGACATTCAGGAAACTGGAGAAGTAGAAGATGAACTCAGGGTTTCTTAATTTTATGTTTACCACTCTATATACTATATGATGCAATCCATCATCAATCAATCAATTAACAAATATTTGTTAAGCACTTTCAATGTGCCAGGTAATGTGCTAAGTGCATTAGAAAGCTTAGAATGGCATAGAATTCTCCACACTTGGTTGGGGTGATTCAATGGTGTGTGTATCTGTGTGTTTCTGTGTGTGTGTCTGTGTGTGTGTCTATGTGCATGTGTGTGTTCTTTAAAATGGAAAAAAAGATAATTTAAGCTAAATGGGCCAGATCAGAGAAAAATGAGACTGCTGGTTGGTTGACAGCTAAAAAGCTCAGTGTTGTATCCAACATGCTGCTCCCCTATCACACAAGTGGAATTACTTTTCAAAAAGCAGTGAAGGAGATTTGAAGGCCCTTCTGATTTCACATCTTTGTTGAGAATTAATTGAGAAAGTGATAGAAGTAAAGATAATGTGGGAAAGCAGGGCATAACGAGTCTCCTTTTTAGAATTTCATCACAGGACACCCTCATTGGTGACACATTGGTGTGATTTAATGAGAAGAGAATCATAGATTACGTTATAAAACATTATTAATTTAAGACAATAAATAAGACTTCAAAAAGCAATGAGAGTTTTCAAGAGTAGGGTCTCATGTTTATTCAACAGCAGCCTTGTTAGTAATGACATGACAGCTCGCACCATTGTTTTTTCCCCACCTTCACCTTCTTGATGGCATGTCTTGTTTCAATTGAATATTTAAGATTAATTAGAAGGTGTTTAGTAAATTACATGAAGGATAAAAATGCTACGTGGGAATTATTCATCATTGATGTCAAGATGCATTGTCTTCAAATGTGGTTGATCTACTTCTTTATTAGGAGAAGATAGGAAGGCTCTGTGATTAAAGTCATGTGGTTTTATGCTGGTATGAGCACTCATTCTGCCAGAGTATATTGTAATTGATCTCCGCATCAATGCACTGGATACTAGTACTACAGCTGAAAAGAAACTCAGGGGCTACATAGTCCAGCATTGTCATTTTATACAGGAGGTAATTGAGGTACAGTGAGGCTAATATTATTGTCGAACCTTACACAGAGATTTTAAACATCATCTCATACACATTTCTAATTATACAGATGAGTAAACTATGGCCTAGAAAGGGCAAAAGACTTACTTATCTATGGTAACAAAAGTCGTAAAAAGAGGAGAGGAAACTTGAACTCAGGACCTCAGAAGTCCTGAACTAGTGTTCATTACATTATAACTCATACACCCTCTTGTTTTTCACCAGGAATATTATTTTAGAAATATTCCTCTCAGGCAAACACTTGCTTACATATAACAAATTATAATTTATTTATTTGTTCTTATGATTCATAATGTGGGCATTTCTCAACTTCCATATACCTAATAGTGGACTTAATGCCACATAGATGCTCTTTCATATTCTGTGACAGCCCTTTCTGATTGAAAGAATTCTAATTTTCCCTTTTTTTAAATATAAATTAGATTTGATGAGCAGTTTCTGAGGGGTTTTATATTCAATTTGTTTTTATATTTTACTTTTTATATCTTCCTGCCAAAAGTATTATGGCAAAATATCCCCTATCTCTATTCCTCTCCCCAAATAACTGTCTCTGTCTCTCTCTCTCTCTGTCTCTCTGTCTCTCTCTCTCT
>NW_027186352.1:17695698-17700123 GCF_028583685.1 Petaurus breviceps papuanus
TCTCTCTCTCTCTCTCTCACACACACACACACACACACACACACACAACATGCATAGCTTACATTCTTTATTCTAATTCCTAAAGGGTTTGAGTTCCAGATAGTCAGGATTTTTTAGCATTGATTGATGACTGATTACCAAAGTCCTAGTACAAAAGCTAGGAACTGAAATCATTGACCACATCCATTCCATTTTAAAGCAAGTATTCTTGTCTTGGAGTCCACAAATTTTGTTGTTGTTATTGTTCACACTGCAGTGATTTGTCACTTTTTTCCCAGTTTGTTTTATAGGTAATGAACTGAGGCAAACAGTGCTATGACTTACTCACATGGCTAGTAAGTGTTTGAGGCCAGATTTGAACTCATAAAGCTGAATCTTCCTTATTTCAGGCCCAGCATTCTTTCCACTGTAACATCTAATTATCCTTAGAGAAGTGTAACAGCATACCATCCCTTTAATTCAGTGGTCTTGAGAGTACATGCATTTATTGACCACTGTTATTTTTGGAGAGGAAACATTTTATGAAAGAGAAGATATTTCATGAAAACATCCATCAATGATGAAATCAAAGCATTACTGATCTGACATTCTAATTCCATGAAGGCAAACTTATGGAAAATGTCAGTAGCTCCAAAGAAGTGTGAGATGTGCAAATCTAGAGACATCTCCACTTCAAATGTTCATATGAACTATTTGCCCGACCTGTGCTAGAATCTTCCAAGCTTGGATTTCTCTGATCAGCTATTATCAGGCTCATTGTACTTTGACCCTAATGTTGACCCCAATTTTGGTCCTCTTCAAGAATAACTCTCCAAGACAACAACTATGCATACACAAATTCATATGTCCACACACACACACACACACACACACACACACATTTATATATATAAACACATTACACATATCTTTATATACATTTTGTAGGCAATTTGTTAGTCTCCTATATAGGCAGGGCAATAAAGTGAAAAGTACTAGAATAACTTTAGAGAGATTTTTTTTTTACTAGAGAACTTTACAGAGGTCATACAAAGGAGCCACGAGAAGAAGCTACTGAGATATTTCCCTTTCAATGCAAGGATATTCATTTGTACAATTTTCTAAAGTAGAACATGCTACTTAAGGTTGTAGTCGAGTTCCCTTAATGGAGGGTATTTAAACTACATGATGACTTTTAAAGGAAATTATATCATTTAATTGTGCCCAGCTTTATCATAACATAGCTTGAACTGGATGACCCCTTTGACCATTTCCATCTCAGATTCTAGAGGATCTTTAAAGGAGGCAAAATGTGTTACTGAAATAAAAGAAACAAAAAGATCGAACTGATAAATTTCCATTGATTAATCCCTCTACTTCTTCTGGAGCTGGCTATCTTCTATGACTATTGGGTATAAATGTATGTATTATGTTTCTGTAACTATGAAGAAAGGACAGGAAGAAGAAGAAACAGGACAGAAAGAAACACAAAGAGAAAAACATAGTCTGATAGATTGAGGGAAAACAGAGACAGAAACACGCAGTCATTGATGAAGACAGAAGAAGATGAGAGGAGAAAAAATTATGTTTACAAAATACACGGATATGTATACATACATATACACACATACCTACATGCATGTGTATGAGAGAGACAGAAACACAAAAACTAAGAAAAATGAAGAGATAGTCATGGAGAGAGGCTGTCAGGAATAGATATTGAATTTGTGCTTAATGGATCTTTGAAAATTCTAATTCTGTTGGTAATTTTTGCTCACATCATTCATTCACTTAATTTCACATTGTCCCTTTCCTATTAAACAGCATTAAAAATTTGATATTTGATACAGAACTTGACAGTTTACTTTTCTTAACACACACACATATATATACACACATGTAAGTGTATATTTATACGTGTACATATGTTTTTGTATGCATACATATATACTTGTATGTTCACATATACACATACATGCATATGTGTGTATATGTGCTTGACAATTATGAATAACAAAAGGACAGTGAGTAACATAACTGAATACATTTGAACAAACATCTAGGCCATAGAGTGGTGGTTGTAAGAGATTACTCCTTAAATGGTGGGGAGTCTTCTCAAATTTATTTGGTGATTCCAAGACCTTGAAGGATAATATTTTTGGGAATGGGAAGAGGGCACAATGACCTTTAACGTAGAGAAGCACAGAGAATTCTAGCAATAGGAGTGGTATTAGACTTTTGGAATTGGGGAAAGCAGAAATTTTAAGTGATTATTACAAAAATCCCCAATATGACTGAGAATGTTCACCATCATCTATACCTTACAGAAGGTGGCATAAGATATAGAGGAAGAAAACTATAAGCTACTTAAGAATAAGAACTGTTTAATTTTGTCTTTACAACCCAGCAGGTCCACAATGTGTCTGGCACAGAGTAGGTCTTAATGAATGTTTGTTTTATTTAAGTTGAATTGAATACACCCACGAGGGATTGATATCCCCAAATCTAGGACTCTTATAGCACCCCTATTATTAGAATTCTCTTTGCTTCTCTACTTTGAAGGTAATTGCACTCACAGCAGTGCTGTGCCCACTTCCCATTCCCCAGAATATTATTCTTCAAGGTCTTGGAGTCACCAAATAGCTTTGAGAAGACTCCCCAGCACTTAAGGAGTAATCCCTTAAAACCACACTCTATAGCCTGGATGTTGTTCAAGTGTGCCCAGTCATGTGCCTCACTTTGTCTTTTCATTATGTATAATTGACAAGGATCCAAGGATGTAGTGCTGAGCAAAGCCCTAACATCCAAAGCCTTCATTTGATGGATGTGACTTCCCCAAGGTCAGGTAGTAAAGAAGTGGCAGAGCTAGACTTTGCATTTATGTTCCACATCTCCAAATACAACTTATCTTCAAGGGTACCAAGTTTATTTCTGATATAAACTTAACTCTATTTTTTTCATGTGGGGGAAAAAAAGAAATAAAAAAGAAATGCTCCTATAACAAACTTCTGTTATATTCCATGCTTTAGCACAGTTCTAATGTCCCTATTTGTAAATCCTCCATTTCCCCTCTTGTAGAGGATTTATGTTGGTTTGATATATAAGGTGTACCTAAGACTTTTGGAAGATGCTAGTTTTGGAGAATACCCAAAAGGAATAACATAATTATGCTATAAATGCCATACCCGAAAGTTCACCATAAACTACTTGACACATAGATGTACAGCCTCTATTTTAAGACCTTAAAAGATGGGGAATAAGGCCATCACAATTATCTGCTTTCTACTTGTAAGGGTTATGGGATTTAAAGATCTTCCATGCCCCATTGGACTTGCTGACGTAGCAGGAAGGGGCGGAGCAAGAGGAAGCGGAAGCCAAGCTAGCGTTCCTGCGGTGGCTGGCGGTGGTGGCATCGGCGGCGGCAGCAGCAGAGGCAATGGCAGTGCGCAGCCCTTTTTGAGTCAGCCAGAATTTCTGCTAAGGACTCCTGCTGAGGACTGCCAGGGGCCGGAGCTGCTGGGAGCGCGCTTCCAGGACGCTGGGTGGTTGTTGTGCGTGGGGAGAGGAGGACCTTTGCCCGAGGTAGCCTGTTCTGTTTTAAAGGCTTGAGAATGTGGGTGTTTTCTACTTTATCTACCTGTGCCAATGTCATAACTACTCTAATGGCTTTCACTTTCTGGTTTTGGGACTCAGTCTTTTGGTATCTTAATAAATTTTCTAGCTTATTCCCCCATATGGCAGGCATGATGTATTTTGTGATGGATAATTATATCAGCATATCTGTAATCTCCATAGGCATTGTGAATATGGCATTGCTGATACACCACTCAACTTTTGGACACTTCTAAATGTTAGGAGTTGTTTTGGTTTTTTTTCTTTTTCATTGATCTCAAGCCTAAATTGACCTCTCTAACTCCCAACCAGTGTTTCTGTTTCTGTTCTCTGGGGCCAAGCAGGAAAATGTGAATTGCTATGTCGTAACACAGCTCTTCAATACTTAAAGAGATTTACCATATCACCTCCCCAGCCTTCTTTTCTCCAGGTTAAGCACTTCTGTTTCCTTCAATAGCTCTTACATTATATTTTCTGCACCCTATACCTTCCTGCTCACTGTCCAGTGGACACTTTCCAGCTTCTCATGGTCCTTGGTGAACTACAGTTTTCAGAAATGAAAACCATATTCCAAATTAAGTTTGGACAAGGACAGAGAACAGTGGGAATCTCAGCTCCTTTTTCCTGGAAAGTATGGAATGTATTTCTGCAGGATAGGAAAATGTTTGTGTTTGTTCAGTGCTTGAAAATTCAATTAAATAAATTACTAAAGCCTTGTTAAAGCACTGTAGTAAAAAAGCAACAACAAAAAAAAAAGGAAAAGGGAAAAAGAGAGAAAAAGAAAGAGAAAGAAAGAAGGAAGGAAGGAAGGAAGGAAGGAAGGAAGGAAGGAAG
>NW_027186352.1:17700223-17722646 GCF_028583685.1 Petaurus breviceps papuanus
AAGGAAGGAAGGAAGGAAGGAAGGAAGGAAGGAAAGAAGGAAGGAAAGAAGGAAAGAAGAAAGGAGGGAAGGAAGGTAAAATATAAGAAGAAACAAGTCCTTCCCTCAAGGACCATATGTAAAAAGAAAAGCTGACACTCACATAGATTTTAATGTTCCTAAAGGACATTAAATAAATAATCTTCTTTGGTCTTTACATTGTCTGAAATGATGGCAATGGATAGAGGAAGTCAGGACTTCTGATACCAAGTTCACCTCTCTATTTAAGAGATTATCAAAGGGACAGAAAACAGGCATGAATCAACAAATACAAAGGAAGCACAATTATATACATACATTGAAGAGGGAAAGTGTCCTAGCAGAAGACTAGAGGCAGGGAGGATCGGACTGAGAAGAACTTCATAACAGAAGCAGGCACAGGCACTTGGCTTTAAACAAAGCTGACGTTTTGAAGAGTTGGAATGAAGATTCAGTCCTTTCCTAACCTGGGGTATTCTAGCAAAGTCATGATAGGAGGGAACCTAGCAACCTAGTCCAATGAGAAGGGAGAATGATATGAAATGTAACCAAAGAAAATGATAAAGTGCTTTAAATATTAAGAAGCCATGAATGATGATACTGAATGTCTGGTCTTTTAAACATTGAGAATAGTAGTTCACATTGTGTGGACATTCTTCAGTCTGGCTTCTGACATTGTCATTCAATGCAAACTGCCCTGTCTCTGAAATTACTAGTGGGTCCTTAATTACCATGGCTAATGGCCTTTCTCAGTCCTCATCCTTCTTAACCTGATGGCAGCCCTTGACATTGTTGACCATATTCTCCTTGATACACTCTTCTCTCCAATTTTCTACCACACTGCTCTCTCCTGGTTCTCCTCCCTCCCCTTAGACATTTCCAGATCACTCTCCTTCTCTGGATCTTCATGCAGGTCATTCCTGCTAAGCAGGAGAACGTTTCAAGTTTCTCTATTAGACCTTTTCTTCTTCCATACTATTTTGCTAGATTTCATCAGCTGTCATAGATTCCTTTATCATCTCTATGAAGATGATTTTTATATCAATTTATCCAGCCCTATCCTATCTTTTGACCTTCAGTCATATATCTCAATATGCCAGTTGGGCATCTCAAACTGGATGTCCCATAGATATCTGAAACTCACAACTCCCAAACAGAACTCATTATCTTTCCTCCCCTAGCACCTTGACTTCAAAACTCCTATTTTTCTTTTAAGGGAGGAAGAAATTTTATTACAAACTCTTAATCTTCATCTCCAACCTTTCGACTCTAATATTGAGGTTATTATGATCATCACTATTTCAGACCCTCCCTCTTCCCAAAAGACTTTACTAATGACATGTAATAATGGCTTTATTACTACTTCCCTTATATACTTTTTCCTTCAATTTATTTATTTTTAGTTTTCAACATTTATTTCCACAAGATTTTGAGTTACAAATGTTCTCCTTGTCTTTCCTCTACCTCCCACCCCAAGAATGCAAGCCTACTGAATACCCCTTCTCTGCTTCCAGAGTAGAGAGAGCTGTGTCCCAAATGGCTGGGATTTGTGTAGTTGTCAGAGCTATGAGGAGAGTACCCTCTCTTAATTACTCTCCCATTCCACCCCCACCAACTTTACAGTAGCGCAAGATGGATTTTTATACCCCAGTGACTGTACATCTTATTTCCCAGTTGCATGTAAAAATAATTTTTTTAACATTTGTTTTTAAAACTTTGATTTCCATATTCTTTCCCTTCTTCTCTCTTCACCCACTCCCCACTGGGAAGACAAACAATTCAATACAGGTTATACATGTTTAGTTACACAAAATGTTTCCATAGTAGTTATATTGTGAAAGAGTAACTATATTTTCCTCCATCCTATCCCACCCCCACTTATTCTCTTTTCTACTTTGACCCTGTCCCTTTCAAAAGTGTTTGCTTCTACCTACCATCTCCCCCAAATCTGTTCTCCCTTCTATCACACACCCTCTTATCCTATTCACCCATACTTTCCTGTAGGGTAAATTACTCAATTGAGTGTTTATGTAATTCCCTTACTAAGGCAAAATCAATGAGACCAAGGTTGACCAATTCCCTTTCACCTTCCTATTTTTCCCATCTGTTGTAGCAGTTTTCTCTTGCCTTTTTCATATGAGATAATTTACGATATTCTATCTCTACCTTTCTCTTTCATCCAATATATAACCTCTCTCACCTCTTAATTTTTATTTTTTAGATATCATCTCTTCATATTCAACTGATCCTGTATTCTCTGTCCATATATACACATGCACACACATATACATACAGTCACATATATATTTATACACACACCCTCCTATACATACATATATGTATGTATGTATGTGTGCATATATAATATACATATAAACACACACACACATATATATATATACACACACACACACATATATATATGCCTTTCAACTATCCTCATACTGAGAAAAGTCTGTTATTGATACCCTTTTCCATTAATATTTATCAATAGTTATTGATAGATAAAATTATCATTTTTCTGTGTAGGAATGTATATAATTCAACTTTAATCAGTTCTTTATGATTTCTTTTTCCTGTTTACCTTCTCATGTTTCTCTTGCATGTTGTCTTTGAAAGTCAAATTTTCTGTTAAGCTCTGTTTTTTTTTTTTATCAAGAATGCTTGAAAGTACTCTATTGCATTGAATGACTATATTTCCCCTTGAAGCATTGTACCCAGTTTGCTGGGTAGGTAATTCTTGGTTTCAATCCTAGCTCCTTTGACCTGCAGAATATCATATTCCAAGCCCTTCAAACCTTTAATGTAGAAGCTGCTATATCTTTTGTTATCCTGATTGTATTTCCACAATACTCAAAGTGTTTCTACCTTAGAGCTTGTAATATTTTCTCCTTGAACTTGGAACTCTGAAATTTGCCTACAATATTGCTAAGAGTTTTCTTTTGGGTATCTTTTTTCTAGAGGCGATCAGTGAATTCTTTCAATTTCTGTTTTGCTCTCTGGTTCTAGAATATCAGAGCAATTTTGCTTGAGAATTTCTTGAGAGATGATGGCTAGGTTCTTTTTTGATCATGGGTTTCAGGTAGTCCAATAATTTTTAAATGATCTCTCTTGGATCTATTTTCCAGGTCAGTGGGTTTTCCAATAGTATATTTCACATTGCCTTCTATTTTTTCATTCCTTTGGATCTGTTTTATAGCATCTTTATTTCTCACAAAGTCATTACCTTCCATTTGCTCTAATCTTATTTTAAAGGAATTATTATCTTCAGTGAGTTTCTGCAATTCTTTTTCCATCCAGCCAGTTGGGCTTTTTAAGGCATTCTACTCATTGGCTTTTTGGACCTTTTTTGTCATTTGAGTTAGTTTATTTTTAAGGTATTATTTTCTTTAGCCAGGGTGTTTATTTGCTTTCCATGATTTCCTTGTATCATTCTCATTTCTCTTCCCAAATTTTCCTCCACTTCTCCTACTTAATTTTCAAAATCCTTCTTAAGCTCCTCTATGGACTGTGGCCAATTCATATTCTTGGAAGCTTTTGATGCAGGAGTTTTGACTTTGTTGTCTTCTTCTGGTTTTATTTTTTTTCCTCTTTGTCCCCCCCAAAAACATTCTATGATTTGATAGCACTTCTTCTGTTTCCTCATCTTGCCAGCCAATTATTTGACTTTTGAGGTCTTTGACATGGTAGAACTCTGCTTCCAGAGTGGAGAGAGCTGTGTCCCAAATTGCTGGGGTTTGTGCAATTGTCAGAGCTATGAGGAGGACGCCTTCTCTACAGCCACCACAAGCTCCAGCACACTGGCATTCCTCACCCCAGGACCACCACCCAAGACTGTGACCCAGATCCAAGGAGGTCAAATCAAGAGATATTACCCTGTGAATGGTTTTTTGGTCCTAATGATCTGCAGGCCAGGAGCTCAAGAGGCAGCCATGTGGCAGCAGTTGAAGCCACTGTAGCCACCTCCAACTCTTGCTCCAGGGGATGGGGCTTGATCATTCTCTTCTCTTACCCATGATTAACAGTGTTCCCTACTGACTTTTTACTTTCTCTTTGGAGTATATGGGTTGACAAGTCTGGGAACCACCACAGCTATGATTTACTCTGCTGAAGTAGGTGCTGGCTGGTCTGGGCCACTGGTCAGGCCACCCAGGTCTTGGGTCTGTGCGGCTTACAAGGCACTGTCTTCAGCGCCCAGCCTTGTGTGATAGACCTTTCATGTCAGCCTGTGAGGCTGCCTTCAGTGGGAGATTTGTTTCTGTCTGTCACCTTGTGGATTCTGTAGCTCTAACATTTATTTGTTTAGTATCATTTTTTTTTTTACAGGTATTAGAGGTGGTTGGAGCAGGAACTCCAGCAAATTCCTGCTTTTACTCTGCCATCTTGGCTCTCCAAACTCCTATTAATATGGACAGTACCCCATATCCCACCAACTACACAGGCTTGCACCCTCACTTTCATCTTTACCTCCACAGTCTTACACTCCCTCATATCTCATTCCTTTTCAAGTCCTGCTAATCCTACAATCATAATATCTCTTGTTTATACTTATCTTTCTCCTCCAATATAGTCTCCACCTTGATGCACACCCTCACCTTATTATACCTGGACTATGGCAATTGCTTTCTGGCTGGCCTATGTGCCTTAAGTTTCTACTCCCTACATTCCATCCTGCACTCATCTCCCAAATGATATGTCTTAAACATAATTCTGACCATTTCAATCCTCCCTCTACATACAATAATATCAATTGGCTCTATGTTACTTCTATGATAAAATAATAAATCATTTTTTATTTTAGTCTTGATCATTTCTTTCTGTTTCTTCTCTTGTGCTTTTCTCCCTTTTCAGTTCTCTGTAGTCCAGTGGCATTGCGCTTACTGTTCCTCAAACAAGAAACCACATATCCAGACCTCTTGCGTTTTCCCTGGGTGATCACTGTGCTTGAAATTCTCAACTGACTCATCTTGGCTTCCTGACTTTCTTTAGATCCCATTTAAAATCTGACCTTCCTCAAAAGCCTTTCCCTGACCCCCCTCAATGCTAGTGCCTTCCCTCTCTTAATGATCTTTAACTTATCATAAATATGTCTTGTTGGTAAGTAGTTACTGATGTGTTGTCTCCCCATTAGACTGTAAGCTCCTTGAGGGTAAGGACAGTTTTGATTATCTTCCTCCATTATCACCTGTACTTAGTTCAGTGTTTGCACATAATAACTCCTTAGTGCATCCTTCTTGACTTGATGTTCTCACATTAGCCTGGAGTAAAGGAGATAGAAGTTATGTAGTATTTAAAACTGTTGTAATGTAGGAAAAACATTAGCTTTTCAGTTTTGCCCCAAAGGAGAGATTTAGAAGTGATGAATAGAAAGAGGTTCCTCACAGGTAGGCTTAGAATTGAGTTCAGGATAAGCTTCTAGACCATGAGAGCTACCCTAAAGTGGTAGCTTTGCTGTTGTAAAGAGACAAACCTAAAGAGCTGCCTTTGAAGACACTGAGTACGCAGATCCAGACTGCATTGGAAGACTACAGAGAGATGTAAGAATATCAGGGACAATTCCATTTGTGACGGCCTAACTGGTCTCTGAGGTCATATCCATATACAGGTTATATTATACTCTGAAAGGTAAAGTGGATGATATGAAATTGCACAATTAAACTAGTGTAACCTAGACTCCTGCACATGTCACAGAGCTTGATACATAGTAAGTCCTTATAAATGGTTGTTGGTTGAATGGCTCAAACTGGAATGTTTTGGCTTCAGGGACAGTAGCATTCAGTCTCTTAGATTATTCTGCCCTTCATACACATGAAAAGATAATCTTTATTACTATAATTATTTAGGTGAGATTCTTCTTTTATTTTTCCTCAATTAATTGAATCTTTTTGGTTCATGGTAATTTTTCCCTTCCCCAATTTACAATGTCATCACATCTTAGTATTTCCAAAGTTATGCCACATTATGGTTTTCATTTTTAATATATAATTCCAACAGATGTCATGCTGATGACTGGCATATTTGAAATTCTCTTTAATGGGGTTTAGTAGTCATGGAAAGTGTTATAATCATTAATTTTTGACACATTCACAGACACAACATGGTATCTTCGTACTAAGTGACTGCAACCCATACAAGAGAATGTGTCAGCTGCTACTGATTCACCCACGCTGCAATAAATGGGAACTACATGAAACCTCAACTTAAATGTGCTGCTTTGGATCAATTCTTGAATCCAGTTAATAAAAAAAATGGCAAGCTATTATTTAAGAGACAAAGAGTGGAGGATGACATTAAACATGAATTTCTCATTGGTTGGAAGGTGTAGGATGAATACTGACCAGGCAGGGCTTTAACTAGATGTTTTTCTGGAAACCTTGCCAAACAGCATCTAGAACAAGAGGTGGAAGGGTATGTACCATTCCATGACTGAGACTCTGGATCACTATTACAACAAAAGCAGCAAGGAGAGGGGCACTCATCCCAGCTTGTCAACTCCTTGCTGCCTATTTTGACTTACTATTTTTGTGAACAACTTGCTAAAATCTGGTGTCTACATATTGCTGAAACATTGGACGCATGTTGTGACTTTCTAGATTTTGGTAGAAATTAATTGAAGGATTTTTAGAAGGAGAATTGCATGGTCTGTTTTAACAATCAATCAATCAATACTTATTAAAAACGAACTATGTACCCAGGACCATACCAAGCAACAAAAATAGAAAGAAAAATTCTTCTTAAAATATACTTTATTCACTTGAGGGACACAAAAAATACATAAAAAGAATAGGACATGTTTTTGGTCAATTGCATGGGTAAGTGGTCAGAGGTAAACTTGATTGGACAAAGAAATGACTCACAAGAGTTCACACTATACGTAATAAGAACCAAGTACAGTAGTGGTTATATGGAAAAGGAGAGAGGTTGGAGAGATTGATGCCAAAGCTAACAAGAGGTAAAATGGACAGAATTTGACAGCAAAATCCATGATGGTGTAGCAGCAAGCACCCCAGTGTCCCCAGGGTGCCTGCTCACACAGGTTCTTGGATCTGCTTTGTTAAAGGAAAGCAACTCAAAATGGGTTAACAAGCTTACTTTAATCAGTCAGACATATATCGTTTACCTTGTTCAGGAGAAAAGGTCAGCACCCTGAACCTCAAAGTATACAGGCATAATTATCAAGACAGAAACATCAAGTAGACAGATTTCCAAACTGTCCAACCATTACATCCACACCCAGTCAACATCTGGGTTTCCACATTCTGGGTTTTTCAAAGCCGGGGGACTCTCAACAACGGCTTCCCAGAATTCAGATCAAATCACAGAATACTTCTCAAAGTGAGTCCCTAAAACAAAGCTACACATCAGGGCTTATATAGCCTTCTCCTGGCTCAGAGAATGTAACAACCTTATTGACTCACTGGCCAATCAAGAAGTATCTACTGAAAAACAAGCCTCCCCCACCCCAGGCTTCAGGTGCACATTAGCCTAGGGGCAGGAAAGATCTTTAAAATTTACATTCTTATTACAGATGGAAATGGAAAAGAGACAAGAATTTTAGATGAGTCTGTTAGAGATAGTTAGAGATAGCAATATGATAATGTTATCAAGAGAAAATGCACAGTTTAGAGGAGTGAAAAATATTTAGGAAAGTTGATGAAGAATGAGGTTTGAGACAAGTTGAACTGGATGTATTGGTGGATTATCCAGAAAGGAAAGCAGTGTGGCACAGTCAACAGTGTTGAGTTTTGACATTGGTGCTGACTGAAAATCCTGACCTTGTGTCACCTTTAGTAACATTGAGGAAGGCACTTAAACTCTAGTCCTCAGTTTCTCCATCTCAAAATAGAATATTTTTATTAGATTTCCCAGGGTTATAGATTTAGTCCTAGAAAAGACCACAAATTCCACCTAACTCAATGCCCTTCATTTTTTTTTCAGAGAAAGAAAATTAGTCCCTGAGAGTTTAAATCATTCGCTAAATTTATGATCCTAAGAAGTATATCAGACAGTTTGCAGCTCTAAGTCAAAGAAAACACAAGTCAATGAGATTCTGAAGGAAGCAATGGGAGAGAGAGAAGAATCCCAAGTAAAGGAGAACATTGAGGAACTTCCAGATGCTATTTTTGTGGACAGATAGCTCTTTTTGGAGACTGGTTGGTGACCCTCATCTTCTCTTGAGATCAAGCTCTGAGACCTTTCCGATTCACTTTGCTTGCTGCTGATCCCATGGCACCTATCTCACATCTCCTTCTGCTTTTCCTCTAGGTGTGATCATCTTCTCTTTCCAACTAGACTGAAAACTCCTGAAAAGCTACAGCTGCATTGTATTCTAATCTAAATTACCCTTCCTCCAACCCTTTTTGTAGTGTCTTTCCTGAAGTAAAATGTTAAATGAATCTACGGATGGACAGACAGTTTGGGGCTCATAGATTAGGACACAGGAAGATCAGTCAAATAAAATGGGGATGTTTAACCTGCAAATGAAAGCTTTAATTTTTTTGGAGGCAGTTTAGTGACACAGAGGATAGAGCATTAGGCTAAAAGTCAGAAAGACTCGAGTCTAAATCTGACCAAAGATACTTAGCTAACTGGGTGACCCTTGGAAAATCATCTAACCCATCTGCCCCAGTTTCTTCATTAAAATCGGGATAATAATTGCATTTATCTCCCAAGGATATTGTGAGGAAATGGGATCTTTTTCAAGTTCTTAGCAAAGTGAATGGCATATAGTAGATGCTTAACACAATGCTTATTTCTCTCCTTTCTTGAAGGACATGATGGAGTCAGAGATTAATTATGGATTTTCCAACTTGGCCCTAGGTGGTAGATTGAGGAATCCATGAGTGAAAGAGGCAGATTTAAGTTTGATGATACCTTGAAGTGGAATGTCTTAGTAGAAGGGAAAAGACTGCTAATTTAGAAATACCCCAAAGAAGAATGGATTGCCTCAGGAAGAAGAGATCTGCTCATTAGAAATTTTCAACGAAATACTTCACAAGGCACATGATAGAAGGGACTCGTGTCTAGATATGAGCTGTATTAGATGGCCTCGGAGTTCATTTTCCAACTCAGAGACTCTGTGAATTAAATGTAATTGAATTTCAAATGAGTTTAGGAGTACGTTAAATTAAAAAAAATAGAAAAATCTAAATTGTATATTAAAATAAATTGTAAATGAATACAGGGGAAGGTCCCAGAAATCATGACTGGAAGGTCAGTAATGTTATTTATACTTTGCTATTTCTTATGTTATTCAATTTCTCAAATCACCTTCATCTACAAAGAAATTTTAGGTGATTTGTATGGCAATGAAAATGGGAGAACCTGCATCTTCAAGCCTTGGTGGTTGTTCTCTGGTATTTTTGAAAGAATTCTGTAAAATTGATCATCCTAAATTTCCCCAAGATATTGGCTCTCATACTCCAGTGATGACAAGTAGGGTTTTATCAGCTATCATAGAGATAATAAAAATATAATTTCACCTGCCTTTGGCCCCATAGCCTTACTGTGAAGTAGACTGGCAATGGACTCCATATGTTTTCCCGGGTAATATATGTGACACCAGTAAAAATGAACAGCAAAAGTGAAACTTTTTCCTCTTGCAATATATATATATATATATATATATATATATATATATATATACATACACACACACACATTTTTTCTTTTTTCCTGACAAGGTACAGGTTCTGCACAGCTAGCATTAATTGGCAAGTTTCATGAAAATCAGAGAACATGCAGATATAGAGGAACTTCCTAAATCATGCTGTAACTATAGTCAGCCCACATAATCATTTAAGGCTCTCCAAGCCACAAATTAGGTTATCTGAAAACAGCAACAATGAAAACAAAAACCAAACAAATATTTCCCAGAGACCTTCTGCATGACCAGGAATTTTATGAAGTCCAAGTGGAGGAACCATAATTTCTGGGATATCAGGAAAACATCAAGGCACTTGGATGGTATAGAGATCATGATTTTCATTAAGGGCTTCAAGCTAAGCAATTTCTTCTTGCAATTATTCTTCTTGCCTAACTGTTGGAAGAAAAATGGGCATTCTAAGGATAGTAAGCAATAGCCAGTTCCTTTCACAGAATGATCTGAGGCTTGGACAATTTTTCTGTGACTGAGCCCTTTGGTGGCTAACTGGGATGAGTACCTCAGGCCAGGCCAAAGCCATGGGACATTCATATAATGATTTATTTTTTTGAAGAAGAGATAAGTCGCCTAAGTATGGGGTCCATTGGTAGAGTGGTAGGTGGGGTGTGCTTCCACTCTTTTCCTTACAGAAATAAAACATTATAATTTTGTACAAAGTACTGGATTCATTCTGTTGACACAGATTTTTATAATCACCTAAAATGTTCAGCATACTAAAATCCCCTTATATTTTCCAGAGTAACTTCTATTTTTTTTTTCCTTTCATCCTCTATGAGAGATACCTTTCAATTCTCAAATTCGGTGATTCTTCAGAAATCTTTAGTGGTGGGTTGGGATTTAAAAGACATTGGTTCAAATCCTATCTCTGCTACTTAAATATGTGACTCTGGACAAACTTCATGACCTCAAAGCTTTTGTTATATCAGGTTCCTCAACTTCGAAATGTAGTGAATGTATCACTTCTAAAGGTCCTTTACAAGTCTAAATCTGATTTGATTGTATTTACTAAAGTTTTCATTGATGTCATAAATGGTAATTCATTATTAGCTTTATCCTAACCATCCCTTTTCTCACATCCATTGTCTGGAGTCTTCTTTGTAACAAAGAAAATCATTCATCCAAATCAACTGACATGGTAATATGGTTACCCTGGATTCCTTACTATCTCTGTCACACAAACACACACACACACACACACACACACACACACCTCCTCACTCCCAATATGCAAACTACTCTCTTTTGACATGGCCACCACTCTGGTGCAAGCCTCAGCACCTCATAGCTAGACTGCTGCAATAGTCTGGTAGGAGAGGGCAGTCTGCCTGCCTCAATCCTCTCTCCACTCCAAGTCATTCTCCAGTCAACCAACAAACTGACTTACCTAAAGTGAAAGTCTGTTCATGTTTCACCCCACATACACACCTACAGACACTCAACAATCTCCAATGGCTCCCTATTGTCTTTGTGAGCAAATACAAGATTCTCTTTCTGGACTTTAAAAAACTTTTCATAACATTGTCCTCCCCTACCTTTTTCATCTTCTTATACTATGTTCTGCTAACATATACTCTTTAATTCAGTGATACTGGCCTCCTGAATGTTCCAAGAACAAGGCATTCCAACTGTCATTTCCATGCCTGCAAAGTTCTCCTTGTTCTGCTCTGACTGCTTGTCTTTCTTCAAAATTCAACTAAAATGATGTTCTATAGGAAGCCTCCCCATCCCTTCTTAATTCAGTCATTCAGTCAGATCTGACTCTTTATGACGCCATGGGTCACACTGTCCATGGTGTTTCATTGAAAAGATAATGGAGCTGTTTGCCATTTCCTTATCCAGTGAATGAAGGCCCTCAGAGGCTGTGACTTGTCTAGGGTTACAAAGCTAATAAGTGTCTTTTAAAAATTTAGTTCTCATTTCTCCAGTACATCACTCCCGTGGCATAGGTGTGTTTGTGGCCAGGTGATTTAGCTTTATATTTTAAGCTCCTTCAAGGAAGAGCTGCCTGTTGCTTCTTTTTATGTCCCTAGTGTTTATTACAGTGCCAGGCACATGATAGATGCTAAATAAATACTTATGGATTAACCAGTCAATACATTTTATATACTCCCATTCTTTCACCTGTGACTCATCATACATGTGAATATCTAGGGTGTTGACCAGGAAATAGTCTATTGCCTTGAACATAATAAATGTTTAATTCATGTTTGTTCAAATAAATTCAATAAAATCAAATTCCTTGGAAGGCATCTGAGCCCATGATCACACGACCCTGAGCTCATAAATATGCACTCGCTCAAATGGGGGAAAATCAATGATAGATTACTTTGGAATTGATAAATATGCCAAGGTGTATGGAAAGTATCCCATTTCGCAATTAAAAAGTGAAATTATATATGAATACATCCAGGGTTGGAGAGACAATATATTGTGACATGGTCATATCAGAAAGAAAGCAAACTAAACTTATGTTTAAGCATGCAACATATTGAATTGTTTTTAAAGATGTAAATTTGGATGTGTATCTTCTAGCAAAGTCCTATCCAATGTCTTATCATGTTAAACAAGTACTAATATGAAGACTGGAAGGCCACATCAATGAATTAGAAGCTCTCATGGGTGATTGATTGATTGATTTGAAGTTAAGGATGGTCCTTGAAGGACTAAGGGTATAATCACCAAGGGCAAACTTGGCAGTTTCATGATCAGGTTGATTTGTCCTGAGATAATGTGTTGTTTTTGCTGTTTTTGTTGTTGTTATTATTCCTGCTCCTCTTCTTCTTCCTCCTCCTCCTCTTCCTCCTCCTCTTTCCTCTTCCTCTTCACCACAGCAGTTAATGAGACAGGCATTGAAACTATTTCTCCTTCCCCTTCCCCTTCCCCTTCCCCTTCTCCTTCCCCTTCCCCTTTTCCTTTTTCTTCCATTCCTTTTCCTCCTCTTCCTCCTTTTTTTCAAAACTAGTCTAGACTTTCAGATTGTAGTAGGGATTGTGATCTATATTACTAAAAGTGATCCTGAAAAGGTTTAATAAATGTTCATGGGGAACTAACATCTTTGGTGGGAGAGCTTGCTAAACCCTTTTCAGGGCCACACATTCACCTTTGGTGTCCATCTGTCACCCAACTCTCACTTATGGCTCCAAAAACTGTAGCTTGCACAGTGACTAAAGCCTGGTACACTGTCTTGGCAGATGGGCTGGATCAGGTTGAGGGTGACTGACAGCCTTCAAACCTATTAGTGAGTCAGGGAGACATCTACCCCAAGCATGTGAAGACATCCCCCATCAGGATGGGAAGATGAGAACAACTGGTTCTAATGGCCATGAGAGCGCCTGACGTAGGCTCTGTAGAGTGCTTAAAGCTTAATTAGACATCGAGGATGGCAAGGTCATTCACTGCACCCTGGGCCACCACCAGTCATCCTGATTGTTATCTTTTATCTTAATTCTGGAAGGGACAATGAGACTGAAGACTGTAATTCTACCTCACTTAAATCCATTTCACATGCAAGGCAAGATATACTGTGATCTTGCAGGGCCTCATTGAAAAGGAAGGAAAGCCAGCAGCAGTCCTGACAGAAAGGAATGAATGGGACTTTTAAAGTACTGATGTTTATGGATTAATGCATGAATACGTGCAGGATTTTTCATGTCCTTGTGTGAAGATTCTTTTCAGCATTCAAGAGGGTCCTTCTTGAGCTTAGTAGCAGATATTCAAGTATCTAAGTGCAAACCGAATAGCCATGTACAGAAAGAATTCAAATTGAGGACATGAAAATACTACTTAGGGTCTTCCTGTAAACACATCATTTTTTGTTTAGGCTTCAGTTACCTTGGAGGAGTGGAAGGGAGGGGGAGTCTTTTGGAGCATCTCTAAGAAAGGAGTCAATGTGGTCTGTATTTGAGTACCTAACAGCATTGAAATAAGAGAGTATCTACATGTTCCAGAGAAAGTAAATATGTGAACCTCTGAAAATGGATTTTAAGAAATATTTTTTTAAAAGACCTAAAATACTTGTCTTATAAAAACCTGTTTTGATTATGAGTGTCTTTTTTCTTCTCTTTTTAGTGGGAAACATAGGTGAAACAAATCTCTCCTATCCTCAGCTTTATCATCTATAAAAAAAGAAAGTTAAATGTGATGACCTCCAAGTTCTTTCCAGTTCTAACTATAATATCCTAAGAACAAGCATCTACTGAGTGGCTACTTTGCACTGTGATAGTTGTTGGGGATACATATGGCACATATGTATGTGTGGCACAAATATGGCACAATTGCTATCCACATAGACCTTATGTTTCAGTAAGGAAGACAACAAGTATGTATGTTAATAAGTATTTTTGTCGTTGTTGTAGTTCAGTCATGTTTGACCCTTTGAGACCCTTTATGCAGTTTCATTGACAAGGATATTAGAGTGGTTTGCTACTTCCTTTTCCAGTGGATCAGGCAAACAGAGTTTAAGTGACTTATCCAGGGTCACACAGCTAATAAGAGTCCAAGGCCAGATTAGAAGTCAGGTCTTCCTGACTCTAGGCCAAGTCTTCTATCCATTGAGTCACCTGGATGCCTCTATGGCAAATGGAGGTTAAATGACTTGCCTAAGGTCACACAGTTGGTAAATTTTTGAGATCAGATTTGAACTCAGATTTTCCTGGCTCCAGGCCCAGCTCTTTATCTACTAAGCCATGTAGCTGCCTCTCTATAACTATATACAGAGCAAACTTAAATCCAAATAATACAACAACTTAAACACAAGGGAGTTCAAGAGGAAGAGCAGCAGGATGGGGTGGGGATTCAGGATAAGATTTATGGACATAATGCTTAAGCCATATCCTGAAGGAAGTGAGGAATTCTGTGATATAGGAGGAAGAGTGGATTCTAGACAAGAGGAGGAGCCAGTGAAAAGAACAGAAGGGAGGGACGGAGTGTAGTGTATGAGGAAAAGAGAGAAGGCAAACACAGATAAATAATAATGTGAGGGTGGACAAGAGTCGAGGGTGTGTTCGATGAATGTAAGGATGGTGTTAGGATGTGAAGGCATGAGACAAAAAACAGAGGAATTTGTAAATCATGAGAATTGATTTACATGGGGAATAAATGATTTGATCACACCTCTGCTTCAGGAAAATCATGTTGGCAATGCCTGGCAACTAGCAGTTTCTTCATTTTTTTGGGGGGAGGGGGTTTAAATTGACCAGAATTGTTAATAGGATATAGGATTGATTAAAGTAAAGAGGGACTCAGAGCAGTAAGACCAGTCAGGCTGTTGCAATTATTGGGTGAGAAATGATAAAAATCTCAAAGAAGCTGGTAACTGCATGAAGGGAAATAATGGGTTGGATGGAAGACGAGTTGTGGATGGAAAAGCAAGATCAGGCAAGTGATTGGATATGTGTATTGAGGGAGAGGGAGCAGGGCAGGGCCGTGGGGTACTGATTTTGTCTTCAAAATGCATAGAGAAAATACATTTGGAAGAGGGAAAGTTATTTGGGGAAAAAGAATAGATTCAGTTTTTGACATAGTGCATTTAAAATGTCCCTGGAAATTCCATGGGATTATTATAATTATATGGAATCAGTAATTGATAATATGGGGCTAAAGTTCAGAGGAGAGATTGGCAGTAGCAATATGGGTCTGTGAGTCATTGGTTTTGAGATGATCATTGAACACATGGAAGGGAATGATTTTACCAAGAAGAATGCATAAGACAGAAGCCTGGAGAACTCCCACAGGTGAAGAGTGTATTGTGACTGATGAACATGCAGAGGGGAATCAAGAGAGAGTAGGAGCCCCCAAATCCTAGAGTAGGAGCCTCCTAAGAGGAGACGATGCTCAGTAGGGTCAAAAGCAACTCACTGTTGAAGGATGAGCACTTATAAAAGATGTTTTGGCAATTAACAGATCATTGATAATTTTGGAGATAGTTGAGTGATGAGGTTAGAAAGCAGATTACAAAGGTTAGAGGATGAAGTGAGGCTAGCTGAGAGGAAATGGAGACAGCAAGTCCACATTGTCTTTCTCTAGGGGGGTGAGTCTGGAAGAGAGGAGGTTTCTAGGGTTTTAGCATGAGGGTGTGAGAGGCTCCTGTGAAAGTTAGCTCTATTTTACTTTTTAAGCATGGAAAGTTCTTGGTCATGTTGGAAAGTGGAATGGAAGAAACCATTAGATAGGGAGAGTTTAAAGGTCCAAGAAAAAGGAAGGGATGACTTAATGTGTATTCTGCCGGAGGATCTGGAAAAGACAGAATTAAGAACATATGGACAGGAGTTGGAGAGTGAGTAGAAAAGTCACTTCTTCAGAGACAGTCCTAAAGGGGCAGAAAATATGTCAGGTATCCCCAAAATCTTAGCTTAAAACTATACTAAGGGGGTGTATAGCTCAATGAATAGAGCACTGGACCTGGAGTCAGGAGGACCTGAGTTCCAATCCAGTCTCAGAAACAAAACACTTACTAGCCATGTGACCCTGGGAAAATTACTTAATACCAGTTGCCCTACAAAAAATAAGCAAAAACTATACTAAGGGAGTGACTCTCTCTCGGCATATACATGTATATATGTACATGAATATACATATATACATAAGTGTAAGTTTATACTAACATATATGCATGCATACTTGTATAAGTGTATGTATACAAGTATAAATAGATATATTTACATGGACATGTATATACAGGTATAAGAAGATATATTTTCATATATATGTATGTATATATATATATATATCAATAATATTATATCATATATGTTGTTGCTTAAAGCAGCCTGGGCTTTTATAAAGCAACCACTAATTAGGAGAAGAGGAAGCACGTTCCAGAAGTAATTTCCACACACATATTTATTAAACATCTATTATTAGTAAGAATAGACAAAATATAATAATGGCTCACATTTCTATAATGTTTTAAGGATTGTAAAGTTATATTGTATATATGTATATATATATACATACACACATATTATATATATATATATGTAGACTCAAACATACACATAATCTGATCCTCAGAACAACCCTAAAATATAGATATTAATATTATTATGCTTCTTATATAGTGGGAAACTAAGGCAGGCAAGAGGTTAAGTTATTAAGTCAGGTTTCAAACTCCTTCTTTCCTGACTTCAGGTCTAGCCCTCTATCCTCTCCACCACCTAACAACCTAGGTGAGACACGTAACTATGGTTTTTTAGTAGCAATTCCAACAGAAGTATACTCCATAGATTTAGACTATCATTTGACTGAAAATTCTGTGACTCAGAGTAAACTAGAGAGGAAAGAGGTGTGGCTATCATACCTTCTAGTGATTTCTGTTCTGAGTCTGAAACTGGATTTTCAGGACAGATATGTGCTTACATCTAGCAGAATAAAGTGATGAGAGACTGAATTGGGGTTCCCTTCCCCTTATTCAATAGGTAGAAACAAACAAAAAACACCTTAATTATTTAAAAGCTAGTTGACAAAATCACTTTCCTTACATTGATATATTATTTTTTTGAAACAGAGATCCAAAATATGAAAAAGAAAATATGGCCACTAAAATGCAGTCCTATCACCTTATTGTATCTGGGATGATTATAAGAGTCAGGCAGGTACAAACGCGTTACCTTTGAAAGTATTATAGGAGACTGGGAATTACCTGGGTCAAGCAATAATATTGATAGGATTCAATTTTGGGATAGTGATATAAATCCTGTAAAACACATTTTTAAAAAGAAGGAAAGATTTTTGTCCAACACTGACTATTGCAATTTATTAAAAATCAAGGCTTATTAAATGTCGATAAATTGCAAATCTGAAAGTATTATTATGAAGATTAATTTGCATATGGCAACATAACACAATTCAAATTCATATACATAATTCTAGTATTCTTAACAGTTTCTTTATAGTTATTTATAGTTTCTTTATAGTTATTTAACGCTAAGTAACTATGATAATGATGCCTCACATACCAATATTTTCTTTAAGTAATAAATTCTAATGAATACTGGTTGATTGATTCCTCAACCAACTAATTCTCTGAGATTAGCAAAAGCAGCATAGCACTTATTAAAGAGAAAGTATTCTTGAGAAGGCAGCTAGGTTGTATAGTGTTTAGGACAATGCATTTGGAGTCTTGAAAATCTGAGATCAAAACTTGCATCAGTCATTTCTTAAATGTGTGACTCTAGAAAGGCCTTTTTAAATTTTTTTTCTCAGATCAATTTTCTCATCTGTAAAATGAGAGTAATTATAGCACCTTCCTTCTAGAATCAAATGAAATATTTATAATACTTTACAAATCTTAAAATCCTACATACATGTTTGCCATTATCATCACTGTTATCTTTATTGATAAGCTAGGACATTTAAAAGATTTATTAGTTTTATAACCAGTGAAGAGAAGTCCTTTATTAAATGTTTTCCTGTTGTGAGTAAAGAATGAGAATCCTCATTTGAAATCCCCATTTTTCTAGGCACAAACTATCAAAGTCATGACTTCAAAACCAATAAACATGATGAAGGGAAGAATGAATGAGATTTTCATTGCATCTGGTGTGCAAAATCTGGGAGACTCTATGAAGTTGGTAAGGAAATATTGTTTGACTTATTCTGTTTTTACCACATGGCACATTCCCCAACTCTCCAAAAGTCTTGTTCCATGTTGAGTTCCAAGGGGACTGATTTAGCCTACTAGGCTCTGATTTCCAAGCATCTGGGGGGCGCAGTGGATAGAGGACATGGCTTGGAATCAGGAAGGCTCTTCTTCATGAGCTCAAATACTGCCAAGTAAATTTACTAGCTATGTGACTCTGGGCAATTCACTTAGCACCATTTGCTTCAGTTTCTTTAGATGTAAAATGAGCTGTAGAAGGAAATGGCAATCTAATCCAGTATCTTTGCTAAAAAAAAAAAAGAAAAGAAAAGAAAAGAAAACAAACGTAAAATTGGGCCATAAAGGACTGCTATGACTGAACAGCAACATGGACAATGTACCAATTTCACTATTCTAAGCCCTCTTCTGGCATTCTCTTAGAGAGTTCAAGTGAATCTGGAGAATGGTCTTGGGAATAGCCTGTAAAACAAATGTGGTTTCCGTTCAGCTGACAGGTGTCACCACTAAATTTTTCATTTTCCACCTGCCAGAGAAAGCAAACTGCAGTTCCAATTTGAGAACTTGTTATAATATTTATTGCATTTGTCCTGCATTTAGATTAACCAACTCATTTGCAGGTTTTTTTTTTTTTTTCAAATTACCATTGCTACACATTTCCTTAGGACATTAAATAAGCACATGCATGATTTGGAATTACAGAAAAAATAATTTTTAAATTTCAGGTGTCAGTATCTTATTCAATTAGTTAATGCTGTTATTTCTGCCCTAATTATTTTCCAAATCCTTGGGATGACAAATTGCTTGAAATGTCAAATACAGGCATCACTGCAACTCTTTGCCGCTAGAGGGCAATGCCAGTGCATACAAGGACATCTCATGTCGAGTTTATTTATTTATTTATTTTTAATAGATGCAATTTGGAATCCCAATAGGAAAGCGATTTTGGAGCTATTCATCTCAGTCTTCTTGAAGATACTTTGTTCAGTTCACTGTTATCATATAGCTCATCATTATACCTATTAGGATAGATCATTGGTCAAAACATTTCTCTCCAAACAGCAACAAAACAAATCATAGAGTAAAAGCCTGAGGGGAGGGAGGAGAGAATAATGCTTAGCACAGAAATGAGAGTCCAGCTTGCTTCTCAGTAAGAGTTAGGAAAGGATTATGCTGCATATCTATGCTTTTGTGTCCAAATCCAAACTCTCACAAACTACTTGATTCTAAAACTAAATTTAAAAATGCATCTCCAGAGATCCCTATTGCATCGATAAGTCCCAGGGGATGCCTTATCTTCTGACCCTTCTCTCTTTCAAACTTTTTTTTTTTATTTTTAACACTATTTCTCTTTGTGACCCTTCCCAACCCTAAACTTCTATGAAACAACATGGAATTCAATTTAATAACTGCTCTCTGAAATGTAACTTTTTCCACCTTTAAAACAATAACTGCAGGAAAGGCATTTCAATGATATTGACAAAGCCATGATGGTGAAGGCTCACAGTTCAAAATTAGAGCCTGCTGGACTTAGTTCCATGTAATTTACTTTACTATTTCAAAGAATTACTTTTTCAGACAAGAAGCCATTCCCCCCTCCCCCCCAAATATGAAACATGCATATTTTCCAAGAGTTCATTTGACACAATATGTTCCCAGCAGCCCCGTTTCATCCATCCAACCTTATAACAAATTCTGCCCTATAGTCTTCAGCTGGAAAATTGCCTTTCCAATGGGATCAAGCACAGACCTCTCAGAAATGAAATCTGTAGATTTCCTTTGAAAGTTTTAACCTTCCTCAGTCCCAAGAACTATAAAAAATGACATTCTAGGGACTTGCTATATCTTATTGTCATTTTTTCCTTATAATATAGTAATCATTACTCCATTTTAAGGGAGAGGAGGGAGAATTTTATAAAAACTACCTAACTCATTTAAATGCAAGAAGTGAATTGAAAGAATCCTAAGTATCAATGATAAATCACAAGGAAATATATGATTGCAATCCTGAACCAAATTCTGGGAACCATATTTCAACTCATTGATACTTAATATCTGTGCATTTAAAAAGTCTTCTCACAACTCTTGGAATTATTTTCAACATCTATAAAAGGAGAAAATTAGGTATAATATCTTTTGATTTTCTCCCTTTAACTCTATTACTCTATTGTGAATACATACATTTATACACATCTTATCTAAGAATTGAGAAAAAATGAGTTTTAAAGCTGTATGATTATTGAAATAAATCAGCATCAATATTTTCACACTTGTTGCCTAAATTACTCATTGATAAAAAAGGAAAAAAATAATTAACAAAGTATTAGTAAGAAGACATACTTAGAGCCAGAGGAGATAGAGGAGATCATCAGATTCAACCTTTCATTTTAAAGTTGAAGGAAGTGAGGTCCAAAGAGAGGAAATTTGACCACAGCCATCAAGGTGGCCTATGGAAGAGTTGACATTCAAACCCAGGTCTTTCAACTCCAGATCTGGGATTCAACCCACTGTACCATGCTTCCACCCTCAGTCATAGTCATTCACATAATCTTTCATTTGTGTGAATAAGTGACACGGAGGGGAAGTCTTAATTTGATTTAATTTAATTTAAGCCTAATTTAATGGAAGACAATCATGATTTCAATAATTATCTAGACCTCACATGCATAATCAAAATTAAATTGATTGTGATCTCAAGGAAGAGGTAGAGGTGGTATGGAGCGACACAATTTTAAACTCAAAATAAAATAAAATGATTGCTAAAAAACTGTACGTGTAATTGGGTAACATCTAACAAAATAAATAAATAATAACTTACAATAGCAATTGACTAAAAAGATGCAATTATGGCACTGGGGGAAGACTCTCAGTAATTTAACTTTATTTTATGTAATGTACACAGTGCTAAACAACTAACTCCAATTTCACAGTGAAAACAAATTGTATGATTCCTGATGGAAAGTTCCAAGAAATATAAGACAAATTGCAATAAATGGTGTTTGGAAAATATTAATTACTGGGCAAATGAAAAACTTCTTCTACATGCCAAAAACAACCTAAGAAATCAAACATGACAAGCATGGGGGGGAAAGGGGCAGGTTTTAAGGTTACAATGGAAGGGAGTACCTGAAAACGAAGGTAAAAGAAATGACAGATTTATATTCATTCCCCACTTTTAAAAGACACACAATCTTCATAAAAGATACTAAATGATTTTATAAGCATTCACAGATTTATGCATTTTTGGAGTTTGTTGGAGATATAGAAGATTATTAAGATTATTGGAAATTCTTTCTCTTTGAAGGTTTGTCCAAAGCACTCACTACAATGATGAAAAAAAAAATATAGGCCCAGAAAAATAGAGTGGATTACCTAAATCACAGAGTCAATTCATAGGGAAAAATACACATTTTGGTTGTTGTGAACTGTTCTGTTTACTGAAGTTAAAAAGAACAGGAAAAACAGAGAATGATACAGTTATTACTTTATTAATTAATAAGAAAGAATTGACTCTCATTTTCCAGCTTGGGAAGCTCATCTACCAACATGAATTAATACTCAAACCTATAACTATCTAGGGTTTTGATTCTTTTCTTTATCTACTCCTTCTCTAATTTTTGAATCCACAAGCAAAATAAAATTTATTTCTTATTTTTTCAATTAGCAGAGTTTTTGCAAGGAAATAGAATATTGATCATCAAATGTGTTAATGATTTTTTAAGTGCTTAATTGTTACTAACTATTATGCCTAATTGTTTTTTTTCCTAAAAATTCCACAATTTGTTCCATTTCTAACATCCCTATGAAGGTGTTTCAGCAAGCGCCCCAGTGTCCCCAGGGTGCCTGCTCACACAGGTTCTTGGATCTGCTTTGTTAAAGGAAAGCAACTCAAAATGGGTTAACAAGCTTACTTTAATCAGTCAGACCATATATCATTTACCTTGTTCAGGGCAAAAAGGTCAGCACCCTGAACCTCAAAATATACAGGCATAATTATCAAGACAGAAACATCAAGTAGACAGATTTCCAAACTGTCCAACCATTACATCCATACCCAGTCAACATCTGGGTTTCCACATTCTGGGTTTTTCAAAGCCGGGGGACTCTCAACAACGGCTTCCCAGAATTCAGATCAAATCACAGAA
>NW_027186352.1:17722656-17738300 GCF_028583685.1 Petaurus breviceps papuanus
TCAGGTGCACATTAGCCTAGGGGCAGGGAAGATCTTCAAAATTTACAACTATTATGCCTAATTTTTTTTTTCCTAAAAATTCCACAATTTGTTCCATTTCTAACATCCCTATGAAGGAAAACTAAAACTCCTTCCAACACAAATCAATAAGCATGTGTAAGACACTTACTATGGGCTGTACTGTACTTCTAAAGCTTATGCTTTATTGGGGTAGAATGAGTATGATGACTCAGAAACCTGGAATCATAGAGAACTTGAGTTTGATACCAACACTGCCACTTGCCATCTGTGTAACTGGACATAATCAATCTCGCTTATTCTTGGTTTCTTTATTGCTAGAATAAGGTTAGATTAAATGACCTTCATGATGCTTTCCAGTTACAAGAATATATTATATCCTAAAATAGTTGAAGCCATAAACAATATATAAAATACAAAAAGTCTGCCCTTATTTAAAACTACCATTCTTGGACTTTTTCTTTGACATGAAGTGAATGTGAAGCCTCATTTTCACAGTGAAATATTAAATGCATCCTTCTCAGATTATGATGCAATAAAAATTATATGTAATAAAGGGCCATGGAAAGAGACTAAAAACTAACTGGAAACTAAATAATTTAATCTGAAAGAATGAGCAGGTCAAATAAATTATAGAATAAATCAGTAACTTCATTCAAGAGAATGACAATAATGAAACATCATACCAAAACCAGTGGGATGCACCAAAAGTAGTTCTCAAGGTGAGTTTTATATCTCTGATTTAATGCATGAATAAAATAGAGAAAATGGAAGTCAATAAATTGTTCATGCAACTGAAAAAGCTAGAAAAAGACCAAATTGAAAATCCCCAATTAAATACTAAATTGGAAATACTGAAAACCAAAGGAGAGATTAGTAAAATTAAAATTAAGAAAACTATTGAATTAATAAATAAAACTACGAGCTGCTTTATGAAAAAAATAATAAAATTGATAAACCTTTAGTCAATGTGATAAAAAAGAAAGAAGAAAATCAAATTACAAGTATCAAAAATTAAAAGGGTGAATCTACCTCTAATAAAGAGGAAATTATAACAATAATTAAGATTTGTTTTGCCCAATTGTATGCACATAAATTTTATAATCTTAGTGAAATCAATGAATATTTACAAACAATATAAGTTGCCCAGATTAACTGAAGAGGAAGTAAATTACCTAACTCCATCTCAGAAAAAAGAAATTGAAAAAGTCAGCAATGAACTCCCTAGGAAAAAATCTCTAGGGCCAGATGGATTTACTAGCAAATTCTACCAAACCTTGAAAGAAAAATTGATTCCAATACTTTAAAATCTATATGGGAAAACTGGAGAAGGAGTCCTACCAAATTCTTTTTATGACACAGATATGCTACTGATACCTAAATCGGGAAGAGACAAAATGGAGAAAGAAAATTATAGACCAATTTCCATCATGAATATAGATATAAAAATTTTAAATAAAATGTTAGCAAAAAAGACTAAAGTAACTTTTCACAAGCATAATACACTTTGATCAGTTTGTATTTATTCCAAGAATGGAAGTATGGTTCAATACTAGGAAAATTATCAGTATAACTGATTTTGTCAACAACAAAACTAGCAGAAACCATATGATAATATCAATAGGTGCAGAAAAGGCTTTTGACAAAATACAACACCTTCTACTATTAAAACATGAGAAAGTATAGGAATAAATGAAGTCTTCCTCAAAATAATAATTTACATCTATCTAAAACCATCAGCAAGTATTACATGTAATGCAAATAAGCTAGAAGTGTTTCCAATGGGTGAATCAAGGATGTTCACTGTCACTGCTCTTACTCAATTTGGTACCAGAAATGTTAGCAGTACCAATAAGAGAAGAAAAAGAAGTTGAAGGAATCAGATTAGGCAAAGAGACTAAGCTATCATTCTTTGCAGATGATATTATGATATACTTAGAGAATCTTAGACAATGAATAATAAAAAATACTCTAATTAGTAAATAAATTTGGCAAAGATACAGGATATAAAATAAATCCACATAAATCCTTGGCATTCCTATATATTTCTTTTTTTTTTTTTTAAAGCAATTGGGGTTAAGTAACTTGCTCAAAGTTACACGGCCAGTTATTTCTGGGTGTGGTGATAAGTATCTGAGCCCAGATTTGATCCCCAGGTAGCATCCTGACACTGGGGCCAGTGCTCTTACTTGCTGAACCACCTGGCTGCCCCTAAGCAATTGGGGTTAAGTAACTTGCTCAAGGTTACACGGCCAGGTGTTTCTGGGTGGGTGCTAAGTGTCTGAGCCCAGATTTGATCTCCAGGTCATCCCGACACTGGAGCCGGTGCTCTGACTCGCTGTGCTACCTGGCCGCCCTTTCCTATATATTTCTAATGAACACCAACAGCAAACAATAGAAAGAGAAATTCTATTTAAAGTTACTCTAGACATTATAAAATATTTGGAAATTTACCTGCCAAAACAAGCCTAGGACCTAAACAAACACAATTACAAAACACTTTTCATACAAATAAAGAGAGATCTAATAATTGGAAAAAACATCATTGCTACTGGCTAGGTCGAGCTAATATAATGAAAATTACAATTTTACCTAAATTAATTTACATATTTAGTACCATACCAATCAATCTACCAAAAATTATTTTATAGAGCTAGAAAAAATAGTAACACCACTCATTTGGAATAATGAAAGGTCCAGAATATCAAGGGAATTAATGAAAAGAAATGCTAGGGAAGGTGGTCTAGCCATAACAGATTTTAATCTGTATTATAAAGCAAGAGCCATCAAAACTACTTGGTATTGCCTGAGGAATAGAGTAGTGGATCTGTGGAATAGATTATGTACAAAAGATACAACAGTCAATGAGTATGGTAATCAATTGTTTGATAGATACAAAGACCCCAGCTTTTGGGATAAGAACTCACTATATGACAAAAACTTCTGGGAAAATTGGAAAATAGTATTGCAGAAAGTGGGTATAGACCAATATCTTACACCATATACCAAAATCAAATCTAAATGGGTACACAATCTAGCTATAAAGGCTGCTCCTCTAAGCAATCTGGGATAGCAAGAAATAGTTTACCTGTCAGATTTATGGAGAAGAGAAGATTTTATGAACAACATGAGTTAGAGAGCATTATGAAATGCAAAATGGTTAATTTTGACTACATTAAATTGAAAAGTTTCTGTACAAATAAATCCAATTTAACCAAGATTAAGAGGGAAGTGTGAAATTAGGAAATAATGTTTATAACCAATTTCTCTGATAAAGGCCTCATTTCTAAAATATATGGAGAACTGAGTCAAATCTATAAAACTACAATTACCAACTGATAAGTGGTCAAAGGATATGAATAGCAGTTTTCAGAGGAAGAAATTTAAGATATCTATAAACCTATGAAAAATGCTATAAATCACTATTGTTTAGAGAAATGGAAATCAAAGCAACTCTTAGGTACCACCTCTCACTGGTCAGATTGGCTAAGATGACAAAACAGTAAAATGATAAATGTTGGAGAGGATGTGGAAAAATAGGAACACTAATACATTGCTGGTTGAGTTGTGAACTGATCCAACCATTCTGGAAAGCAGTTGGGAACTATTCCCAAAGGGCTATAAAAATGCATAGCATACCCTTTGACCCAGCAATACTACTTTTAGGGTTGTATCCCAAAGAGATCACAGAAGTGGGAAGAGGCCCCTTATGTACAAAAATATTTATAGCTGCTCTTTTTGTGGTGGCAAAGAACTGGAAATCAAAGGGATGCCCATTAATTGGGGAATGGCTAAACAAGTTGTGGTAAATTAATATAAAGGAATACTATTGTGCTATAAGAAATGAGGAGCTACAGAAATCATAACCTGGAGAGACTTTTATAAACTGATGCTGAGTGAGGAGAGCAGAACCAGGAGAACTATACACAATTACAAACACATCGAATGTGTGATGATTGACTTGTATAGACTGGGCTCCTTTCAGCAATGCAAAGACAACTCCAAAAAACTGATGATGAACAGGGCTAACCACATACAGAGAAGGAATTACTGAGTCTGAATGTAGACTGAAGCAAACGACTTCCTCTCTCTTTGTTTTGTTTTGTTTCCTCTTTCTCATTGTTCACTCCATTGGTTACAATCTTTCTTTACAACTTATATAATGTTTAATGTGAAGTATTTGCAGATCCTATACTTGATTACATGCCAACATGAATGGCAGGGGGGAGGAGAGGGAGGGATAGAAAATTTGAAACTCAAGGGATTGTGGAACTGAATGTTGTAAACTAAAAGTAAGTAAATAAATTTTTTAAAAAGATAAAAGCATTAGATATATATTTTGTATTTATATGTATGCACATGCATGTGTATTTTACCCATGTGCAACTGCATGTAGGTGTATGTGCATATATTTTCAATGGTAAAAGAGTTTTTCCTCCAATAACAGCAGTTCTTAAAGTGTGTTCTATCCTTTTGTTCATGAGGTCAAAATAATTTTCATAGTGATATTAAGATTTTAATGGTTATTAAAATATCCTTCCCCTTTCAAACCACATATCTGTTTGAAGCCAGATTTTTCATACAGTTCAACCAAAACAACGTATCAAAATAGATTGAATGCAAAAGCAGATATGAGAACCCAGCTGTTTTCTATTAAACCAGGCATTAAGACAATTTTCAAAATTGACAAAATGTCATCCTCTTTTTTTGTTTGGGGAAAATAAGTTATTTAGCATAAAATGGTATTTATGTCGATATTTAGTAGGCTTTTATTGATATTTTAAAATAATGAATAAATATCTTAAAATGATCACTTTTCTTTTCTCATAGAGTATCACTAGATATAACCTGAAAAAAAGCTTTTTGTTGTCCTTAATAAGGTTTAAATATTATAAAGAGGTGCCGAGACAAACATTTTGAGAACTTCTCTCCTAATTCATAATCCTTTACTCTTGTGGAATTTTGAATATACTGTGTTTGGTCTTATGGTGGAACAGAAAAAACAACAAAAAAGTAGTATTTCCACATTCATTCTGAAGGATAACAGCACTTAAAAGTTATGTCATTTCTCTAATGCTTGATAATGCTATCAAGGAATTCTAACCAATATTATTTATCTTAGAGGATGGAGCTAAGATGGCAGAGTAGAAGCAGGAAATTCCATGAGCTTCCCCCACAATCACCTCAAATACTTACAAAATATGACTCTAAACATATTTTAGAGCTACAGAACCCACAATGTGACAGAGAGAAACAAATGTCCCACTGACGTCAGCCTGGCAGGCCAGCAGGAAGTTTTCATTGTAGCGTGTTGGGAGCCAAGCACAGTCCCACCTGAGCTGTGTTGATTTGGCCCCAGGACACACCTGACCAGCAGTGCCAGAGCAGATTTCAGGAGAATGAATCACCAGCAGCTGTGGCAATTTCCAGACTTTTCAACCCATAAACACCAAAAAGAAACTAAAAGGTCAGTAGGAACTCTGTTGTGCAGTCCAGCCCCTCCCCTTGGGACAAGAGGTGATGGAATCATGTCTGTGGCGGCAGCATCTTCCTTGTGGCTGCCTCAGGAGCTCCTGGACTAGAGATTGTAGAGGGACCAAGCAATCATTCAGAGTATAATCACTCTTGCATCATTCTTACTTCTCTTCCCAGTTTTTCCTTCACTTCTCTTACTTGATTTTCAAAATCCTACTTAAGCTCCTCCATGGCCTGCAAACAGTTCATATTTTTCTTGGAAGCTTTTTAAGGTGGGAGTTCTGACTTTGTTGTCTTTGTCCTGTTCCATGCTTTGATCCTTTTTGTCCCCCAAAATGATGCTATGGTCTGTTTGTGCTTCCTCTGCTTAATTATATTGCCAGTCAATTACATATCTTTTGAGCTTTTTTCCATGGTAGAACTCGGCTTCCAGATAGGAGAGTTTGTCCTAAATTTCTGTGGTTTTCACAAATGTTGTCAGAGGTGTAAGGAGGGCACCCTCTCTACAAATACCACACTGGCAAACTGGCATTTCTTACCCAGGACTACCACCCAGGAAAGCAACCCAGATCTACGTGGGTCAAAGCAAGAGTGATTATACTCTGAATGGTTGCTTGGTCCCTGTACAATCTCTAGTCCAGGAGCTCCAGAGGCAGCCACAAGGAAGATGCTGCAGCCCCAGCCATGATTCTATAACCTCTTGTCCCAAGGGGAGGGGCTGAAAAGTGGGGAAAACAATACCTCCATCGTTGCCTCATTCATCAGAAATTTAAGAAGTAGATATAATATCACAGGTACTATGCTGGGGATACAATAAAAAAAAAACTACCCTAAAGGAATTTATTTACTGGGGGGGGGGCAGTAATTTATACTGGCAAATATATCCCAAGATAAAGATCTCTTTCTGTTGTTGTTCAGTGGTGCCCAATTCTTTGTGACCACATTTGGTATTTTCTTGGCAAAGATAACAGAATGCTTTGCTACCTCTTTCTCCATCTCATTTTATAGATGAGAAAACTGAGGCAAATAAGGTTAAGTGACTTACCCAGTCACACAGATAGTAAGTATCTGAGGCCACATATGAACTCAGGTCTTCCTGATTCCAGGTCTGGTTATATCTCCATTTTGCCACCAAGTTGCACACAAGATTTTGAAGGGGGAAATACAACTGGGGTGGGGGGGTTGTCAAGAAATGATTTTTTGTAGGAGTTAGTACTTTCCATAATATGGCAAAGGAATTAAGGAATAAAGAGTGAATAAATTTGCATTATGGGAGATAATTCTATGAGGCCACACACATTCTTTGTCTCTATCTCTTGGAATTTGTGTGTGTGTGTGTGTGTTTGTGTGTGTGTGTGTGTGTTTTCCTCTATGTGAGACATCCTCAGATCTTTATTCAATGATTGTTCCTTGTACAAAATCAACTGAGTAAATTGAGATAGATTTATTCACAACTACTAAGCTTAAGATAAATATTAGAGGTTTCATCATTGCCTAGCAGCTGAATTTCCACTCCATCTTATGACAAAAAGATTGATCTGTGAAGACATCACCAAATATTCTTCCCTCCTCCCCCCTGCAATGATATAGTATTGAAGAAATCAATGCAATTTGCCATTTAATCAAGAGAACGTGCATCTGTGCAACTAAGTTTCTATTCAGATATGTCCAATGTCTAGCACTTTGGGAAGAGGGGTGTGAGAGTTTGCTCTTTTAAGAGAGACACAGATAAATTGGAAGCTCTTAAAAACAACTAGAATGATGAAGCACCTTGGATTCCTCCAAATCAAAATCCATGAAGAAAACTAGGCATTCTCTGCCTGGAGAAGATGAGGACTAATGACTCCTGGCACTCTCACTCCCCCCCTCCTTTTGAACCTGAAGAATCATGAGGCATGTCCATTCAGGCTGCAGCTTACCTTATATGTAGTTGCTTTCTCCCCTTATTAGAATGTAAGCTTCTTGAGAACAGGGTCTCTAGGAGTTTTCTATTTCTTTCCCTAGAATTTAGCACAATGTTTGGCACATAGTAAAAAGCTAACACATGCTACCCCTAGTCCCATTCATACCATTATAATTTCAGATATTTGAGGGAATATCACGCAGAAGAGATATTGAACTTTTTGACTTCTTTCCTAATGATTGAATTATTTGCAATGAGGGAAATGACAAAGAATACAGATTAAGCTCCCTGGAAGGAACAACTTTCCCAGAATCTTAGATTTCCACATGTGGTATGGGGCTGATCCATGAGGTCAACACCTAATCTACTGACTTCAAGCAAATTTGTATGGCCTCTTTTCCACCTGTCAGGTGTTTGGAAGAGTCAAATGTTAGTCAGATATAGAATGAATTAAAATGTTAGCTTTAAGATTCCTGAGAATAAGACTAGGCCTCCACAACAATTATGAATATTATTCAGATGCTACAAAGAACTCTTCAAAAGAAATTAAATAAGAATCCCTTAAAGAACATTTACTCTGATAGCAGACAAGACTAAAACCCAGAACCTTTTTCCTCCACTAAATTAGGTTTCCTTTTATTGAATAGACTTATGAGTTCCAGGCAAATGTTGTTTTCATTTTTATTTGTTTTCCCTATAATGTCATGCAGGATGAAAGAAAAGGAGGGGAATGCCAAGTGCTCCCAGGAAAACACATGGGGTTGTTTGTAATTCAAGTTCTTTAATTAGAAATTGACATATTCTTTCATCATCTCATTTACTGCATGAATATCTCTCTCTTCTTCACCTTTCCATTTATTTCATGGCCATGTGCATAAAAGAAATACATCATAAAGTGAATCACGTACTTTTGTTGAAAATATAAATGAATTTTAAATTCAAAATAAAACAGTTAACTGTATTTCAAATAATATATTACACATGTCTTAAAGAATTGTAAAACAGTATGTGAGATGAATGGAGTTTAAATTCTTTACCAACTGAAAGAGCAATAAAGGACCAAGAGAGGAGGTTGTATTTCAGTTGGTGTTAGAGGTGGGTAGTAATTCATCAAGTAAAGAGCGTGGGATAGTATTTCCTGCTTGGGGAACAGACAAGTCAAGATAGGAAAAAGAAAAGCATGTTTGCAGCTTGCCATTACTGTTCGTTAGTATATAGATGTCTATTTAGGAAGACCAGTAGGAGATATAGCTGACAAGGCAGACATGTGATCCAGTCAAAGAAGTCTGCAGTTCTACTCAGTTAGAAATAAGATATCACTGAAATTTATGAGCAGAGACATGGAATGACCAAATCTTTGAGTAAAGAAAATTAGCCTGGAAGCCATATAAAGAGGGGTCTTGAGTGGGGGAAGAAAAAAGCAGGGAATGTCCATTGGAAGGTTATTGTGATGGATAAGGAAAGTAGTGCTGACTTTCGATGTTAGGATCACTACAGTTGAACTCAGTTTGGAAATTTAAAATAAATAAACAAATAAATAACTTGGCCCAGATATGTGGGAGGAAACTATGGAAGAAAGGATAATCATGTGTGATAGTAATGGCATTTAAAGATTCCCCTGTATTGGCTTAGTTTTTCAAATTGATTGTGTTAAAACCCAGAGCTTGTTAATCCCACCTGTGGGATGGACTTGTTGACTTGAAAAGAGAGACACGAACTGGGAGGAGCTGGTGACATAGATTTGGAGAGACAAGTGAGAGGCAGAAGAACTTTTTTTTGGAAGCAGCACGCACGTGGAGGCAGAGAGAGAGACTGAGAAGGATTGCTGGGGCCACTTTGAATCGCCCTGGACTTTTGAGACCTGCCCCCTGAGCTGCCAAGGACTGAGGAGACATGGCTGTTTTGCTGGTACTTTGTCTGTCTGTTTTGATGTTGTTTTGCCAGATTTGTCCACTGGTGAAAGACTGTCCTGTTGAAGAAGTCCTGGAACGTGGCTGTTGGATAAGAAGCCCGGAGACTGTCCTGCAGACAGAGAGTGGATACTGTCTACTGGTGAAGGACAGTGCTGTTGTTGAAAGGGTCTGGGAACCTTTCTGTTGGTTCAGAAGCCCTGAAGAAGGATTTTCTTGTTGTATGTTTACAGAAATCCTGGGAGAGGGCTTTGCTAATGTTTTCAGGAGTTCTAGGACTGTTCTACAGACAGAGGATGAATTAATGAAGGGACTGGCAATATATCTTGTGGCCTTGCTAAGCCTTGTCTCCCCAGGAACTAACATTGTTGAGAACTTGCCTCATGTCAAGATGAAGAAAAGACCTCCATTTGGGTATTAAGTGCTGTGTTTAAACTTGATGTAACTCTGGGGTAGATTCAATTGAGATCCAGGGGTGGGGAACTTTTGACCTTTCTGTGGTCTGTGATTGAACAAATGAAGGTACTTTACTTATGTTTGGAAACTAATCTACATTTGAGAAGAGGGACTTTGTGGTGGACTAAATGAAGGTATAGCCTAGGGGTGGAGTAGTATTTAGAACAGGGACTTTGTAATTGATTGAATGATTGGAAGGTCCTGGGGTGGGGTAGTACTTGGAGGTTATTTAATCACACTTAGTAAATGCTGTATTTTGAATGATGTCATGTTTTGATCTTCTCTGTTCTTAATTTATCACTGAATAAAATGCAGAGCACCTATGCTGGTATTTTGAACCTTGGGAAGTTGCCTTTCCTTGGCATTACATTACATCATGGAGAAATTGAAATGTTTCACCCAAGTCCCTAGAACTTGGGGACTCTTAGTACTGAGGAAATTGGGTGACACAGTACTCATGTGCTAAAAGTGACAAGAAGGAAAACAGGAAAAATCCCTGTGACCATACTTAGCTGGAGATAGAGAATTTGTGATTCAAGGGGAGACTATGTTTATGGCCCTCTCTTGAGTGAATTCTTGAGTCACTGATACCAGTGTGCAAAATAAGGCTTATGTATATAATAAGTATCTTGAGCCAGAATATGTGTTTTGGATATATAAACAAAAGTATAACATTTTTCCCATAAGGGCTAGTCATTGGAGATCTGGTTTCCTGGAAAAGGGAACAAGTAACATCAGCTGAAGGTTCTAGAAGTTCAGGAGAAAGTGAACGGGTTGTTGAGGGCAGGTAGCTAGGATTCTTAATGAATTAAGGAAACCCACAGGAATGAATGCTAAGAAGGACATTGAACCTCAGGGTTATAGAGGACAGTCTCTAAATAAACATTTATTAAATGACTACTATGTACTAAGAGGTTCTATAAATGATAAGGATATAAATATGAAAAAGACAGTACCCACACTTAAGGGACTTACAATTTAATGGGGAAAGACACCACACAAAAGGGAGCAGAAAAGAGTGGGATGGTAACTGGTAAAGGTGACTGGGAAATTAAGAGAGGGCTGGTATGGATGCACGGCTAATAGGAGGCTTTGGGAGGAGCCCTTCATTCCATCTTTCAGTGAGAGGAGTCCCAGGGATAAGAGGTTACTGATGAGATACAAGTACCACAGCTGACAGCTAACTTGCAGAATGACATTCTAGTGATGCTGGAGATATGATGGGGAAATCAAAAGAAATGAACCTTGGTGGGAAATGAAAATTGGCCTGCATTGTTATAATCGTTAAATTAGTGATTTAGGAGGACCTCTTCACTCCATACTCTTTTCAGAGGAGTGCCAGGGACAGTGATCCATGACCCCATCCAAGGGTAGGAGGAAGGAAACTTTGATAGAAGAGTTACATTTGATCATTTCACTCAAGCCTCTTTGTTTTTCCAGAAACTTCCTAGGATAGCCAGGAAATTTTCTAAATACAAAGAAGGTGTCAACTCAGTTGTCCTTAAAGGGAATCCAGAAAACTGGAGATGAAGGATGGCATTGGAGGCAAGGGGGGCAGTCTATATAAAGACATGTAAAGTGGGGAATAAATGTTCAAACACTAGAGAGAAAACAAAAGAGTATAGGCGAAACACCATGAAGGCTCACATCCTCCTTTACAGTAAGCAGATCAATAACAGGATTCAGAAGCCTTAACATTCCTAAAATGGAAGATCTCCATCTGTACAAAACCTCAGAGTCCATCTTGTCCAATGCCTTCATTTTATAGATGAGGAACTGAGGTCCGTGGAGATGAAATGACACCCGAGGGTATATGAGTGGCAAGATCAAGGAGTGGGATTGAAGCCAAAGTTATCCGATTTCACAACCAAACCTTTTTTTTTTTACTCAGAAAGTCAAACTTCTTCATGTAACATAGCATTTTTCTATCTCCTCTGCTTCTCTCAACAAAAATAAATAAAAAAATAATTTTAAAAAAGATTCAGCTATTTTAAGTGGGATACCATAAGCTCATGTGAGGAAAAACTTTTGAATCATAATTTCAATCAGGTCACAAATGTGTTACAGTGCTCCATCTCTTACCCTTACAATTTCTCGCTTACCATCCACATTGCCTGCTATAGACTCCTTCCTTTGCTCTCTCTTAAAATCTTTTGCTTTTATTCAAATCCCAACTCAAATTCCATCTTCTACATGTGGTCTTTCTTGGCCCCTCTAACAGCTAGTGCCTCACTCTTGAAGAATATGCTCTTCCTACATTGCATCTACCTTGTACAGACTGATTTAGATGCCTTCCCCTTTAGAATATAAGTTCCTTGAATTATCAGAGTATCTGGCATATAAAATATTTCATTAGTATTTGTTGATAAAAAGAAGTGATTTTGTGTTGTATAGATTATTAAGATTGGAAAACTCTCTGGTATGGGGTTTTAACATTAATATTTGTGGGTACTAGATAGTTTAATCAGGTTATACAAAATTGCTGAAATAAACTCTAATTCCTTAGAATCTCATTAGCTCCCTTTGGCAATGTCAGTCAATGTGAAGAATAAGACATTCAGTGCAGAATCCAAATAATTTTGTGGAAAAATTAAATTTCTTTTTGAAATTAAAAGAAGTGCATTTCTTCAAAGTGTGTGTGTGTGTGTGTGTGTGTGTGTGTGTGTGTGAGAGAGAGAGAGAGAGAGAGAGAGAGAGAGAGAGAGAGAGAGACAGAGAGAGAGAGAGACAGAGAGAGAGAGACAGAGACAGACTTTTTTCAAAGAAGACAGCTATTAGATCAATAGGTAATTGGTAAATTTATTACTTTGTTCTGAGAATGCAGTGTTGTTTAGATATATTCTGTTCTTTTCTATATTATATGTCGATTGTGGTTAGAGGCCTAGAATGTTATATACAAATACTTCTCACATTTCTCATTCAACACAAATCTCTCACTGTGATTTTTGATTCCTTTTCATCATTTCTGCACAGCATTTGAAAAGACATAAGAATATTTCTTAGATAGATAAAAAGGCAATGTCCTGCACCACCCTACCCTTGTGAGTGCCTGGGTATTATAGCAAGGTCCTCAGTAAATGTGAGGATTCAGTATGGCATGGTAAAAAGAGTACTGGGTTAAGTATCAGAAATCTTCGGACCAAATATGGCTACTGCTTTATTTCCTATAAAATCTAGGGCCAGTTAACTGGCATCTTTAGGTGTCAAGTTCTTTAATATGTGGAAATTGCCTTATGAAGGGACTTTAATTTTGGAGTTCATGAATTTGAGATTTTTTAATATCCTGATAAATATATCTGAATATAATTGCTGTCCTTTGTAATATTATATTTTTGCTTTTATTATTTAAAATATATTGGTCTGTAAAGGGCTCTGTAGGCTTCAAGAGTTTGCCAAAGTGATGAATGATATATACACAAAGCTTAAGAACTCCTCACTTAGGAGAATGACTTGAAGGATTATGGATTATGAGGACAATGAGACAGGATCAGAAGAGTATCTGGGGATGCAAAAATTGAAATTTAGTTAGGTTTTTTTTTTTTTGTTCAGAAAATGCTTAAAAACACTGACGTCATGCTCACAATTCTTTAGGAAGATAGTGAGGCCTCTTCATTTAGAAACAATGCCACTCAGGTAGAGAGGTGGGGAGTGATATTCTCATGGTCACAGAGCCAGGAAATATGAATAGATAGCCATCCATACCAAGATCTCTCCTGCTTCCCAGGACAGATGTCTCTCTATAATACTCTATAACAATCAGTGAGATAAATGGCTGATGGAACAGGTTTTCAGCTGTTATTGAGAAATACTGCATGGTAGATTTCCCTTTTCATGAAGCTGGGTCAATGATTTTTGACTTGACTCAATACTTGTGGGAAACGCCCTTCCAGGAAACCTGGTATGACCTTCCTTCAAATTCCTTAAATAAAAGGCATCTAAGCCTTATGTTGACATCATAAGGTTACAGGTCAAACAGGTCAAAACTCCACCTGCGAAATAGTACTCAAATCCTCCTTCAGCTTGAGCCACTTCAGGAACCAAAAAAATGCCAGCACCACTCATAATCATTGATCTTACAGCCACTTTTCTAATCCAACCATTATAGCTAACATTTCTGTAAGTAACTGATTTCACGCACAGGGAAATGGAGACAAAATAGATGATGAAAATGTAAAAGCCATTCCCAGTCTTATATTGAAGCATGTGTGTGTGTGTGTGTGTGTGTGTGTGTGTGTGTCTGTGTGGGTGGGTGTGGGTGTGGGTGTGTGACATGGGAATGATAGAAGGAAGAAAGGAATTCCCAGTTGGGAGAAATGACCTCTATTTATGGAGTTTAATACCATCTCTATAACTTAAAGTTTGCAAAGTATCCTAGGCCTCTACAAGACTAAATAACTTGCTCAGCGTCACACAGAATACATGTATCAGAGGCATATTCCTGGGACTAAGGTCAGTTTTCCATACACTACTCGCTCTGTGCTTTCTCTGAATAAGATTACTTCACAAAATGCATTGCATAATGAATTCAAATCTAGGTGCCTATCTATTCCACCATGCTAGCTCTCCAAGTGACAAATAACACATTGCGATGAAATGACTTAAGAAAACAGGAGGGCAAGATCATTTATAGTCATAGTGGTCAAATAAGACTTCAGGGTAGAAGTAAAACAGAACTTGGTCCTTAAAAGAAAACCTATATTTTCAGTGGCAGAAATGAGGAAATAGGACATTCTAGGGAAGGGAGATGGTACAAGGGCATGAAGAAGAGTCACCGCAGAATGTGGGAAGAGAATAACTACGATTGAATTGTAGGTTATGAAAGTATAGTCATGTGAACAAAAACTGGATACCAGAGACAGACTTGAGACATTTTTTTTATCAAAAAGATTAAGAGAGGGAGGCCTTTTGTTGAACATATGCCTGAATAATTTCCTATCTATTGGCAAATTTTCTAGCACACCAAGTATGTTATGGGTAAGTAGTTCTAGACTGGCTTGGCTCTTAGCCAGTGGATTACCTAGAAATTGAACCCCTGTAATGAAAAAAATGATTGATGAAGATGTGATAAATGTGAGGCAGAGTAATCAGAGAGGGGGATTCTTAAATAGTTACACTTGATAGGTAGCTGGAGTCCCACTTCCTAGAGCAGTGGGAGACTTCCTAGGCTAAGAGACAGGGAGACTTGATTTCAAATGCATCTGAGACCCTTCCCAGCTGTGTGACTCTCAACAAGTCGGTAGATCTGCCTCTGTACTTTTGCAGTTTTTCGCACTACAAAATAGGGGTGGCAATAATAGTACCTATGTTGCAGGGCTTCTGTGACCAGAAAATGAGATCAGATTTGTAAGAAGTGCTTAGTACAATACCTGACACACAATTAACAATGTACAAATCCTTGTTCCTTTCCCCTCTCCTTGCCCCTCCTTAATGTAAGTTGGGACCCTATCAAATATAAGAATGATCAGTTCAAATTTTTACTTCAAACAGACAATGATATCAAAAGGGACTTCTGCAAAATGAAAATGGGATCACTAACAAACATCTTAAAAGTATATGATGCCAAGATGGCAAGGGATTTTCTATGGTGGGCCCAATTATTTCTGCCTTGACATGAGACCACATGGATTTCCAAACCCATAGCAGAGAAAGAGGATAAGAGACAAAAAGGAAAGGGAGGAAAATGGATGGTGGATGGCCACACTTTTTTCCATCATTGATAAAATCCCTTTATCTTACAGTGAACAGAAAAATTGAAGAGACAGTCACTGTTCCACAATTCAGGAGAGAAGTAATATAGGCTGAAGAAGGCAGAACAAAAAAATATTCACTAAGTGACTGGGGGATGGTGGAAAGAAGGAGAAAAATAGAGAGAGAGAGAGAGA
>NW_027186352.1:17738700-17791463 GCF_028583685.1 Petaurus breviceps papuanus
CTTCCTTCCTTCCTTCCTTCCTTCCTTTCTTTCTTTCTTTCTTTCTTTCTTTCTTTCTTTCTTTCTTTCTTTCTTTCTTTCTTTCCTTCTTTCTTTCTTTTCTTTCTTTCTTTCCATGGATAATATAGACATGTTTCCATGGCTTCACATATATAATATGTATTATATCACTTGTCTTCTTAATAAGTAAATGAAATGTTGGAGAAACAGAATTTGCTACTCAAGATTCATAAAAAAATAATCATATATGACTATATATGCATTGTATATACATACATTTTCTCAACTGGAAAGATAGATTAGAAAAAAATATGAAAACGGAAAAAATCACATTGAGGAGGCTATTGTAATAATTTGTTTGAGACCTGATGGGGATCTGACTATGACTTTAGCAATAGATGTTTAAAGATTTGAATTAAAGTAAAAGATTTTATGGAGTTCTAGAAAATGGCAATATTGACTAAGTCTGATAACAGGTTGGACAAAGAGGCATTATTGTTGCTGTTGTTCAGTACTTTTTTGGTCATATCTGACTCTTCATGGCCCTTTTGGGGGTTTCTTGGCAAAGATACCAGAGTGATTTGGAATTTCCTTCTCCTGTTCATTTTACAAATGAGGAAACTGAAGGCAAGAGGGTTGAATGACTTGCCTATATTCATTCAGCTAGTAAATGTCTGAGGCCAGATTTGCACTCAGAAAGATCATTCTTCCTGAACCTAGGTCCCACACTCTATTCACTGCACCACCTAGCTGTCCAGACACATTGTAGGAAAGATCAAAGATTACCCTAGTGTTCTAAGCCCAAGTGACTAGGAAGGTGCTCATAACAAGTAACTATGATAGGGAAGTCAAGAGAAAGAAAAGCATCATAGTTTCTTCATGCACAAAATAATAATATTAATTCCTAAACTATTATCTCAGTGTTAGTCTATATACTGACAGTTCTGCTATAACACATACTTTGAAAATGCAAAATTATTCCATAAATGATATCTTAGGGACAAGTTGCGCACAATACAGATTTAACATTTGTTTACATGTGGTTTCATCCAAAACAAGTACTAGATGAACCCAGAAAACTGCACTGAAATTAAATGAGCCATATAGAAACACACAAAATGCACATACCTCAGTTCACTGCATGCGTTATGTTCCACCATTGTGTTTTGTTTTATAAAAATAAGAGTCATTCCCCAACTGATAAAACATCAAAAGATATGAATAGATTTCAGATGAAGTTATCAAAGCTATCTATAGTCATATGAAAAAAATGCTGTAATTCACTATTGAGTGTAGAAATGCAAATTAATATAATTCTGAGGTCCTACCTCATACCTATTAGATTGGCTAATAGAACAGAAAAGGAAAATGACAAATGTTCAAGGGGATGTGGGAAAAATGAAACATTAATGCACTGTTGGTGGAATTGTTACCTGATTCAACCATTGGAATTATATCCAAGGGATATAAAGTCAAAAGTATACCTAGCAATACCATTTACTACTAGATTTGTATCCAAAAAGAGATTTCTAAAAAAAGATGAAAAAGTCATATATGTAAAATATATATATATATATAGATAGATATAGATATAGATATCAGCTCTTTTCTAGTAGCAAAGAATTAGAAACTGCTTAGATGTCCATCAGTTAGGGAATGGCTGAACAGATTGTGCTTTGTGATTGTGAAGGAATATTATTCTGCTATAAGAAATGATGAGCAGGTTGCTCTCAGAAAAACCTGGAAAGATTTACAGAAATTGATGTAAAGAGAAATCTACTCTGTACAAAGTAACAGTCATACTGTAAGATGATCAGCCACGAATGACTTGATCTTTTCAGCAAGACAATGATACAAGACAACTCTGAGGGACATATGATAAAGAACACTGCCCATCCCTAGAGAAAGAACGGATGGTATCTGAATACAGATTGAAACATGGTTTTTAAAATTCATTTTTCTTGAGATTTTTGTTTTGTTTCAGTCCATTTTCTTTTGCAACATGACTAATATGAAAAATGTTTTGCCCAAACTGGCTTATGTTACATTCCAAACATAGATTTTGTTCTTCATTCTGGCACCAAACTGGATAAATGTATTCCCTATCCCACATGCTATGGACAAAAGGATCTTCATCACCCTTGTTTTCCCTGAAAACTTTCTGGTCTTTATTCCTATTTAAACTGAGTCACTCAGATCTAAATGTAAAATTCCAGATGATATGTGATGAGAAGAGAGGACAATATGAATCTCATTTTCCTTTTTCTGGAAGCTATGTCCTTCAGCTCTTAAGTGGGAAAATACTTAAATTCAACATCATTGAGAAATAATTGATTAGAATAGGGAATGGTCCAATGGTTCTGTAATTTCATTGACATAAGAAACTCTTGAAAGAAACAGCATCCTCTTATAATTCAAGTTGGCAACTCTGATACAGTAGATTCTAAGAATGATGCCTAGCAAGTGGATGGCTTAAGAGGCTTGCCTAAGGCCATATAAATAGTTTCAGAGGTCAGATTTAAACTCACTTCTTCCTGACTTCAAGGTTATTTCCCTATACAGACATAGATTCTCTAAAATTCTGATATTCAAGATAAATAGAGAATTGATGTAATTGTGAAACAGCAGAGATAGGTGGGCAGGTTATATAGAAAGCTGGTCTTGTAACTAACAAGAACTCAGTTCAATGTTCACATATGTGCTTTGGGATCCTAGGCAAGTTACAACTTCTCAGTGCTATAGGCAACTTTCAAAGACTATAAATTTTGGAGATGATGTCCATTTGCAGATGGAATTGTCTTTTCTGGAAGTTCTCTAGACCAATGGAATTATAAGTCTGATCTCTAATCCTATAGACATAAAGGGCATGTTCAATATTTTTTTTAAATGCCTTCAGAAAATAGATTTTTTGATTGAAACAAAAACCACACTAAGTGTGTGGGTGTGGGGGCAATTTTACCTTAACAGAGGCCTTTGTTGATTCAAATAAATCTCAATGGTATAAGTGGGTGAGATTTATTATCAGGGAATCTTATGTTCTTAACTCTTCTGGCTTGGGAGAAAAGAATCAATGAGTGAACTTTATAGCTGAATACCCTCTGATCTCCTTTCCTTTACCAAAGTAAGCAACACTGAGGATATGCTGAAGATAAAAAGAATCATTGACTTAGGAAAAATCCCACAATGATATATTGGAATGAGAGAGTAGGGGACCTCCTGCCCTCACTTCATCTCTAAGAAATTAAAAGAAATGTGAGGGGAGGGCTAGAAGTGGGAAAGAAAAGGAAGTTCCTTAAGACAGAATGATTCCTTGTCAGTATAAGCATGGGTTTAATTTCTTTAAAAAAAAAGACAAATGTAATTCCTAAAATAGCCTTTCTTCATAAATTTGATTTTAGGCAAGTAAATGAGCATTCATTTAAAAGGGTTTTAAGTATTAAATAGGTTCTTATTGATATAATAACATATATTCACATTCTACTTTAAAGATTTGCAAGCAATTGACATATATTAACTTTTTTGATATTTACAACAGTTCTTTGGAGAACATGTAGTAAATTATTTTCATCATCTCCCTTTTATGGATGAAAAAAATGAAGCCAATGCAAGTTGAGCACCTAGTACATGACAGAGGGAGGATTGGGCCCCACATTTTTCTGACTCCTCGTTCTATATTCTACCCTCCATAGCTGTGGTCTCCAAAGTAGGGTGCACAGAAGTTCATTGATTGGAGTGTGTGTAGAAAGGACTTATTAGAAGTTCCATTGATGTAGTTTTAGCATAACAATATTGTAAAAAGAGAAATGAAGTTTTATTAATATTTACTATACAGATTGACATTGGAACTTTTCATTGGTCTGTACATGAGATGTTAAGGTAAAATTGCCCCCACACCCACACATTTGCATTTGGTATGTGAAGTATTCTGAGGGAAGAGGGAAGGGCCACAAATTTAAGGGACTGACAAGGGCAATCTCACTCAGTTGTTTATTTTCAGCAATTAAACATTTTCTTTGAGTAGCAAGCTTGGTTAAGGTGATTTGTGGATTTTATTATCTAATTTTCCCTAAACTCACAAAATAAAACATTCCCTTTTAAAACAATCCTGTGAGGAAAACATATCCACAAAGTAATATTAGCAATAAGAGTACAAATGCACAATGGTAAATGGAGGTTCTGATTTGTCTCCAATTCCCAGAACAAGCTGTCAGCCACATTACTAGGTAAAAACACAATTATCTGATTCAGGGATACTTAACCTGTCATGGATCGATCTGGAAATCTGCTGAAGCCTATGAACCACTTTTCAGCATCATATTTTTTTTTTTTTAATTAAAGGAAGTGTTTACTTGCTATTTAGGGTTGGAAAAATAAATGTTTTTTTTTTTCTTCTTCCTTAACCAACATCATGGATGCTTACATATATACCAATTAACTTTTTGAGGAATCTTATAGACCCTCATTTAAGACTATCTAATCCAGGAATGGGAAACCTGCGGCTTCAAGGCCACATGGGGTCCTCTGCATCCTCAGGGAAAGCCCTTTTACTGAAGTTAGGATTCAGTCAAAAGGCAGTAATTGAGGACCCAGAGGGCTGCATGTGGCCTTGAGATTGCAGATTCCTTACCCCTGATAAATCCATTAAATACAATAAGAAATCAGAAAAATAAACTCAAAATTTTCAAGAATGTTATTTGAAATATGGTTTGACATTAATTCTAATTATTGATGAAACTCACCCTCATTATAGAAATTCAGTTGATATATTAGCTATGAAGTCATAAGGATAATGATGACATTTAAAAACAGAATTTGCAGGTTGGCTAGGTGGCGCCAGCCCAGAGTTGGAGGACCCGGGATTGGTTCCGGCCTCAGATACTTAACACCCACACAAAATAACTGGCCTTGTAACCTTGGGCATGTTACTTACCCCAATTGCTTTAAAAAAAAACCAGAATTTGCAGCCAAATATATCTTCTAGATTTTTTCTCTATCTACACACATGTACACGCATTAGAAAACAGGATTTTTGAATTTGTTTAAAATGTTTTCTAAATATAGCTAAGTGTGTTCAACACATCCTTTCAGTTTTCAAAACCAGCTGATTAACAACAAGATGTAAATTTATGATCAAAATTTCAAACAAAATGTTTTTGCATAATTTATATTTAGCTTTGAAATCAGAGACATGATTGAGAAAGTCCAGTCAATTGGCTCAACTCTTCTATTTGGATCTATATATCTTTTGGAAATATACTTGTCTTTTGAAGCTATGATAGTTGATAGTCATTAAAATCAAACCCCTTTCCCCCCAAGCAAAAGAGACACAGCCAGAAAGAGACAGAGACAGATAAAGACACAGAGACAGAGAGACAGAAAGAGAGAGAATTGGAATAATATTCAGCGGTATTCCCACCCACCATTCACAAATACTGGAGATATATTATTGGAAAGCAAAAATTTTGGGGGAAAATTCTGCCTTTGTATGTATTGATAAATTATTGATAAAAGTATTATTATAAAGTATTGATAAAACTTGATAAGTTAAACAAAACAAAAAAAAAGAGAATGTTTCATTTAACAGTTTATGCAAAGAAAGTCAGAAATATTTTTTAATAGTAATGTTATAATCTGATGGAGAAGTATTATGCTCTTCCCATTAATGTTTGAAATAATTGTTTCTGAAGAGGTATTTAGTCACTAAAGAACCTGGGAATTCTATTTCTTCCCAGGCTAGGAAAAGAAGAATGTCTCCAAAGAAAAGGCCACATGACCATTTGTTGGGGATGCCAGTTCAGAATGCAATGTCATAGCTGGGATTTTTAATTTCATAGGCAGACAGCAGAAACAATGATGGTCATAGTCAACTTTTGGAAAGTAAGTGGCAGATCTTTGGTAGTGAGTATCAACAATGCATTTAGGAAGGGAACATCTTCTAGATATCAGAAAATGGGAGAGATAGAAACATTGGTATATCCCTTCTTATGTGTAGACTCCACAAAACACAAGGAAGGTATGCAGTGGGGTGGGTGAGTACAGAGAGGAATATACAGGAAATTGTAGGATCTAGAGACAGGCCACTGGGGGTTGATATTTTAACTAAATACTTTTACTAAGTGCTAAGCTAATTAGCTTCTATTTGCTCATTAAAGACAAGCATTGTCAATACTTTCTAAATTCCCCTATCATGGGTTGGCAAAGAAATGGAAATTGTAGGGACACCCATCAATTGGGGAATGGCTGAACAAATTGTAGTATATGATTGTGATAGAATTACTACTGTGATCTAAGAAATAATGAGCTCAATGATTTTAGGAAAATAAAACACGGAAGGACTTGAATGAGCTTATGAAGAGAAAAATGAGCAGTCAAGAAAACATTGTGTACAGTCACAGCAATATTGTTTTTTGAATGACTTTGAGTGAATTAGTTACTTTGACTATTACAAATACCCAAACTAAGTATAAAGGTCATAGTGAAAAATATTATCTGTGTCCAAATAAAAAATTAAAAAATAGAATTACGTATATAATAATTTTACACATACAATGTTTATGTGTATACATACAATTATATGCATATATGTATGTATGATGCATAAATGCATGTATGCACACATACCTATTTGGGTCTAATGTAACCATCTCCAGTGTGGGAAGTGAGGGAAGGAAGAAAAAATAAATTTATATGATAATTTTGTTCTATATTTGAAGGAAATAGCACATTATCCATAGCAGATTTACAGGTTCATGGGCAATCATCTTTTTATTTTTTTTTATTTTCTTTGATTTTTGGAGGGCAATTGAGGTTAAGTGACTTGCCTAAGATCACACAGTTGTTTTTGTGTTAAGTGTCTGAGGCTGGATTTGAAGTCAGTTCTTCCTGACTCCAGGGCCAGTGCTCTATTCACTGTGCCACCTAGCCACCCCTCAATCATCTTTTTTATTGTCGATTATTATAGAAAGTTTGTTTTATTCCATAAATTAAAAAAATAAACACATTTTTTAAAGTGAAAAAGAAAAAGCCGCAATTGTCACAGATTAGTTATGACTCTGAATGTTGATCATACTAAATGGGGACAAGGGCCCCTTACTACTTTGATTTCTACTTGCATCAAAAATACTTTTCCATACCTTTCACTTCTGGTTATCTTCTTCTTAGGTTAAGAGATTATAAGAATTCATGCTGCCCAGAAAGGAAAAAGGAGGCATTGGGAACTTCAAAGTGACTTCTGCTTCCTTTGAACTATGATAGATATGAAACTTAACTGACATACTATACATAAAGTCAATTGGGAAAATAAAGACAGATAACTGATTGCCAGCTCTGTGATAATAAAATATAAGTATCATTTATAAATATAAAGTAGGATGAGGAAAACAAATGAAAATTAAACAAAATATATTGAATAGGTATGGGAGAGAAAAAGGAATTTCAGAGGTAGGCAAGGGACAGAGTAGATAGAGTTAATGGACTTGGAGTCATTAAGAATTAAATTTGAATCCTGCCTGAGACTCTAATTAGGGGTTTGACCCTCAGCAAGTCACTTAATCTTTGTTTGCTTCACTTTGCTCACCTGCCAAATGAGAAGGTTGGATTGAACACCTACTCCGTTCTCTGGCTTATGGATAAAGGGTATTTAATTTATCTGCAGTATAATGATCACATGAGAAAAGAGTGGCAAAGTGAGGTAGCAACCTTTCTGAGACCCTTGAATGGCAAACAAAGGAATTGTCATTTTAATGCCTGGGCACTGGGAGGTTCTGAAGAATTTTCAGCAAAGGTTCAGAGAAGGTATTAAGTAATTCCTCCAAGTTAGCAGAGGGAGCATGTAGGGAAGGCAGGATGTAGCCCCCACACACTCTATCTCCAGATCTAGTGACTCATTCAGTAACATTTTGCTGTTGCTCATATAAATCTCTTTATTTTTAGGGGTGTATGGGGAGTTCAGGATGATGTGAACCTTTGGTGTGAGGGCTTGGCAAGTCCTTTTCAGGGCTGTGCATCCATCGTTGGTGTCCACTTGATTCACCCAAATCTCACCTGTAGCTCAAGCAGGTGTAGCATGTACAACAGCCAACAACCTTGGGAGATGGGCTAAACGTGGTGGAGGGTAACTGACAGGCCTCCAGCCTGTTGGTGAATTAAGGGGATGTCTACCCAAGCAGGTGAAGATCTTCCCTGGTGGAATGGGTGAATGAGAACAATTTGTTTAAATGGCCATGAAGGTGACTGGAACAGCCTCTACGGAACACTTAAAGCTTGGTCAGTTGTCAAAGACCCTAAGGTCATCCACAGCATCCCAGGCCATTGCCAGCACCTCGACTTTGGTCCTGGCACTGGACTTCACTGAGTCAGGGAGACAAAGTGAGGCTGGTGATTTTGTGCCACTGTCGCACTTTAACCCAGTTGACAGGCAATCAAAGACATCACCTATGATGTTGCTGATCTTCAAAAATGAAGGCAAGCAGCAACACAAACAGATATTTCAAGTCCTTTCTGCAGTGCTGTTTTCTGTCTTGGATTGCCTGTCACCTTTTATTTTTTTTTTCCTCTAACAGGATCCCTGCCTAGAGAATTAAGTTTTGATTTGTGTTGGGTTAAACAAAAGTTATCAAGTTTTGTTTATGCCACAAGATATAGCAGGGTTGGAGTTGGGGTACAGGCTATAACAAAACTCCTGCTGTCTGGAACCTTCAGAGAGGTATTTATTCCGGATAAATTAGATTTCTGGATAGCTGAGAGTTAACTCTTTAAGTGGTAAAATGATCATATATGTTTAGATGCTTTGAAAGATGTGTGATTTAACTGACATAACCATTTGCTCCACAAATAAAATATAGCATCCATATCACCACCACCACCTAAGCTTCTTGATTGGGATTAAAATCTGAAAACTGGATGTCTAATCATTCATTCATTCCTTCATTCATCAAGTTTTTATTATTCACCTAATATATCCCAGACTCTACTATGTAAAACATAAATAAAGGTACTGAGCCTGTGATTTCATTCACATAAGGAACTCCCTAATGGGAAAACCCACTTTATCGAAGCAGATAGACAGATTCTCTCTAATTTAAAATCTTAGAGAGTTGATCAAAGTACTGGGAAGTCATCTTTCTCTGTTACATAATCAATCAGTATTGGGGGGGGGGTGGCAGGCTTGAACACAGTCTTCCTGATTTAGTGATAGACATTCTAATTCATTACCGTATGATGAGTCTTAAGATTAAACATACACAGTTATTTAAACCACATGATCCTTGAAATGAGGGACTTATTTTTGCCTTTGTTGTTTTGTATTTTTTTTTGTATTTTCTTTTGTATCTCTAGTATTTAACACAGTGCTTGGCACATGGTAGGGGTTTAATGAAGGCTTATTGAGTGATTGACAATACAATCATGGAAATCAAATAGTACCTGTTCAAAAACTTTCATCACATGGGAAATAGGGTGGAGAAGGGTATGGAAAAAATGTAATCAGATAAAATAATGTGCATAGATTTGATCTACCATGTAACTGAGGACTCCCCACTCTGGAACTACTCTTCACATCCATGGTGTCTTTTTCTGATTGGCTAGTTCCTCTTAAAGCCTCTAGCTCTGTGAAATATTAGCTCTGTGACTTTAGATGAGTCATTTCACTTTTATTGACCTATTTTTCAATCCAAAGAACAAAAGATCAGATTTGACACCTGCTTAGCAGGTTTTTAAGTTATGATGTCAAATCAACAAGTTGTTTCTTAAATGGAGACAATGTACCTGGCATTATGCTAACCATTAGAGGTGACTGAGTGTGTTGATCTTCATTAGTATGGGTAGTATCTTCACTTTGTACATGTTTTGTATACATTTTACCTAAACTCTCTCTCTCTCCCTCTCTTCCTCTCTCTCTCTCTCTCTCTCTCTCTCTCTCTCTCTCTCTCTCTCTCTCTCTCTTTCAGTCTCTCACTCTCTCCTCTCTCTCTCTGTATATATATATATATAATTACATATATAATTATATGTGTATATAAATATATATATGTGTGTATATATACCATATCCTTTGTTAGACCTTACTGACATAGTCTATTTTAGACTTATCCTTGCACACTCAGAATCTACATGATGCCTTTGACTTAGAAGTCATTTAGCAAACACCATTTAATAAACAGTATTTCATTATGACCCAACTGCCAATCATTGGTGGTGGTAGTGCACAATGATAATACATTAATTATTATTATATTGATTATTATATAATTAATTATTAATAATTAAAATAACTCTATTTTAGGCATTTAATTGACCTTATTATTTCATCTGAGGAGTATAAGAAGCTAGGGAGAGGAAGCCTACTAACTTCATTATTTCTGAGGCATGGAAAAGTAGAGAGAAATATTAGGAAACATAACTAGTGTTTAAAGAGAGATTCATATTCATGTCTTTCTTGCTTCATTTTCAGCACTCTATCCACTAAGCCACACTGTCTTCCATTCTACCTTAGGCAAATCAATTCTAATTGCCACTAGCCAGTGTCCTAGTGTTTGTGACTTTGGGTAGCTAAGAAAGATCACCACTAGTCTTCTCATCTTGGCTTTCAATAGTTCTGAATGAAAACAGATCCTATAGCTTCTCTATCATGACATGATTGTCAATTCTGTGCTATTCCATGTGGTAGAAAGGAGAATGGGAAAACATAGAGGCTACTGTGCATTTTTCAGAGGTGCATTGGGGCATTTGATTGAGCCCAGATTTACCTTCTGGGGTCTCAGGAAGGACTCACAAGTAACAAACCATCTATACTGACCAATTCAAACTACTGGCCCAACTGCCTTATTCTATCCATGGCACAAATGACATCAGATTTCCTATTTCTAGTGCAGTTGCCTAAAATCAGCCATTGATATTTGCTATGGTGACAGCCAGATCACATTCAAAGTGTAAGGCCATTTAATTAGTAAAATCCTCCACTGTTAAAAGCCCCTTATAAATTGTTCCCCTCCCACTTCTTTTCAGAATTCTTAAATCTTACTCATCCTTGCCCATTCTTATATCCAGTGGCACTGGCCTCCTTTTACTCTGTCTCAGCCCCTTAAATTCTAAGTGCTTTTCCCCCATGACTATAATGATCTTCATCATCTCTGTCTCTTTGCTTCCTTTAAGGTACAGACAAAAGTCCATCTTCTATAGGATGGCTTCCTCAATATCTCTTAAATCTAACGTTTTTCTTCTCTTGATTATTTCCTATTTATCCTGTCTGTAGTTTGTACATATGTGTTTACTTTTTGTATACCCCATTACAATGAAAACTCCCCTGGGTCAAAGAATGTCCTTGGTCTCCTTTTGTATCTACAGTGCTCAGCACAGTGCCTTGTAGACAGCAGAAGCTTAATAAATATTGATTGACTGACCAATTGACTCTGAGATAAGTCATACTACGTACCCTTTCTTCCTCTAAGTTTAAAAAAAATGATATTTTGGGGGAGATTTAATTTTTTTTGATGCTTGTGAACACTAGCGTGATGGATCTTAACCCCTTGAGATCCAACTTAGACCGTGGCTCAGGCAGTTCAGTTGAAGTAGTTTTGTCTTTGCTATGCTTGCTGAAATTCAGATTTTAGCTCCTGGTTCCCCACCTTCTGATTGCACAGAAGCCCTGCTTCTCTCCCTCCCCTTCCCTGCCAGTAATCCCACACTTGTTGGGATGCATAGGTACATTGCTAAGCCTGATGTATATCCTCTACAATGACACCAATCCAGCATACTGACCAGACCTTTAACTAAAATAAGGGAAATGAGTCACTGAGCAACCTGATTAAGACAAATGAAGAACTTTACTTGGAAACCCCAGGTTTTCATTGTGACACAACTATCTATGATCTATCCTAGAATTTGACCTTTACTTCCTTTTGAAACAGCACATTAAGCCAACAGTAATGACCTTCCTAGGCCCAGGGCTGGATTCAAGCTTAGACAGGTGCTTTTGTATTCCCTTAATTTACTCCTGACTGAGCTAATAGGCTATTAAATGTCCCAATACTTATATAGAAGATTTTGAGCTTGGTGTGAGATCTTAAAAAGGATAACAAATGGAACTCTTCCACAGGGAAGAAAAATGCCAGAATGGTCCCAGCCAGAATGGCAGGCAACGGCTTCAGAACAAGAAGTTGCTGTTGTTTCCCCTCATACTCCAGATTCAAATGGAAATGGATCCAGATAGCAAATAAAAATGGGGTAGGGGGAAGTAACATGAGCCCCATTCTACTCTGTCTTGGCTCAGGTTATATGCCATGCTTGGGCTGTTCTCCTTTTTTATGGCCTTATCTACATCTTGCCACTGGATCCAGATGGCTTTGGAGAAGAGCGAGGCTGGTGAGTTTGCACAGCTCTGACTCACTTAAATCCAGTTCCCTTGCAAGTCATGCTATCACCATTCTGATGTCGTGATCCTCTTAGAGAACCAAGGACAAACACCAAAAACTTCCTCACCTTCGAATTTCAGTTTTCTTTGAGTATCTCTTTCAAGGGCATCTTCCTAATCTCCCCAGTTCTTAGGGCTCTCTCCACATTAAGATAATTTATATTTCTTTCTTTTTGGTGGTAGAAAGTTACCCACAACTGGGATTTTATTGATGTGGTGAAATTGCCATGTGAAAAATTCATTTATCAACAAAGATATGCATTTCAAAAAAGAAAAGTATTAACGCTTGCAGGATATAGACTTAGTCAGAAGGGATGACTGATGCTGTATGCCCCAAATCTCTCATTTGACAAATGAAAAATCTGAGGTGGAAGGAGTTTAAGTGATTTACCCAAGGTCATACAGAAAGAATGTTCTACAACTTAGAGTCTGAGAGAGTGACTTGCTTAGGATCAGCCACTATAAGTCGGAGGCATTAGGCATAAATTGCAGCTGGATGTTCCTGTCTTCCAGACACGCTTTCTATCAGCTATACCCATAGCATCACATTCAAATAGGAACAGATCTCTGTGGAAACACACTGACCCATAAATCCACACACTAGCATTATCTAGGCTGCACTGTATTTTTATTCAGTTTATTAAACACTTGTCAATTATATTTTAATTCAGGAGTTTTAGGGGCCATTGACCCCAATTTGACACCCTTGTACTATACCATAATGTCTCTCTACTTTTTGTCACTTAATAATTTGGGTACATTCTGTGGTTCATGGGAAGTGTACTTGATTAGAGTCAAGAGGGCTCGGTCCAACTCCTTTGTCTGACACTCAAGGAGGCATAGTCCATTGTAGCCTATCAGGAGTCACATTCATCGATCCCTTCTTCTGAATAATTATCTAAAATTGTTTGTGATTTAGCAATTCATAAACATATCTATAATGGACCATGGCAAAAATGATAGAATATATTCCCCTATTTAGTCCTCTTCTTTTGAAGTTGGGGGAATCTCTTAATGTCTCTGACCCCCAAATTACTCATCTAATGGAAAAGAGGAGATGCTTGAAAATGTTGGTTAATTTGAATTATAACACCAGTAAGAATACATTGGTGAATCTAAAAAAGAGGCCTATGCAGTTCATAACTCATAATTCTTTAGAGACAGCTGGTGGTACAGGGATAGAGTGCTGTATTTGGAGTCAGAAAGACCTGAGTTCAAATTCAGCATCAGATACTTATTAGCTGTGTGATCCTGGGCTAGTCACTTAACATCTGTTTGCCTGAGTTTCCTCAACTATATGATGGGGATCATCATAGCTCCACCTGCCCAGAGTTGTTGAGTAGATCAAATGAGATAATATTTATTTAAAAAGTGCTTAGAACAGGGCCTGAAATGGAGAAAACACTATTTATAGATGCCATTTCTCTTCTCTTCCCTTCAATTTCCCTTTAACACTACAGTTTGAAAAGGCCTTGGTAAGTATGATGGTACTCATTTTACTAATGGATAAGGAAAGTTTTAGAGAAGTTAAATTGTGTGCCAATGTTCACTTAAGTCAACAATAATTTATTAAGCCCCTACCACATGCCATACACTGTGCTAAATACTGGTGTACAAAGAAAAGGCAAATATAGTCTGCAATCTCAAGGATCTCACATTTTAATAGGGGAGACAATATGCAATATACAAACAACTATATGAACAACACACACAGGCAAGATAAATCGGGCATCAAGATTCAGGATGACTGGAAAAGGCTTCCTATTGAATGTAAGACTTTAGCTGAGATTTGAAGGAAGCTGAAGAATCCAGGAGGCAGAGAAGAGAAAGAAAAAGGTTCTGAGCATGGGAGATAGTAAAAATGCTTGATATTGGGAGGAAGAATGTGGTGTGAAAGAAACAAAAAGGAGAACAGTATCACTGGATCACAGAGTACTCGGGAGGGGAATAAGATATAAGAAGACTGGATAGATAGGAGGGAGCTCTGTTATGAGTGACTTTGAAAGACAAAGTATGTTATAATTGATCCTGGAAGTGATGGGGATTTTAATGAATGAACAGGGGGTGTTATGATTAGACATATGTTTAAAGAATGTCATTTTGACAGCTCAGCTGGGGAAAGTGGAGTAGATAATACAAGAGACAGTTATACATACGTATCAGGCTATTGCAGTTGGCCAGGCATGATATGATTAGGGACTGGACTGCACTGGGAAGTTGCAGAGGGAGTAGAGAAAGGAGCATATACAAGATATTTTATGAAGGTAGGTAGAAAAAACTGGACTTGCAAATTATTGAGTACTGGAGTGGTGGTGAAAGGAGAGTAAAAAAATTGAGGCTATACCCTATGAGTCCACATGACTGGAGTGATGGAACTAGCCTCAAAAGCAGAGATATCAAACTCATGGAGTCTTGTGTGGCCTGCCAAAATTAGGAATAGGCCTAAGCCAAACAAACAAACAAACAAACAAAAAATATATATATATACATATATATATGTATATTTAGTAATGTTTGACTAAATAAAATTTTAAGATATAATATAATACATATAATGTTAATTTTTCATTATCCAAGTCAATATGAGACTCAAAGGGATCCATTTCTATGAGAGTTTGACACCAATGCAAATTTAAGTGGGGGGTTAGGAAGAAGATAGCGTTTGGGAGGATAGATAAGTTCACTTTTTGAAACATTGAGTTTAAGATACCTATTGGACATCTGATTTAAGATGTGTGATAGATTGTTGGAGACACAAGACTAGAGGTCAAGCAAAAGAGAGTAGGAATGGCCAACTGGGGCTGATAATCATCTATATAAAGATAAAACTGGGAGCTATGAGATCATCAAGTGAACTAACATAGAGGGAAAGAAAAAAGAGAGTGAGTCCAAGACAGAACTTTGGAAGAACTGCATTGTTAATAGGTATGCTAGGCTCATGAAGATCCAGAACAAGGAGACCAAGGACTGATCAGATAGGAAGGGGAAGAACCAAGACAAAGTAACCTCAGTAAAGCATAGACAATGTAGGAGAAAAGGGGAATTGCCAAAAGCTGCAAAAAATTCAACAAAGATGAGGACTGACAAAAGGCTATTCACTTTGGTAATTAAGCCATCACTAGAGATAACTTTGGGCTCACCAGACATAAGTGCTAGAGATACAATTTGAGATCGTGTTTCTGTACTCTAAATCAAGCATTCTTTCCATGAAAACACTAAGACAATTACTGAGATAGATGCAGATGAACTGTTACAGTCTGAAACAATTTCACGTAACAGGAAGAATAAGAATGATAGTAGAAAGCAGTAGATTAATAAGTGGAATTTTGAGTGAGGATCTGAATTCAAATCTTGTCTCTCCATGTAGCATGTGGTCAACCTTGGCACTTAACATCACCTCAGATTCCTCATCTACAAAAGGGTTTTGCTGGACCAGATGATCTCAGTATCTCCTTTCATCTCTCAGTCTCTTCTTAGGCACCTATGATTCCTTAATTCTGGTACTGAGAAGTCTTGTCCTGGGGAGAATATGATGATCTTATCCTCGACAGGCCAGATAACTTTCATCCATGAATAAATCTCATAGAGGAAACTGACAAGGATGGCAAAAAGGGAATCAAGAAATTTCCTAGTTTTTTTTTTTCAGTTCTGACATTTTTAGGAAGAGCTAAACTCCAATCTGCTTTAGCTAGTCTTGTAGGCATGACTTCATTAAAAAAAAAAAAATTCCAATTTCCAGGAGAAGGCCCAGATTTTTACAATCTAAAGACAATTTGCTGTAGGAAAAATGGGAGGCTTCAGGCAAAAATATAATGAATGTCCTTCTCTAACACACCCTTTCTTTCCTGAAAACTTTATAGAAAGGAATCCCCCACCAAAATATATTGATTCCTAATGAGATAATATAAAAATGATTGGGCAAGGAATATGGTAAAATAAAATTTGGACTTCTATAGTACATCCTGATAGTCTCAAAAGAAAACAAATTACTGAAAAAAAACTGTTAGGAAATATGAATCAGAATTTTTCTGTGACCAATAATAGCCTCATCACCTTTTCCAAGTCATATCATGGACCCATAATATTCTTACTTATAAAATGAAGGAATTAGGCTCAATGACCTCTCTGTCCCTTTCAACCTCTAAATCTAACATACTACCATGCTAATATGAAGATAAGAGTGACTACTCAGGAGGCTTAGATTTGGAAATATTTAAGGTCAAGATAAACCTGTGTCTTTTAGAAGTGTATTTGTTATAGACTCAAAGAATAAAAAAAAAAATTAGAACTACTGGCTCATATAATTCCCACCTTTTTACATTTAGGACACTGGGGTGCAGTATACTTTGCCATAGGCCATTTGGCTAGTTGTAATGGGAATGTAAATTTTTAAGATCTTCCCTGCCCCTTGGCTAAAGTGCACCTGGAGCCTGGGGTGGGAAGCTTGTTTTTCAGTAGATACTTTTTGATTGGGCAGTGAGTCAATAAGGTTGTTACATTCTCTGAGCCAGGAGAAGGCTATATAAGTCCTGATGGGTAGCTTTGTTTTGGGGCTCACTTTGAGAAGTGTTCTGTGATTTGATCAGATAAGACTCCGGGAAGCATTGTTAAGAGGCCTCCGGCTTTGAAAAACCCAGATGTTGATGAAACCCAGATGTTGATTTGGTATGGATGTAATGGTTGGACAGTTTGGAAACTGTCTACTTGATCTGTTTCTCTGTCTTGATAATTCTGTCTGTATATTCTGAAGTTCAGAGGGCTGACCTTTTTCCCCTGAACTAGGTAAATGATACATATTTGACTGATTAAAGTAAGCTTGTTAACCCATTTTGAGTTGCTTTCCTTTATCAAAGCAGATCCAAGAACCTGTATTGGCAGCCACCCTGGGGACGCTGGGGTGCTTGCTGCTATACTAGTGGGGGTAGCTGGGTGACTGAGTGGATAGAAGTCTGGTCCTGGAATCAGGAAGACTCTTTCTAAGTTCAAATCTGGCCTCAGACACGTACTAGTTGTGTGAGACTATGCAAGTCACTTAATCCTGTTTGCCTCAGTTTTCTCATCTACAAAATGAGCTGGAAAAGGAAATGGTAAATCTCTCTATCATCTCCACCAAGAAAAGCCCAAATGAGGTCAGGAGGAGTCAGACATGACCAAATGGCTGAAAAATAAACATATCGTCAGTAATCAGCATAACAAGGATTCCAACTCTCTGTTGTGTGACTCTAAGGTAAGTGCCCTTGTGAACAATAACACTATCACATGGGTGTCCAAGTAGATAATGATGGTAGCTGACATGCACATGCACAGTGTCAGACTTGTCCCGATGCACTAGGAATGCAAACACTTCCTGGTGGGGAGCCAATAGAGCATGATGAAAAGAGCACTAAGTCCTGGAACAAAGAAGACCTGGCTTCAAGTCCCTAATTTCCCTTTCCCTGTTTGGGACTCTGGCACTTATGAGCAGTTTGATAATGGATAAATTGCTTTAAAAAGTGACTTCATCTCTCTGGTTCTGAGGCAAGTCTTTAAGACTCCAAAGTAAAGACCAAATGAGATCTGAATATAGGTTGTTTTTTGTGTTTTTGTTTTGTTTTGTTGCTTTTTGGAGGGCAATTTGGAAGTGACTTGCCCAAGGACACATGACTAGTTTTTTGTGTTAAGTGTCTGAGGCCGCATTTGAAGTCAGGTCCTCCTGACTCCAGGGCCTGTGCTCTAGTCACTGTGCAACCTAGCAGCCCCTGAATATAGGTTCTTGAGAACTTCTTAGTGACACTGTAAGGTTGTGAACAAAGGCTGATAATTAGCAAATTTCAAAAATATGATTGAGTATCCTCTCATTTGAGCCCCTTGGGGAGATGTTACACATATAATCCCCGCTGTACATCTAAGGAACTTTCAATTCAGAAAAATGAAGTGAAAATAATATTAGGTATTAATAGTTGTTGACATTTATATGGTCCTTCAAGGTTTGCAAAATGCTTTACAAATGCTATCTCACTTAATCCTTACAACAACGTGAGCTAGTCACTCATATTAATTCCATTTTAAGTTAAGGGAAATGAGACAGAGGTTAGGGGACTTGTCCAGGGTTACAATCTAGTAAATATGTCAGGCTGCATTTGAACTCAGTTCTCCCTGACTTCAGGTCCTACAATCTCTTCAAAAAAGCTCCCTGGTGTCTTTTAGACTTTTATTAAAGTCAGAACTGGGACATGAGCCCAAGTTACTCTATACATCTTTCCAAATGTTCTTTTCAATATACTAGGCCTCCTTTGTATGGGACACTATAGGTTCAGAAGAATCATGACTGTAGTTGGCTTAAAGAACCCTGGAAATTAATGACACTGGGGTAGAAAAAGAAAAGAAACCAGAAAAAAGTTACTAACAATGTCTTCAGAGTTACAGTTATCATTGAAGACATTATCAAGATTAGACTTAAATAGAAAAAGGGTGGAAAACATTTTTAGTAAGAATTGAGGACACTAGATTGGTATCCAAGCACTGTGCTGGTAGTCATGATATAGACCAAGAATGGAAGAATTCTAAAGCAACAAGACATTCTATGCATTCTTCAAAATTTGTAGCAAAATAGAGCCAAGAATTTTACTGGATGGGCTCAAATTTCTACTCATGGAGAAAATATCCAAATTTAATATTGAAATATTATTCACCAAGTGATTTCTTAACATAAACATTATTAGATAGTTTAAAGCATATAATCCTTATTTACCAACAAAGAAACTCTGACTCAGAGTCTTTTTCAAGGGGCTAAGCAACTTACTCAAGGTAACAATGTTGATAATTATCAAAATGGGTTTTGTGGCTTGTGATTCATGGGGAAGTGTGTGAATTACTTGGGAAGAGATATAACACTGAAATTGTTTCAAGTATGTGTGTTTGTGTGCTCATGTGTTTGCACACAATCTTTTATTGGCATTAGTCTAACTTAGAACATCCTACCCTGACCAGGTGAAACCCAACAGAACTTATTTCTCAATCTTTAATAAGTGATTAGTTGAGTTACTGATTCAATGACCTATGTGTATATTTATGTTTTTTACTGTCCATAATTTGCTATTCCTTTCAGATATACAAAATCACGTAAATTTCTTTTTTTTTCTTTCCTCCCTAGCCTGACCTAGAGATGACTGCCATTACACACACACACGCACACACACACACACACGCAGAAACACATGAACATGTGCACACACATAAAAGTGTGTGTATGTGATACCTACACCTAGCAATACTAATACTAGGTCAAATTGCTATACAGGTATTTAATTGCTCTTCTCTTTCTTTTTTTCCCTATCTCCCTCTCTCATTTTGCTGCATTAATAATAATTAATACTCCAGGAATATTGGAGATGGAAATGACCAACTACTCCAGTGCCTTTGCCAAGAAAATTCCAAATTAGGTCATGAAATCACAGAAATCACTGAACAATCATAATCCAGGAAAACATGTAAAACGTATAGTGCTTCGAGAGCATATTTCAAAAACTGTTAGAAATATTGCAGCAGCTTTGGGTGTGGAGAAGTCAAGCATTTCAAGGACTATTCAAGCTCCCAATGAAACAGTGTCAGTCACATGGAAGTGCAAATGAAATTGTGGACAAATTTCATCATTTTAGTAAGAAATAGTCACAATAATTCTCAGAAAAGAAGCAAGTACATTTAGAATGAATAGCAGCTAGAAAAAAATTAGCAATGGCTCCCCTACATCAGAACACAATCTTCATGAAGTTGGATGATTGAGAAGAATTTTTTTTTTAATTTGCTAACAGTTGGTATAAAGAAAAAAATGCTTGTTTTGGCCAAAACAATACAAAAAATAGAGTATTGATGATGAGAATAGGTCAGTTTTTATTGAAGAAATGAACTTTTTCATTCAAAGAAATGCTAAAACCATTGCCAGACGGCATCTGGGTAAGCTTGTAAGACATGTATATTTATCATACCATAAAAAAGCTGTCCCTCACAAAAGAAATATATACCAGAATGTGATACATATGTTTAAATTTCATATAAATATATAATATAATTCATATATATCATATATATGAAATTTTAATATTTACTTACAGTAAGCCTGTAGTATTATATCCGTTGAAGATAAGATGGACTCTGAAAAATTCACTGCTTCACTCAACAGCAGAATTGTTCAAGAATTGTAGAAATTTCCAAATGGAGAAAGAAAACAGGAACATAGCCTTGAACCATAACATATATCACTAAAGGTTAAGAAATATATCCAAGGGCAGCCAGGTAGCACAGCGAGTAAGAGCACCGGCTCCAGTGTCAGGATGACCTGGAGATCAAATCCTGGGCTCAGACACTTAGCACCCACCCAGAAACACCTAGCCATGTAACCTTGAGCAAGTTACTTAACCCCAATTGCTTTAAAAAATAATTTAAAAAAAAAGAAATATATGCAAGAGATGGAGATAATCATGACTTGACGGCCTGAAAACTTATGTTACTTAAACCCAAAGAAAAGACTATAGATTACAATCATAATGATATTTGGAAAAATGGATTGCTTATAAAGTAAACACCCCCAGCGCTGTGAAACAGTGGTTTCTTGATGAATAATTAGAGTGTGTATTTCCCAAAAGTCAACATGAGGCCAAATGTCTATAAGTTATCACTTAAATGTGTTAATATATATATATATGTTATATATAATGTTATATATATAACTTATATAACTTATATATATATATATATATATAACTTAAATGTCTATAAGTTATAACTTTAAAAGTTATAAGTTTTATTTTATGCCCATATATTTGATTATTTTCTTTGGTCTTGTTAACTTTGCACACCATTTTGAAGTCTAAGATTTTTGTACAACCCTGGATTAGTTTAGGAGTAAAATATATCTCTCCTGTAACCTCCTCTGTGCAAACCTCTATCTTTTTATATTTCCCCAAAGTTCTCAAACCTCATAGGTTTTTACATAATACTGTCACTTTTATGTGTGAGATAGATATAAACATATCTGTACCTATGCTGATATGTATATAAACACATACACACAATATATATGTTCATGTGTTTGTGTATGTCTCTGTGTGTACTTTTATCCTGCCCTCTGTCCTTTCTCCTTCTTTTCCAAGTGGATGGATTAGCTGTGTAAAGTTAACCTAGTTGCATCTGATTGCTTTTCTCTTCAATTGTCACCTGCTTCCATATGTATTCTATGACACACTATTATATACAATATAATACCATAAAAGTATATACAAAATACACTAATATATTTTATACTAAACTAGACCTTAGGAAATGTTTTCCTTCCCATAGAAACCCATAAGGTAGGCAGATAAGTCAGGGATTGGATAGAGAAATTGACTTGAAATTAGGAAGACCTGAGATCAAATCCAGTCTGACATGTATTACCTTTTCCTTGTCACTTATCATACATCACTGTCAATTTTCTCATTTGTGCAATGGGGTTGAGTCACATCGCCTACTTCACTGGTTAGTTGTAAGGATCAAATGGAATAACACAATCAAAATACTTTACAAACCTTAAAGTACTAGAGATATGCTAGCTATTATTAGCATTACCTTTGTTAACTTTCTGAGAGGGAAGGAGGGAGGGAGGGGGAGAGGGAGGGGGAAAGAGAGGGAAAGACAGAGAGAGACGCTGAGGGTAAAGAGAAGGAAAAATATAGTTATATTTTATGAATCACATTAAATGTTTTTGGCATTGTTATTTTGATTTTAATGGATGAAGAAAAGGAGTTATGGAGAAGTGATTTTTCTACAGTCAAGCAGCAAGGAAATGTATAGGAAAAAATTAAAGTAAGGTCTTTCGGAAATCTGTCTCTCATACTTTAAACCCCATGATGGGACAGATGTCTTGATTTTCCTTTTTAAAAACTTTCAAAATATCTAAAAATAATTATTTCATGGAAATAGTGATCTTCTCTGTTTTATAGTAACCTTAATTTTGCATTTTAGTATACTAATGTACAACTTTACATCTTTTTGTGAAATTTGAGAATATAATTATGTCAATATTTTCAATATCTACTTATTAGTCCAATATACCAATGTTCTTCCCTGCCCTTTAAAAGTTTCCATCATTTCTAAAATAATTTATTTGTGTGTATATATGTGTGTAAGCATTTTTACTTTGTAAAGAATTAGCTTTGTCTTTCTGTCATATCAACTAGAGAATTATTCCTTTTTCTCTCCTTATTTTCCCTTTGCCATTTAAGTCTCTCCAAACCTCTAACAAAAGGTCTTCATCAAGTGTTTCTTCATTGGGAAGCATTTTCAAAATTATGGATTTTATGTTGCTTTGAGTACTCTTATAGCAAGTGTGAATTATATTTGCATGAGAATCATGGATGCCTAGCATTGGAAGTGTCTTCAATACAGCCCATCCCAGAACAGAGATTTTTTTCTGCCTACTGAGTAACTTTTAACTCTCTTTTATGTAATTTTTTTAAAATTTTGTTTTCAGTTTCAAATTCTCTCTCTCCTTCACACCCTCCCTTATTTAACAAGAAGACAAGAATTACAAAAATCTACTACACATCTTCAGTCATGCAAAATATTTCCACATTAACCATATTCCAGGAAAAAAAATGAAAGAAAAAGAAAAAAAAATGCTTCAATCTGTACTCCAAGTCCATCCATTTTCTATCCAGTAAAGGTCAACATTTTTCATCATGAATCATTTGGACCTCTAGTTTGTCATAGTGCTGATAAGTGTTACTAACTATTTTAGAGTAGATTATCTTTTCAATATTACTGTTATTGCATAAATTGGTCTCCTGGTTCTGCTCAATTTATCTTGCATCAGTTCTCAAGGTTTGTGAGATTTTTTGTCTTGTTTTTCTGAAACTATATCACTTCTTGTTTCTTATAGCAAAATACCATTCCATTACATTCCTGTTCCTTAATTGTTCAACCATTTTCCAATTGATGGGCATCCCCTCAGATTTCAAATTTGTTGCAAAAACAAGAAGAGGAGCTAAACATATTTTTTTACAAACGGGTGTTTCCTTTAATTTTTTCCTCTTGTGGGATAGTTCCAGAATTGATATTACTAGGTCAAAAGCTATGGACAGTGTGATAATTTTGGAGGAATAGTTCCAAATTGCTTTCCAGAATGTCTGAACTAATTCAAAACTCCACTGTATGCTTTAGTATAACTATTTTCCTATATTTCCTGTAGAATTTCTTATTTTCCTTTTCTGTCATCTTATCCAATCTATTGGGTATGAGGTGGTAACTCATTGTTGTTTTGAATCACATTTCTCTAATTATTAGTGATTTTGAATATATTTTTATATGACTAGTGCTAACTTTGAATTATTCTTCTGAAAACTGACTGTTCATATCGCTTCACCATTTATCAGTTGGGGAATTATAAATTTGACTTAGTTTTCTATACATTTAAGATATTTATCAGAAAAATTTGCTGTAAAGATTTTCCACAATTTTCAATTTTTCTTCTAATTTTAGCTGTGGTGGTTTTGTTTATGGAAAAACTAAAACTTATACAATGAAAATTATCTACTTAGCTCCCATGAACCATTCTATTTCTTATTTAGTCATGATTTTTTTCCTTTGTCCATAGATCTGACAGGTAATTTTTCTATGCACTAATTATTTGCCTACGATATCACCCTTAATATCTAGATGTTGCATCCACTTTAATTTTATCCTGGTATATGTTGTGAGATGTTGGTCTACACTGAGTTTCTGCAATATTATTGTCTAGTTTCTCCACCTGCTTTTGTCAAATAATGAGTTCTTGCCACATCAGCTGGGATCTTTTCATTAAAAAGACATTGCACACCTATACTAATTTGCTTCTATGTATCATATACCAAATCCATTCCATTGATCAGTCTTCCTGTGTCTTTTCCAGTGACAGTTTGTTTTCATGATTACAGTTTTCTTTAAGTATGGTATGTTATCTCATTGCTAGATTGCCTTCCTTCATATTTCGATTTTTACTGATTCACAACATTTTGATCTTTTGTTCTTTTATGTGATTTTTTCTAGCTCTATAAAATAATTCCTTAGCAATTTGGTACAGTACTGAACTGAGCCTCTGTTTAAAGACCTCATGTGATATAGTTAATGTTAGATTCCAAAGAAATTAATTCTAATTTTGGATGGTTCTAATCTTCAGCATTTTTTCCCTGAATATCAAGCATAAATTCCCTTCCTTGCAGAATCATTCCAAATTCTCTCTTTTGTGGCCAAGAATAATTCATATCCCTTTTGTACATGACAACCATTATGCTCAAGGAGAGGTACCGTGCTACCTTTTCTCACTTCTCAAGACTCAAATGTCCCCACATTCTTCACCTGATCCTTATGTGATATGAACTTGACATCCCTCCTCTCCTAGTTGGCCTCCTCTGGATGCTTTCCAGTTTATCAGGATCCTGACTCAGATGTGTTGGCTATCACAAGATGATGGATTTGCTTCTAGATGGAAATAGCTGACATTTTTACAGGGCCTATTATGTGCCAGGATCTGTGGTAAGTACTTATCTCATTTGATTCTCACAGAAATCCTGAAAAGCAGGTATAATTATCATGTCCAATTCATATTTGAAGAAACTCAAGCAGTCAGAGGTAAAGTTATTTGCCCAAGGTCAGACAGCTACTAAGTGTCTGAGCTGGTATTTGAACTTAGGTCTCCCTTATACCAGAATCAATATCTTGCACACATTGACATCTAGCTACCTCCAATGAGTCATCTTGTCAAATCGTACAGATAGGGAAACTGATGTGCAGAGAAGAGATTTGACTTATGCAAGGTAAAGAAAGTACATGAAAGAATTCACATTTGGGACCAGATACTTTTTTTTTATCACACTACTTTTTCTCTTAAATATACATCCCATTCCAATTTCTAATATCATTTACTATTCACTATCTAATGTTCAGGTTCCACGAAGAAGTTTAAATCTGTGAGCATGTGGGATAAATTAGATATGACTGAAAACAGGGATGGCTTATAGACAGGTGTTGCTACTAGGGTAATTGAATGCATCTCTGAACTCATTTATGGTTACTTCATAGGTGTAGATTGTGAACCGTTCATTCATTTTTCTGTATGACTCTTAGACCCATCGTAGCATAGATACCCTTCCTCCCTGAAGGATTCAACCAATCCTCTGCTGGCCTTCCTTTCTGTTCTTTAGTATGCCATGTCTTCTAGTATAGTCCTTGAACAAGGTTTGGGATGGAGTCAACTGAGACTGTGTAATGTTACTGGTGATTTAAGATCTCTCCTGCCCATTAAGAGGGCTCACTTCAAGCCCATTAAGGGAAGTTTGCTTGTAGGAGGCTTTCATACCTTTTGCTAATTTCTAATTAGGCACTGAGTCAGGAGGATTGTGACTCCTTCTGGTTCTGAGAAGTAAGTGTGTGTGTGTGTGTGTGTGTGTGTGTGTGTGTGTGTATTCTGAGTTGGAATTTTGCTTTGGGGTATTGCTTATGAGAAGGTTTTTATGATTCCCTGGCTGAGACTCTGAGTGGCCATATGTTCAGAGCTCCCTGCCTGCTCAGATGTAAAGGCTCTCTCAATCCAGGGATGGTTGTAAAGTCAATAGTTGATTTAGGCAATCAGAACCCTGTTTGTTGGTCTGCATTTCTCTGCTTGTATTTTCCCTGTTTAGCTTTTCTCTGAAATTCAGGGTGGTGATTTTTCCCCTGAACTAATAAATGTAATTAAAAAAGATTGTTGACCCTTTAAACAGCTATGTTTCCTAGTAAAGCAGATCTAAAAGCCTGTGCTAGCAATCATCCTGGGGATGCCAGTGTGGTTACCACTATAGACTGTCTCATGCAAATCAACAAATACAGGTTGGATTTATTATTTGTTCAGTGTCTAAAATTAAGTAAGTGATAGAGACAATGTCAATGGTACCGATTAGGCTTAAAACTGTGCTATGATTTTGAGAGAGCTGGTAGATACACATCTGCTTTCGACTAATATGCAATGAAGAAGCTACCTCCTTTGCCAATCAAATATGTCCTTTATAGTTCTTTACACAACTGTTTATGGGAAAATCAAGTCCATAAAACTATGCAGGTAGGTGGCTTAGAAGATAGAGCACAAGTCCCAGAGTCAGGAAGACCTGAGTTCAAATCCAGTTTCAGATACTTCTTAGCTGTGAGACCCTGAACAATTTGCTTAATTAAGTTTGCCTCAGTTTCCTCATCTGTAACATGACATGGAGAAGAAATGGCAAACTACTCCAGTTTCTTTGCCAAGAAAACCCTAACAGGGGCCACAGAGAGTTGGACACCACTGAAAAGGATTAAACAGCAACAGGCATCATTTTTGGCATTGTCTTTTTAGTCCTCTACAATTCTTATTCTTCTAAAAACTTGGTTGCTCTTATGGCTTCATCCCTAGAAGGACCTTAATGTGGTGTCACATGGTATTTCAAGGGTACGATGTTCTTACAGCAGTAGTTTGAGATGTATGCACACCTTGCCCCCAACTTTTGCAAGGTGAAGTAGCCTCATCTCTCCATGTCATTGAATTCGTCACTTAGCCCATAGTCCATCAATAGTGCCAATGTGTGACATGCACCCTGAGAAGGGAGCTGTGTATTTCCTGAGTATTTAGTTTTCATTTGACTACCATGTATTTATTTTGTATATATTTATATGTTCATGCTGATTCAGTTGATAGAGTAAAGCACAAGCCTCTTGGGGATAGGGGTTTTTAATCCTTTATATGTGTGCTCAGTGCTTAACACAATGCGTGATATATAGAAGGAGCATAATAAATGCTGTGTGATTCTTTGATTTTTAATGTTTAGTACTCTCAAAGCAATTTTTCATTCCTATGCATTCAAAGATATATGAAATTCAACTGTTAATGAGAAGAAAAAGAAAACAGTTATTTTGTGCTGTTTACACGCACAAGTCCTTAATTATTCGGTAGGAGGTGGACTAAATGCTGTTGGTTTAATTGCAGACCACAACTAATGAAGTCTGTTTGCATTCCAAAGAAATGTTTTTGCTCTCATACATCATAGTCAGCCTGATTTTTTTTTCTTCCTTGGAAAACTGAATGAGGAAAGCTATAATTAATCCAACAATTAACTCTGAGGAGAGAAATGGGCAAAACAACACTTGACTGACAAAGTCGCTGCTGATGCCTCCAAGCCACAGACATTAACCAGAAGTGGGGACCTGGCTGTCACATACATGAATGAGTCATCATTCCATTGGGCTCTGGTCTCTATACTCTCAAATTTGAAGGAGAAAATATTAGGTATTGCATAGGACACACCTTTAGTGGAAGTTCATAGCAATGCAGAAATAAATATACTAGCATATTTGCAATTATAAAAATACTCTGAGTGTGGTCCAGAAGTCTGAATAATTATTTCTGAAATCTTAAAAGTTTATAAGAGAAAATGATGATGAATAGGATGTTCCTTTTGGTAAAACGATAGGTATTTTTATACAGCTTCTGAAAAATATCCTCTGACAGCTGGATGATGAAGTGAATAGAACATAGGCCTGGAGCTGAAAGACCTGAGTTTAAATATGACTTGAGATACCTACTAGCTGGGTGACCCTAAGTAAGTCTTTGTGCATAAGTTTCCTGAACTCTAAAATGGGGATAATAACACCTACATACTAGGGTTGTTGAGAAGATGAAATAAGATAATAATAACTACTTCAGGAGACTGAGAAAGACTGACTTCAGGAGGTGGAATTTGAATTGAGTCTGGATGGAAGCCATGGGAACTAAATGGTGGAGGTGAGGGGAAGAGATCAGAATTCTGGGGGCAGGGGTAACCAGTGTTATTTGTGAATTGCCCCAAGAAGGCCAGAGTAGTGGTATAACAGAATATAATGAGAGAAGAAAAATGTAAGTAGGCTACATAGGTATGGACAAATATGTGTGTATACACAAACACACATATACACACAGATATGTATTTGTGTGTATGCATGTATTCACATTTTAAATAAAGTATACACTATATAATGGAATGGCTAGGTTGTATAGAAGAAGATAAGGCACCAAATTTGCATCAGGAAGATATGAATTCAAATTTGAACTCAGACACTTAGTAGCTGCGTGACTCTTGACAAGTCACAACTCCTTTTGATCTCCTCTCCTGTAAAATAGGGATATATTGGAGAAAGAAATGGCAAACCATTCTAGTGTCTTTGCCAAGAAAACTCCATGAACAGAAAGTCCATGGGGTCAAAAAGAGCCAGATATGATGAAATGACTGAATAAAAACAATATGCCATGTAATAGTGTGTATATGTATGTATACATGTGCATGACTATCTATGTATACATATATAGTATATATACCATCACATATTGTATCATAAATTATGTTTCACTATGCAGTAGTGTGCATGTGTTTATATATATATGTAGACATGGGCATATATATATACTATATAATAAAATGCACTATATAAAATATACAGAAACACATGACTGTGTGCAAAATGTATAATAATAATAATACATACATACATACATATATAGATATAGAAATGGAAGATACAGAGAGAGAGAGAGAGAGAGAGAGAGAGAGAGAGAGTTCATGCGTGGACTTGAATAGTTATATGGGGATATAGAAACCAGCTGTTGCATCAAGATATAGGAGAAAGAATGTATTTGTAATCTAGCATTACAAATATTTACATGTATCTATCTTTCCATCTACTCATTTCGATAGTTTTAATGGTCTCTAATTTTTAAGGTATGTTATACAGACTAACATACAGTTATAAATTGTGTTTTTCATACTCTAATGCTTTTCCATTGGATTTTTATTTCTATAGTACCTCCCTCATCCTCCTCCTTTGAAAAGTTCTGTAAAAATCTCCAACATTCCCTCTAGCACCTCGATCTTCTATCACCTGTTCATTGATCCTTGTATTTTGTTCTAAAGATTTAGAGTTTCAGGTTTCCATGATTGCCTGACCTGTCATACTTTATTGTCAATGGAACATTACTTCTGACCACTATATTCCTATGCAAAATTTCATTCCATTCTCTGGTACTCTGCAAAACAAATATTCAGGGACATATGAAATATTACTCAAAATGCCATTCCTTCTATGAACCTTCTAATTTGGAACTTCACATTGAAAATCGATGAGTTATATTTGCTTCTCAAATCCTTTGCCAATTTTACTTTTCATGGTGCTGAATGGGCAGCTGTGTATTTTCTATCTCTCTCAGCCTAGGAACATTCTTTGGCAGATGTTGTAATATCACCAGGCACTGTGAAATCTCTAATAGATATGAATTAAGCAACTATCTCCCTCTCTAAAGGACACAATGCTAGCCAAACACAATAACTGATTTGGAAAATGTAGTCTGACTTTTTATAAGATAACTATAATAAATAGTAGCTTAAATCTTTTTGGCAATAAGTCCTCTAGACTATCATATTTGGAATATTTTTTCACTCTTAAGAGGAGAAAATTTTGACTAACATCATAAAGAATTGAGATTGACTATTTTACGTGTGGAAGACACTGAAAATAGTTCATTAGGTTTCAGCATTCTAAATGTTATGTTAAACTCTTTTTAAAGTCATGCCTTATTTACTTTATTATGCAAAGTACAAAGAGTTTCTCTCAGAATCCTATATATATATGCACACTGTCTTGCCCTTGGTTTGAACCAAGTAGTGCTTATGGAATGGATCACTGATGATGATAATCCCCAAATCTGACTAAAACAAAGTCAGAGGTTGGAGGGCAAATAAGTAGGAGGCTCAGAAAAATAGTAAGTGGGCGGCCAGGTAGCACAGAGAGTAAGAGCGCCGGCCCCAGTGTCAGGATCACCTGGGGATCAACTCTGGGCTCAGACACTTAGCACCCACCCAGAAACACCTGGCCATGTAACCTTGAGCAAGTTACTTAACCCTGATTGCTTAGGGGCAGCCAGGTGGCTCAGCAAGTAAGAGCATCAGCTCCAGTTTCAGAATGACCTGGATCAAATCTGGGTTCAGATACTTAGCACCACACCCAGAAATAACTGGCCGTGTAACCTTGAGCAAGTTAATTAACCCCGATTTCTTAAAAAAAAAAACAAAAATTAAAAAAAGAAAGAAAAGAAAAATAGTAAGAACAAGGATTTACAGCTTCCTAAGAACTACAAAAACACCTCTGGTTTGTAGAGCAAAGAAATCATAGAATATCACCTCCATGTTCTCTTCAGAGTAGAATGGTCGTAAGATAATTTCACCCCTAAGGAATTTTTTTTTTGGTGTCCTTTGTGGTGCCATTAAGAGAAAACTACACTGAAAATCCCAGAATCATGCCAATGAATCCTTGAATAAGAATACACTCTGCAACATTCTCCACTTGCCCTCCATACCTACTAAAGTGCAGAATGGAACATGGTATTGGTGAGGGCCTGAGAGAATCTGTCTACCTGAGGAACACAAGTGAAACCCCTTCTAAGACATTCCCTTTGACTTTGTGATAAGTGCCATCTGAAGGAAGTTTCCACTTTTCTGATCTATATCTGTCTCTATAACTTCTAAGCATTGCTCCTCATCATAACAAGTATAATCCCTCTTCTACATAGAGTCCTTCATATACTGTGAAACATCTTTCATTGACTTCCTCAGTGAATATCCAGATTAAACATCGCTTCTTCCTTCATCATGGTATACTAAATTAAATGCTAGACTTTCAATCATAAAAAGTACTTGAATTCTAATACAATATCTCTTTCTTTTTCAGCTGGGTGACCCTATAGGCCAGGTACCAGTATTTTGTCTCCCTCTATGTCCTCATCTGTATAATGGGGATAATAATGTGTACCTCACAAGGTTGTTAAGAGGATCAAATGAAATAACATACAGGATAGAGTAATATAAGTTAACTACCTCTATTGTCCTTAGTAATACTCCTTATATTAGACTCAAACAGTGCCAAATAGCAAAGAATAAAAATGGAATAGGATAGTTAAATGTTTTAAAGTAGGATGATATGATATTCCACCTTCTGTATATAACCAAGAATGAGAACTTCAACTGAATTTCCAAAACAGTGATTAAGAGCCAATTTCTACTTTGACAAATCTTGGTACAATGAAGATACAACAGAAGATTGGCTCTATCTTTGAGCAACTTGCAGTACAGTAAGGTAATGAGATGGGTACTTAAAAGGTAGTGCTACAAATTATAATGTGAGTATATAAAAGAGATCCTTAGGGGTAAGAGATTCAGAAGCCAACATCACTTTGAGCTAGAAGTTTTGCTAAAAAATAGCTTGGGGTTTGTTTGTTTGTTGGTTTTGGTTATTGATGTTGGGTGGTGGTGCTAGGAGTAGTAATAGAAAATGGTATCTAAGCTTAAAACTAGGGAATCATTTCAAGGGGACGAGGGTGGGAAGAGACCATTCTACACAAAGAAGTTTAAAGAGAAGGATCAAAGGAGGGCACGAAGCTCCTTTCTTGGAGGTCCAATATTTCAGCCATGGGGAAGTACTGCCTTTTGAATCTTGATTTCACTTCTGTTCATTTCTTTTTCTCTGTGTTACAGCTTGTCCTTTATAAAATATTACAGCTTTCTCTTAGCCATGCCTATCACCGTTTTTTCCTTTAAGACAATCAGGTTCAAATTTGAAGAGATTGCAGATTCCCATGACCAGAAGAAGTCTCACAACACCAACTGAAAAAATACCCTCAATAAAGAATAGAACTCATTATTTTAGGGAAAAGTTTGAGATAAATTGGTTGAGGATGTGGCATATAGGGGACAGTATGGTATAAATAGTATGGTATAATATGGTATAAATTTATTCTAGCTATAAAACTACTGTATTTTTTTTTGCAAAATTCACAAATTTGAAATTTTATGCATAAGTTAAGGGTAACATTTTTTCTTCCATAGAGCTAGAATATTCTTTAGAGACCACACAACCCATTAGAAGAATAAGGAATTTTGAGTTCATAGACATGGACATCGATTTTTACTCTGTGAAGCAGCAAGGAGAAACTGATGGAAATCTGGGTTGCAGACAGAAGTTCAAGTTAAAAATTCAAAGTCTGTCCATTCCTATTTGCCTGACAAGGGAAAGGTACTTCAGACCTCAGGACCCCATTCAGTGATCTATAAAATAAGAGGGATGAACTATTTCATCTTTAAAATCCCCCCCAATACTAAATCTATGTGTTATCCTTGGATGCCTTGTTAGTTGTCTGACCTTTGGAAAGTCACTTGATCCTGAGTCTAAGCTTCCTCATTTGGAAATCTGAATTTATATCAATAAGCATTAGACAACTCTTATGCATCATGAACCATACTAAGTCCTATACCCATCAATCCAAAAATTTAGAGTCTCAAACCTTCAAGGAACTTATGTTCTACTAGATAATAAGAATTATACTACATACCTTATGGAATGATTCTAAAGAAGGAAGTCTGTCAACCTTAATATATTATGTAAAAGACATTTTATTGATTGTTTAAGAAATTTCCAGAAACAAATTAATTGATGGAAATAAGAATTGCTGCCAAAAAGGACCTCATAATTCTTCTCTGGATCCATGCACTTTACTGGTGCTCATTTAATTGGTTTCTCAACTATGGTCCTCTCTTACAGTGAGAAGAAATAAAATTTAGTAATAAGTAAAAAGTAAATGACTCAACTCATATTGAGGAAATGGGCATTCCCATCATTTTTTAAGGCAATTCTGTCTGAGATGGGGTTTGGTAGGTATTAGTTGGGGGGAGGGGGAGGAATTATCACATTCTTGTGTATTCAGGAAATGAAGACTTTGGTTTTTGTAGAGTTATAGGAAACCACCAAACATTCTGCTTAAACAGAACCTGGAAGTTCATGCCCTCACAGAAAAACAAGATTTCTGTCAAAATATTAAGAAATCACTGAGTGAAAATAACTAATCTATTTTTCTACACAAAGGTACTGGCCCAGGAGAATCATCCATGAAATTTACATAAAAATAGTTGCTCTCTTTCCAGGAGGAAAATATGGTAGATTATCAGTCTTGTTATAGAAGATGACTACATATCACTATAGCTCAAAGGGCAAGGGGAAGGAAAGAAGACTGGAACAGAATATACTAACATAGAAGAATGTATTAAAATATATAGTACACAGTATCCTGAGACAGCAAGCCCACTTCCATTCAATGAATGCATTCATGAAGTGCTTACTGTGGATAAAGACATATTCTATAAGGAACTTATAACCCAGTGCATGGTGCTGGCATCTGGAGTCTAGGAATTTGGTGTTCATTTCATCTGTATCTATCTACATCTACAACTCCATCTATATTTATGCCTTTACTTAGGGATAAAGATATAGACATAACTTTAAAAAAAAATGTCAATAGATAGCTATTAGCACATCTCTTTATAGAGAGGTAGTCAGACAGATACAAAGCTACAGATAAAAGGATACATAGATATAGATGGAAAATTATATTCCAACATCTTTGTTTTCCTTTGTAATCTTTCATATTTTATGCATTTAAAAGTGCAATCCAAAGACAGGTAATGTAATCTTAACCGTACTGACAAAGATTTCCATCACACACACACATACACACATGCACACATGCATGCACACACATGTTATGAATCCTAGTATAATATTAATGTATCTGTGTCTGTGTTTGTGTGTGGTGGGGGGAGGGAGGGAGGACTGACACAGAGATAATTATTATCTCTAATACTACACAATACCATAAATTCCTTTGAAAAACCCAACACAAATCATTTTTTATATTCTTTGAAATTGATCAAACAATGAGAAGTTATTAAATGCCTAAGTACTTTGAGAAATTCAAGGGATCCAAAGAATGAAATGATTCCTACTCTCAAGGAGCTAGGCTTCTACTAGGCTATAAATAAGTTTACATATTTCAGATGGTTTCTAGCGGAGTTTGAATGCTTAGCAAGCTATATATGTATAACTTGGGGCTGCTGGACAGAATTCTGTGCTTGATAAAGTGCATAAGATACAAAGTTGTGAGAGTTACTGGAGAGGGCAATGGAGGGGAAAATATGCATAGATGAGGTATGTAGTTCTAGACTCCCTGTGGGGATCAACTCCAGATATGGAAGGTAGACAGAGAAAGAATTTGGAGGCCTCAGGCATGTAGGGCAAAGTGGCTTCTCAACATGTCCCTGATTTTTAGCTGGCTTCCCTGGAGACTTCAAGGAATTTCCCATTGCTAAAAATCTAGGCCTCTATAATAGTTGACCTGAGGTCTCAATTTGCTCATATCTGAAGTGCTCATTTGGTCTTTGCACTTTCTATATAGTCTAATCTGTTTAAATCCTTCAGTTTTTTCTTTTCTCTTTCACTTGGATAAATGGGCTGACTTGCTGAGATGGTCTTCTATATAACCTACACTTTGTGGGACAAGATTAAGCCAGCAAGTACAAGCTGGGGGCAATCCTCCTGTTTTAATTGATAGTGATCAAGACTGCAGACTTTTCTATTGAAAATATTCTGTCCCTAAAGAAGCAATATCTACAGGGACAAATCAATAGAATTCTAGTCTAGTCACCTTTCTGTAGCTTTTTACACTCATCTGTACAGTGCTCTTAGGAGAAGCCTGCCCCACTCTGCCAGTTAGTGTGCTGTCTGTGTTTAGATCATAACAATCAATAGCTCCCATAAAGTCACATTTAAGCCACCCACATATATATACATACCTTGCATGGGTAGCACTCCTCTTACTGATATAATTAAGTGCAGTGCATTTGTCTGATTTTATACATGCTCACATACATGAAAACATCTATAAGCAATCCAACTTGTCAGGAGGAGGAGCAGTTTTTATTAAAAAACATTCTGTCTCTTGCTCTCTTTTTCTCTCTGTCTTCATCTGTATCTCTCTCTGTCTCTGTCTGCATCTCTCCCTCTCTCTCTCTCAGATATCTTAGGGAATCAAAAAAGACTTCTTGAATGAAGTAACAATTGAACTGAGTCCTTGTGGGAAGCTCATTGTTCCAAAAGGTAGAAATCAGGAAGAGAAATATAATTTTTCATAATTTAAATGGGATTGTCAGGGTAGGTTTTCCTCAAAAATATATAAAAGAAGATTGAATATTTTACACTTCTGTTTCTCCAAGTTTCCATTTTTTGCTCATCTTTCCTTAACATGGATTACACTAATTTAGGCACTTTAGAGTGACATGGGCCTACTGTGTTACCCGATCCCCATGTTACCTGAACCAGCCAATTCCAAAGCTGGACTCTGGGGGAACCTACATGTCTACCTTGCTTGCTTTGATCACCTCTTTTCTTGGGTTAACTAACAGTAGAATTGAGGGGAGGGAAAGTGATGGAGGATAATCCTTCCATGAGTTTATCTCATGATCTCCATACATGAGAGGGAAAATATGAGAGGGAGAAGCCAATATAACAGCAGTAGCATCAGTCAATTTCAGATATAACAACAGATCCAAGCAAGTAACCTACCGCAGCATTTAAGATATGTTGTCATACTTTAATCATATTTTCAAACATTTAAAAGAACAGCAACAAAACAAATGATTATTTCTGTTTTGAAGTTCGTAGCCTAATTGGTTTGGGCATGTTGTCTTCCTTGGAAGACCATAAGCCTCTTGGGAAAAGGCCATTTCTTTTCACTTTAGTCTTTGAATCTTCAGGACCTGGAGAGGCTAATGACAATATTTTGGCCTTGTAATTCAATCATGATTTCCAAATGAGGAAGATTTGGATTCAAATCTTACCTCTGGACCTTAGTAGCTATTTTATCATGTACAAATTAAGTCATTTGGCTGTCAGGTAACTTTTCTTGGTTTAATCTATTAGTTCATGAATAGGGAACAAAAAAAGCTTTGGTGGAGAGACTTATCATATGTGGTCTCCCACTTCAATGAAAATACACATCTTTATACCTCCACAGCACACAACTAGGGACTTAGTAGATGCTGGAAAGGGGTTCATTAAATCAAATTGCAATGGTTGTATACTCTCTGGGTGGTAAATGTAAGGAAATAGACAAGAATTATATGGAATGAAAAGGTATAGATTGGTTACATTCTCCTTGAGGAGAGGGATGACCTAAATAGAAAAAAAAATCTTGGATCAAGAAAAAGTTCTAAAGCAAACTTTCCACATTGCTTGCAAATAATAGACCAGCTGACTTCATTATTAATTCATGTTGAAGGATCCAGGGATACTAGTGGCCTCTTTCCTTTAATCACTCTAATCCTAAATATAATTGAATGCTGGCTTCTCAAAGTGGAAAGAGATTTCAGAAGGCATCTAATCCAATGTCTCACCCACTTGAGGAATCCCCTGTAGCTAATCTTTAAGAGGTGTTGATTCAGCCTTTAAACAGGCCCCTCTGATGGGGAACTCATTATTTAAGGCAACAGGGTGTTTCAATGCTGGAGAGTCTTAATTGTTAGAATGCTTCCTCCTTTGGTCAAAATTTGGTACCTTATTCATAATTTTGCTCTCCAGAATGCTTTTCAGTTCAATTTAAAATGCCAGATACCTCTGGATTCTTCTGGCTATATTTTGTCTGTTTTTGTGTCTACATTGCATAGTAGGACCTGGCACGTAGTAGACGCCTAATAAATGTCCATTGATGGATGTATTATCTTCTTTTATTTGAATGTAACCTCTTTGAAGTTAGAGCATTTCTACTTATTTGGATGTTCTGTGTTGAGCAGGGTCCAGGTTCTAGGAAATGAAGAAATAAAATAAATGCTAGGTGACAGATTGAATTAAACAAGTATAGAGACAGCTTGGAGTTGCCACTCTCTCCCCTAAAACACCACCCTGCCTTCTATGTATGTGTTTAACAATTTTGTACTTAATTATGAGTTTGAGTATGAATTCTGGAGGACAAGAATGCTGTCTCTCTACCTTTCTATTTTCCATGCCTTGGAAAGCATTTAAACAACAATAGAATTTTTAATAAATGTCTCTTGATTAAATTATATGCTTCAGGCAGGGTTGCAGGCAATACCAAAATAGTGCTTGACCTCAATCCTGTTATATTCTCATACTACCTGTTTGCAATTAAAACCTTCTTTCTGGATATAAGCCAGTGAACACCAATCTTCAGTGAAAGATGTCAGATCAGAGACAAATGTCTTATCCCATCTAAAAATCATTATTTCTATTCATCCTTCAATCATGCTGTCCAATTTAACAAAATGCAACCAATATCTCTTAAAGTCTTAGTATTTGCATGTCAAACAATGGAAGTCCATCTCCTAGTCCCGTTCTAGAAGATACAGGTACAGGAGAGAGCCTAGTTTTGCATCCTGCCTTTGATGTACAAATATATGACCTGGATAAGTTTCTTAAACTCTCTGGGAACCATATCTCCATCTCTCACTCTAAAATATGGATAAATTGTTCATCTTCATTGCTGAGTGGATTATCCACATGGGATACTCTGTCATGCTGCCAAAAATCACAAGTACACTATATAATATAGTTTATGTGTGTGTGCAAATAAGTATATTTGAATGTGTATATTTATTTATATCCCAACAACCCCCCAAAACAAACAACTGTGGTGTGGTACAAGTCTAGGGGCTAATAGGGACAAGCACTGCATGAGAAATCTGACAAGTATTATGTGATATTGCAAATGGCACAAAATGATAAAGTTCACAGGTACTTTGTGTTCCTTAGATAACATGCATTTTTCAGGGCAATGAATTTATTTTCATCAAAATCATAGTGTTTCTTAAAATTGCTTAGGCCTGGCTTATGAAAAAAGTGCCCAGCATATAAAGCATTTCTGAGGAGCTCTGATTCTCCATGGTGCCTGGCCCTGCTCCAGCAGATTAGCTGAAAACCAACCTTCCCAATGTAGAACATTGATTAGTTGCAGTAAACTATGAAAGATATTATAAGCATGAAGTTTCTATCACTTTAATAGGGCAGCAACTTATTTTTTTGTGTGTTGCTTTATTGGTTTGTAAATCCATTCTTTCAAAAGAACAGGCTATAGTAAGTCAGACGTTTTCAAAACAGAATATTATTCCACCTTTATCTCTCTCTTTTTATTGCATTTTATTTTAGGTGCATGGAAATTAGATATTTTAAGGAGAGGAGATGATCTGTGCATTTTCTCCTTTTATTCACCATGCCAACTCCCTAGTCTTGTAATGTATTAGTTTGTTTCCTGTGGTTCATGAAGCCTGAAATGATCTTCAGACTAACTCCTATAAATTGCCTACTGTTAATAGACAGAAATCTTCTGACCACTCCATATTTAATTAAATCAACATTCAAAAACCTTGGGTTTTTCGATAGGGGTGTCACTTAAAAAATAATTTAGGGATTTTATACAAATATGCCAAGCAAAACGTTGTCTGAACTTATAGTTTAAATACTGGGAATGGTAGAGTCAGGACTTTCCTATTATTAACTTTGGAGCCTTTTCCAGTAGTTGCTGACATTTCAACCAATGAGGATTGACGATGATAGGGAATATAACAAGAACATGTCTTAATGCAAACTGCACAGCCAATAACCCACATACCTTTTGCACTAGAAAACTGAAGCCTCAGAAGTTGGGAGCTAATTCTCCCCAGCAGCATCCAAGAAGAATCTATTGAGTTGGGGGAGATATATTTTTTAACTGTGAAGCTCAGAAGTCCCTACAAGTGTGATTCTTATTGACAAACAATCAATTCACTTTTAGTCAATCAATGAACATTAAGTACCTACCATGTGCAAGACACTTTAAGTGTTAGGGCTAGAAAGAAAGGCAAAGGACAGTACATACACAGACTAATGGGAGAGACAGCAGGCAACCCATTATGTAAAAAGTAGACGTTTTCCAGATAAATGGAAGATAATGTCAGAGGGAAGGCAGTACAGAGTTGAAAGGGGAGAGAAGAGAGAAGGGTGTAATGGTAATTTGAAGATACCTTTTTGTATTGGCAAGTAAGCAGGTACTTAGCATTTACTAACTAATCAAACCTCTGTGAAAGAAACAGAAGGTATAAACCCCTGTTCCTAAAATAACAGGAAGAGTTTGGCTGAAACGGGAAGCTAATGCTGTGTGTATGTGAGAAAAGCCCCAGAGAGGCACAGTCAGAATTCTTGAAGCACAGTGGAGGCAGAAGCAGTTGCTGGGAGGATAAATTTTGGGTTCCACATTCTCTGCCTTCCTCCTTCCCTATCCACCCTCATTGAGAAGCCAAGCACTTTGATATAGGTTGTGCATGTGTAGTCGTGTAAAACACTTCCGTAACAGTCATATTGTGAAAGACTAATTAAATTTACCTCCTGCCTATCCTGTCCCCCCTTTATTCTATTCTCTCCTTTGACCCTGTCCCTCCTCAAAAGTATTTGCATCTTATTGTCCCCTCCTCTCACTTGCCTTCCCTTCTATCATACTACCCCCCCCCCACTTATCCCCTTCCACTCTACTTTCCTGAAGGCTAAAAAGGGACATACTTACCCAACTGAGTGTGTACTGTATTCCCACCTTAAGCCAAATCTGATGAGAATAAGGTTGACTTATTCCCTCTCACCTCCACCCTCTTCATCTCCATTGTAACAGCTTTTTTCTTGTCTCTTTAATATGAGATAATTCAACAATTCTATCTTACCCTTTCTCCTTTGCTCCATATATCCCTCTCTCACTTTGTATTTTTTTAGATATCCCTTCATATCCTCTGTCTATATCTATGTCTACGTGTGTATACACACACACACACATCTATATCTATTAACCTTACAGATAGAGACAGATAGATATCTATATGGATAAATATATACTGACAGACAGACAGACAGACAGATAGATAGATAGATAGATAGATAGATAGATAGATAGATAGATAGATAGATAGATAGATAGACATTCCCTCCAACGACTCTAATATTGAGGAATGTGCCATGAGTTACAAATATCATCTTTCCATGTAGGAATGAAAATAGTTCAACATTCATAAGACTCTTTCTGTTTCCTGTATACCTTTTCATCCTTCTCGATTCTTGTATTTGAAAATCAAATTTTCTATTCAGCTCTGGTCTTTTCATCAAGAATGCTAAAAAGTCCTCTATTTCATTGAATATCCATGTTTCCCCTGAAATATTATACTCAGTTTTAATCCTGTCTCCTTTGACCTCTGGAATATCATATTCTAATATCCATATCTCCTATCCTTTAATCAAAAAACTGCTAGATCTTATGTTATCCTGATTGTGTTTTCACAATGCTTGATTTTTTTTTCTTTCTGCTCCTTAAAATATTTTCTCCTTGACCTGGGAACTCTAGAATTTGGCTACAATATTCCTAGGAGTTTTTCTTTAGGGATCTCTTTCAGGAGGTGATAGCTGGAATTTTTCATTATCTATTTGTCCCTCTGCTTCTAGAGTATTAGGGCAACTTTCCATGATGATTTCTTGAAATATGAAATTTAGGCTCTTTTTTTGCTTTTTTTTGGAGGGCAATTCAGATTGAGTGATTTGCCCAAAGTCACACAGATAGTAATTGTGTCAAGTGTCTGAGGCCAGATTTGAACTGAGGTCCTCCTGACTCCAGGGATGGTACTCTATTCACTGTGCCATCTAGTTTTCCCTGTGGACACTTTTTTGATCATAGATTTCAGACAGTCCAATAACTTTTAAATTATCTCTCTGGGATCTCTTTTTTCAAGTCAGGAGTTTTTCCATTGAGATTTTTCACACTGTATTTTTTTTTCATTCTTTTGTTTGTGTTTTATAATTTCTTGGTTTCTCAAAAAGTCACTAACTTCAAGTGATCCATTCTAATTTTGAAGGAATTATTTTATTCAGTGAGCTTTTGAACCTCCTTTTCTATTTAGTCAATTCTACTTTCTTCTTCTCATTGCTTTTTTGGATCTCTTTTGTCATTTGGGTTTGTCTATTTTTAAGGTGTTATTTTCTTCAACATTTTGGGGGTCTCCTTTAGCAAATGGTTGACTTGTTTTCATGAATTTCTTTTTTTTGCCTTTTTTGGATGGGAGAAGGCAGGGCAAGTGGGGTAAAGTGACTTGCCCAAGGTCACACAGTTGTTAGTGTTAAGTGTCTGAGACCAGATTTCAACTCAGGTCCTCCTGACTCCATTGCTGGTGCTCTATTCACTGCACCACCTAGTTGCCCCTAATGATTTTCTTGAATCACTATCATTTCTCTACCAGTTTTCACTCTACTTCTATTATTTTATTTTCAAAATCTTTTTTTAGCTCTTCCATGGCCTGAGACCAATTCATATTTTTTCTTGGAGTTGTAGATGTAGGAGCTTTGACTTTGTTGTCTTCTTCTAGTTGTATGTTTTGATCTTCCTTATCACCATAGTAAGATTTTATAATCTGAGATTTTTTATTCAGATGTTTGCTCATTTTTCAAATACTTATTTTATTTTTTAGGTCTTTGTTAAGGTCTCTACTTCCAATGTGGGGGGAGTACTATATTAAGATTTAGGGGTTTTGTGAAGTTATTTTCTTTTTTTTTTAAATGCTTTATTAACTGCTGATTTACATCGTTTGTTTCCGCCAGATTTTGAGTTACAAATTTTCTCCCTGTTTTCAGAGATATTTTCTAAGAACCTGTAAATTTTAAGTTCTTCCCAGGTGGTATGATCAAAGGAGGAGTGTGTACTTGGTCTACAATCTGCTCTGTAATTGACCACAATCACTCTTTTCTGCTTTGGAACTGTGAGGAAGTTTCCCTTTTCACTGCTTCCACAAGCTCCACCACACCACTGCTCCTTCTTATCCCAGGACTCCCGCCCAGAACAATGATCTATGATTCAGGTCCAAGCACAGGCAAAGGAAGAGAATTCTACCTCAGGCCCATGAAAAAAATACCTGCAATACCCCTCTGATCAGCTACTGGATCCCCCACCATCTGGGGGCCAAGAATTCCAGAAGCAACCTCTGCTTCTGCTGCCACTGCCCAGGGGTTGGGGCTGGACCACACTCTTCTCTCACCCAGGTCCTACAGACCCCTCTTATTGACTTTCTAAGCTGTCTTTGGAATTTGTGGGTTGAGAAATCTGGGAACTGATACAGCTGCCAATGGTTCAGGTCCCTCTGTCCTGCTCTAGCTCATCTGTGCAGTTACGGCCCACACTGGACTGCACTTCTCACCCAACCTGGTGTAATAGATCTTTCCTGCCTATCTTCCAGGTTTTCCTGGACTAGAACTTTGTTTTACTCTGTCATTTTGTCCTTTTTGCTGCTCTAGGATATGTTTAGAATCATTTTTACAGGTATTTGGAAGGGTTTGGGGAGAGCTCAAGCAAGTCCCTGATTTTACTCTACCATCTTGGCTGCCCCCCCCCTCCCGCCACCACCACCCAGGAACTCATAAATTAATCTGAATGAAGTGCCCTAAAAATATTAAAGCATGATTTAAATTTGTATGTTTTTGTTGTTTTTTTGGTTGCAGTTGTAATCAATACCACTATGACCTGCTCTCATTTATAATGAAAGGTCTTACTGTTTTCCCACACTAAAAAGTCTGTCTCCAGTCTATATGCCTTTGTATAACTGTGCCCTTCCCATTCTTTAACTTTCCATCCACAATAAGAATTTTCTACTCTTTCTGAATCTTAGAATCCTTAGTTCTAGTCAAGTTGAAACTCAATATCACCCACTACAGGGGCCATTTTCTGATCTCATCCCCACTGTTAATTGAGCAATGGTTTTCTGCCAACCTCCATCTTTCTCAGCCATAACTTTTGACACTCTCATCTATGTTTTTTTTTTTTTTTAACTCCAATGAAACATAAGCTTGTGATGGTTGGAAATATTTGTTTTTTTATTACTTTTTATTTCCCTGAGTTATCACAATGCTCTTAATAATGATGGTTGAAATGAATAAACAAAAACCTCCTTAAAGATTATGAGTGCAAAACACTGCATAGACATCAGTTCAAAATCTGTTGATTAGTATTACTACTTCCCTCCTCTTTAAAAATGGGTGTAAAAATACATCATTATAAAGAATATTCTCATCATGGAGATATACCAGAAAATGGAGTTTAGATAAACAAAAGATAATGTTTTTAAGTACTCCCATTTTCATTTCACAGACATCTGTGGTACTTTGGGGTATAATATATGGAAAGTGTTGTTTTTATTTTTTAAGTTAAGTGTTATACAAGGAACTTTACATTGAACATCAATAGAAATAACTACAATTGCTTAGTAACTATTTACATTTAAATTAATTAATTTAAATGCATAAAGTATCTAAACTTTACGAGTTCTTTCCTCTTATGGTCCATCAGGATTCTCTCTTAATCCATTCTCTTTCGCTTTTCAACCGATCATAACAGTGGGTTTTCCCTCCTTTCTCTCTGCCTCTGTCTCTGCCTCTATCTCTCTTTCTATCTATATACACAATACATATATATATATATATATGTTTGTATATATGTGTGTGTGTATATATATGTATATGTGTGTGTGTGTGTGTGTGTGTGTGTGTGTGTGTGTGTGTAGAATTTAGGTGGCGATAACAGGAGGGATAAGGCAACTCTGTGGTTGAGCACTGGGCCTGAAAAATCTGGATGACACCACACCATGGCTCCACTGTTAAATGTGTTGGATGTAGAAAGGAACATCTCTGCTTTCAGATGCTTCATATATATATACACATACACACACATATATATACACACACATATATATATACATATATACACACATATATGTATGTGTGGGTGTATGCATATGTGTATACACATATACATAAAACTTTTATATGTGCATATAATATATACATAGACACACTCATATGTGTCTATATGTAACTATACATGAACACACATATATATCACAAGTATATTTGCCTTCCAGCATTTCAGAAGTGTTTTTCCAATATTCAATTTCTGCATAATTGTCCATATTAATTACTTTATTGTCTAATTGTCCAACTTTATTTTATTGAATACCATTATATTCCTAAACCACAATTCATTTAACCATTGTTTCAGACATTGAAGCTCTATCTATCTATCTATCTATCTGTCTGTCTGTCTATCTACCTGTATGTCTGTCTGTCTATCTATTTATTTATTTTTTGGAATCAGTGGTTGACATTATAATTTCATTTCCCTAAACTTATTGTGAGGAAATAGAATTAAAATGACCTCATTTATTATTAAATTATCATAAGCTGTGGATGCCATTGCTATTGTAGCATTTTGTTCTGGTACGGTTTGATATATGGGGTGAGCCAGTCTCGCCATTTCCTCACACGCCCACCGTTGGATGGCGGGCATCGTGGAAAGGAGATAAAGATCGATTGATCTTACACATCTTAATAGTCTATATTGTCCAAAGTCAGGTAGCAAAGTCGCATTTTGAGTCATTTGAACTTGAGATCAAAAGAAAAAAATAAATGCCGATGTAATTTAGTACTATTCCTTGGGAAGTTTGTGTGTATACATACACACATACATGCAGGTGCATACACACATATATGATTGTACACATACATGTACATATTGCATGCATATATACATATGCCCAATGCATTGTGCAATGAGCACATATGTGTTACATACATGTATAAACAGGTCTGTGTATATTTGCATGTATGAACACAGATAAACATGTAAACATATATGCATATATATGTTATGTTACTAAATATAAATATAGTGTACCCACGTGCCTCTATACATGTGCGCATGTACACGTGTGTATATACACTCACATATACATGCATGTGTATGTATTCACACATATGCACACATACATACATGTACAGACAAATATACATTTGTATTTAATGTTAAGGGAATTTGAAGATCTTCTCTGTCCATTAATAGTCCTATGTGATCATGTGCAGCCAATGCTGGGAGGTGCTTGCCAAAAGGTTGGAGCAAGAAGGGGTGAGGCAGGAAGGGTGGGTAATATGGAGCTGAGAGAAAGTGAGACAGAGCTGGGATAGAGGGAGCAGGCAGGGAGAGGCAAAGCAGTTAGTGTGGGTGAGTGAGGGGCATTTTACTTATGGGAGCTGATTCGTGGTGAGGCGTTATATAAAGAAAGCTCAAGGATAGTGTTGTTTCCTGTATTGGTAACATGACCTGATTTCTTTTTACCATGGTGGTTTTGGCTTTCTGGTACATGAATAAATATGTTGGTTCTGTCTTCAAAGAAGAGAGGCTGTTATATCTTGTGATTCAAACCTGGAAATACTCTTGCCTATTCATATATTCATTGCAGCCACTGTGGGTATCACATTGGCAATATAATGTGTGTTTGTGTGTGTGTGTGTGTGTGTGTGTGTGTGTGTGTAAGGCTGGTTTTATGTCATGGAAATTCTCAACCTCAGTTTCTTCATGGAATGACACATGATAAAATGGATTGTATAGTGGCTCTCTAGTCAGAGGATTTAGGTTCAAATCTTTTCTAAGATGCTTGACAACTATGTTACTTTTACAATATGATATGATCTCTTCTTAGACCTCAATTTCTTCAACTTGACATTGGTGAAATTGTACTAGATCATGTCTGAGTTCCCTCACACCTCTAGATCCATGATGTCACAAACAGGATAATAACAGTACCCACCACATAGTATTGATGATCAAATGGGATGCCATAAATAGATCATTTTGTAAAGCACTCTAAAAATCTGAGGTTCATTTTATAAATGGTGAAACTGTGGCACAAAAAAGACAAGTGATAGTTTCAAGTTCTGTTGACAGTGAGTAAAAGAGCCCATTTTTGAATTTAGGATCTTTGACTCCACATTGAACATCAACATAAAGATGAAACAATGCAGATCACAATGATAACTAAGTGTTATTAAAATATATAGTTCAAAAAGGTGTTAACTCTTGGCCTAATACCAGATATTTTCACATTTTTGATTCAAAGTACCTTGAGGAGATTTCAAACCCACATGGCAAATTTTCTTCTTCTTTCTGTCTGAGTTCTTTTAGCCTCAGAATAATGAAGCTTTGATTGAAATGCATAGTAGCAGCATTCTAAACAACTCACCCTTTTGTATTTGTTATTCCTGGCCACAGATTTAGGAGAATGTGAAAAATGAGGATTTTAATCACATGAGAAATAATTAAGTCTCCAAAATTTTTATTAGTTCATTGTGGATACCTAACCAGGTATGAGGTATGGATATAAATGAGATTTGGTAAGACAAGTACCATGGTGTGCACAGAGAAAAAAGCAATGGAAATGATGTCCTGTGGATTATAGTGCTGGTTTTTTGACCTAGGATAGGATATTTCACCTCTACGGGGCTTAGGTTACTTATATATAAAATGGAAATTAGATTCTTTCTGTTTTGAAAATTTTATGTTGCTATTATTGCTTTAAAGCATGATTTGCATATATAAATTGTAAGATTTCCCCCATTAGAGCTAGTCTGTGTGCCACACTAACTGCACTATTTCTATCACTCCTATTTGTAATGAACTGTTTTTGACCAAGGTTGAAAAATTCCTAGTTATTGTTATGATATACTTGGTGTTACACCAAAGGACCCATGAAAAATAATTTTAAAAGTGCTTTTCACTAAATATGCAATGGATCAATGGTAGTCAAATTCTGTATTACTAAACTATGACATATTTGTCTGTTATTTCAATTTTCCAACTTCAATATCTCTTTATAGGAATGTAGTAGAGGAGAGTTTTCTTTTGGCAGAGTTTAACTAGGTGTTGTTGAAGTTTCCTTTCATCTCTAGAAAATTGAAGTAACAGATAAGTATGTAATAGTTTAGTAATAACAAAAAAGCTAGAATATATAATGTTTTTGTTTTTAATGTTTTCAAACTATTTTACATATGTATCCAATTTGCTTTGTTTTGGTCACTATGAACAAACAAGTACGTTACTGGTAGAAAGTCTAGCAAAATGAGGCCCTGAATTTGGGAAAGAACCAGACATCTTCGCTCTGAGCTTTCATGCCCATCCCTCTACTCTGTCTTCCCTGCCTCCACCAAAGTGAAGGGTGAAGATGAGTAAAATGCATTGTAGAGCCTTTGGAAGACAAAACCACCTGGTCCCCCAACTTGTAGGTCAGCTAACCATTTGTGTCTTTTAAACTGAACTGCTTAAACAATGACCATATGTGCAGTGAAAGGCTTTGAAATTTGGCTTTCACCATATGACCCATTTTTCAAGATTCCTAAACGGTACTTGTTTATTGTGTTGTCTCAATATTGAAGGAAAGGAAAATGGAGGTTGGACAATCATTTATTTGGTGTGTTTATTGAGGATTCTTTATTTTCTGAAAGGGTTTGACTAGGTGGCTACTGAGTTCCCTTCTCACTCTAAAACCTCTTGATTCTGTGAATTACATGGTTAGGAGAAATCACATATATTGGTACCACGTGAGTGAATACAAGGCAAAAACATCCAATGAGCTCAGCATCTGAGTTGTGGATAAACCACATATAAGTGGCTACAAGAGTAGACATCACTCTAAGTGACTATCAAAAAGACAATATAACAATGAGAAAGATTGGGGGTTGTAAGGCATTGAATGGCAAAATCTCCGTATCATCCACTTTTCAAACTTTTCCCCCCTAGAAAAATTATACTCTTTGCAAAAGAATAAAAGATTTTGTCAGCAAGGATATATCATTTATCTAAATTACCCATGGAATAGTAGCAATCCTCCAAATGATTTGGTGATGAAACATATTCTGCTGTTTAACAAGTCTAAATAAACTTTAATATTAGACTTGATCCATTTGGGTTGAAAATCAGACAGCTATGCAAGGAAGAGAGTGGGGACAGGCTACCACTGAAAACAATTACTAATGTAGGACCTGTAAATGGTCTAGGTATTCAGGAAACTGCTGTCTTTTCTTTTCTTTTCTTTTCCACATGTTTTCTCTAGTTAATATTAATAATAACAATAGCAATAACTAGAGTCTATTAATATTTCAAGTTTTTAAAGCAATTTTCATATATCATTTCATTAAGTGTCTCCTATTTTCCAAGTCCTCTACTATGTGTTGTGGATAGAGAGACATAAATGAAACAGTCCCAATACTCAAGGAAAGACTCAAGACAGTGAGAAACTCAACCATCTGGGAAGCTGCTCACAGACTCACATAATTCTAGGATATGTTTGGTTGTTATCTTTTTCTGAAAGGAAACAGAAAATTGTGCCAGATTTCTTTCTCATCATCCTCCAGCTTCAGAAGCCTCTCAGCTACAGTGACTTTAGAAAGAATGCCTAAAAGAGCCAGAATTTGACACTGCCAAGCATTTGATTATCATCGTATATAGATCAAGCCTGTTGCAAGGTGGGTTTATGACCTGACCCTGAATGATTGAACTACAGAGATAAAAAGTGAAGGCCATACATTAAATTAAGGTGAATCCATTTTGTTAATCTATTTTTTTTCTCTTGATTTAGTATTCTTAGTATCCCGGGGACAGATGATCTATCATTGGGGTGAACATAATCACATAACTCTTTCAAGTCATTAGGGGAAAATTTCATTCATTGTCAACCAAGGCAAGAGTTCACTTCCTTAAAAGAATCTGACTCTGTTCTTTCATAAGAAAATGTTTGTCTTGGGAATGAAGGGCCATTTACATTATCTGTCATGATTTCCTTTGCATAAGGAACTCCTCATGAAGGAACTTCATCTACTATTGGAGAACAATGCTTTACTGTATTATGTTGTTGCTTAGGATATAATAAATTGATAAAACCAGGCAGCACATCACTTAACTCCTCATTGACCATAACAGAAAATATAGGCTCATAGAACTAGAGATGGAAGGAATTCCAGAGGTTACATTAAATAATCCTCATTGTATCTAGGGTAAGTGATTTATCCAAAGTAATAAAAGTACTAAATTCTTTAGGAGTATAAATTTCATAAGACTTTCTGTCCAACATAAGCAGAGGGAATTTCTACACTGGCAAATATATACACCAATGGAATTAATGTAATTAAAGATTGAGACTATATGTCAATGAAAACAACAAAAACGAATGTTGAAAACAGAAATAATAAGTTAATAGAGGCCAAGGGTGGGGGAAACTGTGATCTTGAGGTCACATATGACCCTCTAGGCCTTAAGTGAAGCCTTTATACTTAACTCAAACTTTAAAGAACGAATCCACTTAATGAAAGCCTTTGTTCTGTAAAATTTTGACTCAGTCAAAAGGCCTAACCCAAGAGGTAATATGGGGCCTGGAGGCTTTAGGCTTCCTTCCCCTTAGCCTATTAAATTTTATAGTCCCTAAAATTTCCCTGGGGTAGCTAGGTGATATAGTAGATAGAATGCTGGCCCTGGAATCAAGAAGACGTATCTTCCTAATTTCAAATATGGCCTCAGACACTTACTGGCTGTGTGACCCTGAGAGCATCACTTAACACAGTTTGCTTTAGTTTCTTTATCTGTAAAATGAACTGGAGAAGGAAATAACAAACTATTTCTGTGTCTTTGCCAAGAAAAACCCAAATGGGGTTGCAAAGAGTTGGGCATGACTAAACAACTGGACAACTATAAAAAAAATTTCCCTACAGAAATCAGAGTTCAGTAATTTGTTGAGAAACCTACTGCATTTAATTGTTTTAAAATAAGAGAAATATTAATCCTAGCTCTGCAAGATTTTATTTTGTCTCCATTTATTTTTAAATCAAAACTTTTACCCATCTACTAAATATGTGCTATTTTTAATAGAATCAGTTTCTGAAGAATTTTCTTAAAACATACACAATTTGTTCTCAGCACAGTACCTCAGGATTATTCCTCAATTGCATCTAATCACCGAGCTGTAAGATGAATTCTGATTATGTGTTAGGGATCCAATATTCATGCAAAAGCAACACTGGCTAATGTGAGTCCAACTGCGTGAGGTCAATCCAGTGCACAGACAGAAAAAAACAGGATGATTTAAACTATTGACTTGGATGCCCTCAGTCATGCACTGACAGGGAAACTGATTATAGGCAGACTTTTCCAGTCAGTATTGCAAGGTGTGTCAGAAGGAAGGCCCCCCCAACATGCTAGGATATCTAGGTCTTTAAGTGTGGCCCTTTGACTGAATCCAAACTTCATAGAACAAATCTCCTTAATATAAGGATTTGTTCTGTAAAACTTTGACTCAGACAAAAGACCACACCCAAGGACCCAGAGGGCTTCATGTGGCCTCCTGGCCTTAGGTTCCACAGCCCTGGTTTAGGTGAATGAGTAAGGAGACTTGGTTTTGAATCCCAGCACTTTCACTTTCTGCCTTGTGTGACTATGAACAAATCCCTTCAGGTCCAGGCCTAAGTTTCCTCATCCATAAAATGTGGGGTGTTCTGGATATTCTTTAAAGATCTTTTGACTTTAAACCTCGTATCCTATGAAGTTTTGATACAGAATGAGAGGATTTTAGTTAAAGTTTTAACTTCATCACATGTTACTTTTTCAGTCAGTGTAACTCTTTGGGACCCCATTTGGGGTTTTCTTGGCAAAGACACTGGAGGGGTTTGCCATTTCCATATCCAGATCATTTTACAAATGAGGAAACTCAGGCAAATAGGGTTAAGTGACTTGACCAGGGTCACATTGCTGGCACATGTCTAAGGCCAGATTTTATTTTATTTTTTATTTTATTTATTTATTTTTTAAAGCAATTGGAGTTAAGTGACTTGCTCAAGGTTACACGGCCAGTTATTTCTGGGTGTGGTGCTGAGTATCTGAGCCCAGATTTGATCCCCAGGTCATCCCGACACTGGAACCCAACAAGGTTCAAAATACCAGCATAGGTGCTCTCCATTTTATTCAGTGACAAATTAAGGACAGAATCAAAATGTAACATCATTCAAAATACAACATTTACTAAGTGTGATTCAATAATCTCCAAGTACTACCCCCAAGTGTGATTTAATCAAGTACTACTCCACCCCTGGATATTACATTCATTTAATCAATCACAAAGTCCCTCTTCTAAATACTACTCCACCCCTAGGCTGTACATTCATTTAGTCCATCACAAAGCCCCTGTTCTCAAATGGAGATTAGTTTCCAATCATAAGTAAAGTACATTCATTTTTTCAATCACAGAGCACAAAAAGGTCAAAAGTTCCCCACCCTTGGATCACAATTGAATCTACCCCAGAGTTACAACAAGCTTAAGCAAATCATTTAATACTCAAATGAAGGTCTTTTCTTCATCTTGACAGGAGGCAAGTTCTCAGCAATCTTTGTTCCTGGGGAGACAAAGCTTAGCAAGGTCAGAAGATACATTGCCAGTGTCTTCATTAATTCATTCTCTGTCTGCAGAACAGTCCTAGTACCCCTGAAAACATTAGCAAAACCCTCTTCTAGGATTTCTGCAAACATACAACAAGAAAATCCTTCTTCAGGGCTCCTGAACCAACAGCAAGGTTCCAAAACCTCTGCAACAACAGCATTGTCCTTCACCAGTGGACAGAATTCACTCTCTGTCTGCAGGACAGTCTCTGGAGCTCTGAACCAACAGAAAGTTTCCAAATCTTCTGCAACAACAGGACTGTCCTTCACCAGTGGACAAATCTGGCAAAACAACATCAAAACAGACAGACAAAGTACCAGCATAACAGCCATGTCTCCTCAGTCCTTGGCATCTCTCAAAAGTCCTGGGCAATTCAAAGTGGCCCTCAGCAACCCTCTCAGTCTCTCTCTGCCTCCAAGGTGCTGCTTCCAAAAAGTTCTTCTGCCTCTCTCTTTTCTTGTGTCTCTCTCAATTTAGGTCACCAGCTCCTCCCAGTTCATCCCTCTCTTTTCAAGTCAACAAGTCCATCCCACAAGTGGGATTCACACGCTCTGAGTTTTAAAACAATCAAACCAAAAACCAAGCCAATACAGGGGGATCTTTAAATTCCATTGCTATTACAAACCCATATAGTGCCATTCTTCCAGAGACAAGTATCCCATCTAGATTATGTCAACCAATTGTAAGACCTATGGCCAACCTGGATCTCCTCAAATTCCCTAAGGCAGCCCATTTCACTTCAGTCACTTCTAATTATTCGAATTTTTTTTTCCCTCACTAAAGGCCTAACTTTAGTTTGGGAAGCTAGGTGATGCAATATACAGAGCCTTGGTCATGTAGTGAAAATGATCTGAGTTCAAATTCAGACTCAGATAGTCACTAGCTGCGTGACCCTATGCAAGTGGCAACTTCAGTTTCCTCATCTGTAAAATGTAGAAAATGATAACTACCTTTCAGAGTTGTTGCAAGGATCAAATTCTCAAATATTATCTTATTCAAAAAGTGCTTTGCACAGTGTCTGGCATATATTAAGCAGTATATAAATGTTAGTGATGATGATGATTAGGAGGAGGAGGAGAAGGAGGAGAAGGAAGAGGAGGAGGAGGAGGAGGAGGAAGAGGAGGAGGAGGAGGAAG
>NW_027186352.1:17791563-17811294 GCF_028583685.1 Petaurus breviceps papuanus
AGGAGGAGGAGGAGGAGGAGGAGGAGGATGGTTTCACCCCTTGTTGGTAGGTTTGCCTTCCAGGGCCCAGCAGAATAATTCTAATTCCTTCCTTGCCTGAAAAGTTTTTTATTACTTCAAAATAGTGGTGCATTTATATTTGTCTATATAACTAATTCTTGTTGAATTTAGTGGTGTGATCTTAGGGAAATAAAATACTTTTTTATCCTCTCTGGGTCTCAATTTTCTCATTCATAAAATGAGAGGTATTAAATGACCTCTGAGATATCTTTCTACTCTAAATTTTGGGTCCTGTAGCTTTATGTCCCCCTATATTAAATGTGGACTTCAAGACCCCACCCCCCCAAAAAAAGAAAATACAAACTCCAGTCTGGCTTACTCTTCTACACTAAATTGTAAATACCTCTCTACTTGCAGTTAGAGGACTCATGTGCAAATACCAACTATGCTGATAAATACTCATATGACCTTGGAGCAATATTTCCTTTTTTCCACTGGGTATCAGGAAAACAGCGGGTTGTATTCCAGAATGTCTAAAGTGTCTTCCTTTTTGAAATGCTTAGAACTAAATGTTGGTGCTAATAGTAGTTTCTTTCATCCATGAAAGCATGAGGGTATAATTAATGCCTCCTTGGGTTGACTTATCTTCTAATAAGATGTGACAAACTTGAAATAAACATTATATAAGAACAATGATTTTATTTATTAATGCCACTGAAAGTGCTTTGTACTCAGAAATTAATAACATTTTAGTGACTGATTGAATATTCATGATTTTTTTTTAAATTGGCTTATTACTTTGAGATAAAGTAATTTTAAGGATTACTTCTTAATTCACTTACTTCAGTACATGACTTCAGTTTCTGTGTTAGATGGAAAACAGAATGGGCTGTCTCACTCAACAACAGTTCCAGAGGAAGAAGGTATTCATTAGTTATATTTCAAAAATTAAATCCTGATTCCTTTTTAAAGTCTGATAAACCAGTTATGTTTAGGTTTCTGATGAAATCTGGCTATGCCATTTTTGTCTTTCTGATGTCAATTAGTTATTGATGCAAACAAATGAAAAGACATTTTATTTTTGTATTTTCAAGAAATGAATTTAAAATTCACTAAAACACTTCATTTGGAATACCTTTAAACTCATACGATTTCTCTTTCACTTCATTTCTTTAAATGTACATATAAAGGTTTCTTTTAAATAGGAGACATAATTCCAAATACATTTTTTTTCAAAAAATGCTTTTTCTGTATAACAAGTCTCTTTAGGAAAAAAGAAAGTAAAAGCATCAGACACTATCTCACTCCTTGATAAATGTCTCCTAGCTCATGAAAGCACTGATAAAATCTCTTTATTTAGAAAAATATCTGATTAACAGAATAGTAACTAAATCACTTGTCATCTCAGAGATGGCCAGCAAATTGGGAGTTCTTCACTTTCTATTTTCAAAAGGCATTAAAACTTTGTTAACTATGATGACTCTTTTAGCACTTTGCCATGGAACGCCCAGGAAAACTCCATTAGCTGGGTTATCCAGTTGTGTTTCTGTCATTCTACATCTAGATGTGGTTGACCAAAAACTGAACTTGGAGCAGATAAAGTGTGGTTCACTTATTCTTATAACATGTACATTATTTTAAATCTGAGGCTTCTTTACAGATTAAAAAATATTTTGGCCAATTTGTGACCAAAGTGGGTAAAGTGCTAGGATTAGAATTGGAAATGATGTTGAAATCCTGCCTCAGATTCTTACCAGCTGGGTGATCCTGGGAAAATTGTTTAATCACTTTCAGCCTCAATTTCCCCATGGGAAAAATGAGAGGGTTTTAATAAAGCAAAAGTAGATGAGTGACTAGGCCTTTCTATATTGTAGAAACTCCTCCTCTTCCCTCAGGATACATCACACAGCATATGGGTCAAGTGAAATGTCAATCAATAAATTAAATAGTAGGATGCCATTTTCTTTGCAAAAATTAAGTTCAATAATTTTTTTTTTCAATTTTTCATTCAGACATCCTAATGAATCACCTTGGGCAACCCCATTTGCAGATCACTGACAGATCACACAACCATCACTTTCAACTCTATGTCACCACAGAAAGTGAAAGAATCTACAGAATACTGCTCACCAATTTGGAAACCAAAGCAACTAACTACATGATAATATGGTCAATATACAATAATAATTTTGTCTTTTTTTTTTTTTGGTAAATTATAAACTCCCTAATACAGTTTTTCAAGTAAGGGAAGAATTTATTTTGAAGGTGGGGGCTACTCATTTTAAAAAAATTAATTTTCACATGAAAGTTCCTTAGTTAATTTTGAGAAATGAGAAATTCGGGTTCTGTTGGTATGTCAGTTTCAATGTTGTCAAGGCTTCAAAAAGCAGATTATGGGAAACCAAGGACTCTCCGTTTTTTATTTTGTAAGCTATTGAATACAGAAGCATGGAAATCAAATGCAACCCAGGTTTGACTAGGAATTCATGCTCCTTGGAATCTTAATTTCACATTCTGCAGTCAATCTAGGCCCAATTCTTCTGAGAAAAAATAAATTGAATATCACAGCTAATAGTGAGACATTGCTTTTGAATCAAGCTAAGCATCTGTCTCCTCTGAATAGCTATCGATCATCCTGCAAGCTGCCTTCTCATCACAAGAGTCCTTGCTTAACAGGGAAAAAAGTGAGAACCAGAGACCCCATTGACTTTAACCGCAGGGTTCCTTCCAAGGATTTGATCTACATAGTAGGCAAATTCAATCTATCTATTCTCAATATATTGATTAGATAGATAGATACATATATCTATTTAGATCTATATACTATATATATATATTGCTGTATGTATAATGCTATATAAATATTGTTATATATACCGATATATATTGCTATATATAAATATATACTGGTATATAGCAGTCTATATATGTGTATGTATATATCTATGTGTGCATGTGAATGTGTATATGCATATGGATATTCATATGTATATGTGTGCATACACACATATCTTAGTACTAATAAAAGTTCACCTAGAAATTGATAAAGTGAATTTTCACTCACAATTCTTATGGTCAACTCAAATTCTAAATATTCTCAACTTCAAAATTTTGAGGTAATAGAGAGAATATCAAACTAAGATTCTGAAGAATTCTTATCCTGGCTCTCCCATTATGTGGGACTCGAGATAGCATCACTATAGCTTGTTTAAAGGGTGAAAAAGGTAATCAATAATTGCTATAAAGTAAATGATAAAGAAGTTGCTCGTCAATAGCAAGTTTCCTTTTGGTAATTCAGGTAGTGTGATCCTTTATAGATCAGTGGAAAGTCAAAAGACCAGAAAAATGGCATTTCATGTGAGTCCAAAAATAAGCATAATTGTAGATGGATTTAAGAGAATTGTTGCCTATGAAGTATACAGCCTTATTAATGTCATTCATTATTGTTATTTCCTGCATGTTCCATTATATTCATGTCCTACAGCTGATTTAGACATTTCCCAATTAATGGTCATATGCTTTGCTTCCAATTTTAGGGAAGGAATATTATTGCTTAACTTTAATAAAAATCAAGAATATCTCAAATTTCTATATTGCTTATTATGTGCCATATCTCATTTAATCCTCAGAAGACCCTGGGAATCAGAGTTCAATTATTATTCTTATTGTACATGTGAGAAAAGTGAGGCAAACAGAAATGAAGTGATATTCACAGGGTCATGAGGTGAATTTCTGAGACTGAATTTTAACTCAGGTCTTCCTGACTCCCAGTACCAAGCTCTAGCCCCAAAGACATCAAGTTGCCAAGTAAATGGATGACATCTTTATTTTATATTAAAATATAAATGCATATATATAGCCACAGTCACACACATGTATAGATACACAACACATGTGTATGCACACACAAACACATGCATACATAAATGCACATAAACATATATGCATACACACCCACATATACACACACATGTACACACGTTCACACATACATATTTATTTGGGGACTGTGGGGGGAATTATGGGATTACACCTGTGTTGTTACATGCATATGTAATTTTCAAAATCTTAAGTTGACATTAATATTTTTGTGACTATAAATGTAAACATCTGCCTGTACATATAGTTAGTTAGTTGACCGAGGCACCAAAAACAGTAGTGCCTCTCCTGGGTCACACAAACAGCTTTTATCAGAGACAAGCTTTAATGTAGCTATTACTGAGGAATATTTCTTGAAAGAATAGTTGATTCCTAACTTTAATATGTGTTCTCTATCAAATATACAGGGCTGTCCCTTAGAGATAGCAATGGACATATGCTTTGTTGGCAGAGGGTAGTCTTGGATGGAGAAACTCCCTTGACCAGTATAACCCAATATCTTCCCTTCACCTTAGATTCTTAAAAAGTTACCAATGGCAATACAAATGTAAGTGAATTCCCAAGAGTCACAAATGCAATCTGAGGTGTGAACATGAACTCATATCATAGATCATCTTGGTTCCCAAGCTGGCTCTATGCGCTGTGCCAAAATGCATCTTAGTTACAAGGAAAGGTGGAATTAGAGGGGGGAAATCAGATTCTCACAGGTGAGGGCCTGTGTAACAGTAATCACAGCAAGACTATTGGTTAATACTCGACAGCACTTAAAGGTATGTGCGCAACATTTACTTGATCACCATGCAAATGGCTAAAAAGGCTAGACCCAAACCAGTACCAGTCACGACATTTGATTTTTGTTTGTCCCAGTATAACCTAGAAGGATATTGGCCAGCATAAATACAATGTAAAATAAGTGTGGTTATTTTAAAGGAAACTGCCTCATGAACTACCCTAAAACTCAATAAGCACCACACACACACACACGCACACACACACATACACAGAACATGTGATTACAAAATCTCTTACATGCTTTCTGCAGCCCAAGAGAAGAAGTAGGCCATGACACAATGTGTACAATTGCCATCTTCAGACAATGCTTAAAATTCCCAACCATCTCTGGGACTGAAACAATAAAGAGGGCATTTTATATATAAGGCCTGATGAAGGACTTACCCCCGAAGAGTCATCCTTTACCCTCATATTTTGATTAGACAATTTGGGACTAAAAATGCAAACTCTACATTGAACTTTTGCCTGGCAATGTGTGGAAGACAGTCTCAACTATTGGCTCAAAAAATTCTAAATATTTTCTTGTAGAAAGGACTGTGGAAGTGGCTAGAGAAAGTAACTTAGTAACTTCTATGGCATTATTAATGGGAATATTATCCCTATGGATAGAAGTTGTGCTCCACTCAAGCCTGACCATTCTGTGCATCTCTTCTCTTGGTCCTCCCATCATTTTACCACATGGGGTGCAGCCATTGTGCTACAGGCCGTTCATGCTTCTTCTTGGCTTCAAGAAGCTATTATTGGTCCACATGGACAGTTCATCTCTAACTCCTTATTCTTACCACAAGAGTATACTTGGATAAATCAAATTGACTTCATCAACTCAAATATATAAGGAATCATCATGCTTGATGCTGGGGATACAAACAAAAGAAAAATACTGCTTGGTTTTGGGAATTATATAGAAGCGGAAGAGAGGGCAGCACCAAAAATCACATGCGGTTTTCATATATGCAAAGCATTTTGCAGATTAACTAAAAACACTTCATTGCATTTTGTGCAACAAAAAAATGGAATTATGGTACAACTTTGCAAGTCCTGAATTTGGTGGACTCGATGTTTGTTTGAAGTAGTACAGTATTCCAGAATAGGAATTTTGTTTATTTTGAAAGGCTGATTATTTGGAGCCAGGAAGGCATGAAGGTATACAAACAATTACTTGCTATAGAGTTTGTGTGTAGGCATGCATGTGTGTAGTTTTTGTACACAGATACATGTATATACTTCTACAAAGCAGATGGAAGTATGTTCATGTGTAGATATGCATCTATGACTGTGTGAATAAACATGTGTGTGTATCCAGGTGTACATGTGAGACTCCATAAGGGTCTGTACTCCTTGGCTAATATGTGTATTTTTGCATTTGAAAGCTATTTACAGGGAGGCAGAGCCAAGATGGCGGAGTAGAAGCAGGACCTCCCCGCTGCTCCAGCTTCCTCCTTCCCCAATCCATGTAAAAGGGAACTCTAAACAAACTTTGGAGCTGCAGAACCCACAAAATGACACAGAGAAGCTAACCTCCCACTGAGGACAGCCTGGCAGGCTGGAGGAATCTAGCACAGCGCTCGGGGAGTTGGGCCCAGCTCCACACCGATGGCTTTATCCCTAGGGCGGGCCTGACCAGCCGCAGGCAGGAGGGACTCTAGATCAGCAGCAGCTGTGGCTGTTTCCAGATTTATCAAGAAATAGATGCAAAGGAGAAAGTGAGAGATCAGTGCAGTCAGGACTTTGGGAGCAGTAAGTGGGAGTGCCTGGCTTTTACTGCCAGGGTGAGAAGCCACTGAGACTCCAGCACAGCCACCCAGGCCCACGTGGTGGCTTCAGCTCTTGGCCTGCATAGTGTAGGGGGACCAAGCACCAGTCTGAGGGGTAATCGTTCTTGCTTTAACTTTCTTGGATCTGGATTTCAGGGTAGGATGTAGGTCCTGGGGTGTGTGTCCAGCTTGCCAGAGCATGTGGAGGCTTCAGCAAGGGCACCCATCTAATAACTCCGGCAGCTGAGAAAACCTCAGCATTTGGGATGAAAGCTCCCCTGTCTGGTGGCAGAGTCCTACTGTGCCCAAAAGCCCTGAAGTCAAGTAATTGAGGGGCAAAATGATCAGGCAAAGGAAACAAAGCAGACAGAAGATTCCAACATTAGACTCCTATTTTGGGGACAAAAAGGAGCAAAGCATAGAAAAGGAGGAAGACAGTGAAGTCAGAACTCCTGCACCAAAAGCTTCAAAGGAAAATAAGAACTGGTTACAGTCCATAGAGGACCTTAAGAAGCAGATAAGAGAAGTAGAGGAAAAATTGGGAAGAGAAATGAGAACAATGCAAGAAAATTATGAAATGAGAGTCAACAGCCTGACTGAGGAAAATAACACTTTAAAAAACAGACTGACTCAAATAGCAAAAGAGGCTCAAAAAGGCAATGAGGAGACGAATGCCTTAAAAAGTCGAATTTGCCAGATGGAAAAAGAATCTCAAAAGCTCAATGAGGAGAATCATTGCTTCAGAATTAGATTGGAGCAAATGGAAGCTAATGACTTTATGAGAAATCAAGATGCTGTTAAACAGATCCAAACAAATGAAAGAATAGAAGGCAATGTGAAATATCTCATGGGAAAAACCACTGACCTGGAAAATAGATCCAGGAGAGATAATTTAAAAATTGTTGGACTACCTGAAAGCCATGATCAAAGTAAAAACCTAGAAATCATCCTCCAGGAAGTGCTCAAAGAAAACTGCCCTGATGTTTTAGAATCAGAGGGCAAAATAGAGTAAAAAAGAATCCACCGATCACCTGCTGAAAAATATCCCAAAAAGAAAACTCCTAGGAATGTTACAGCCAGGTTCTGGAATGCCCAGATTAAGGAGAGAATATTACAAGCAGCCAGGAAAAGCAATTTGAATATTGTGGAAACACAATCAGGATAACCCAGGATCTGGCAGCTTCTACACTGAGGGACTGAAGGGCTTGGAATATGATATTCTGGAGGTCTAAGGAGCTGGGATTAAAACCAAGAGTCACCTACCCAGCAAAACTGAGTATCATGTTTCAGGGAAAAATATGGTCATTCAGTGGAATAGAGGACTTTCAAGCATTCTTGCTGAAAAAACCAGAGTTGAACAGAAAATTTGACATTGAGATACAAGAAGCAAGAGAAGCATGAGAAGGTAAACAGGGAAAAGAAATCATAAGGAACTTATCAAACTTGAACTATTAACATTCCTACATGGAAAAACAATAATTGTAACTTATGAAACTTTTCTCAGTAGTTGAAGGGAATATATATATATATATATATATATATATATATATATATGTCTGTATGTGTATATGTCTATATATGAGGGTATATGGGCATATGAATACATATGTGAATGTGTGTATATATGTTTACAGGTATACATAGATAGAGGGCACAGGTCCAATTTAACAGGAAGGGATGATACTAAAAAGGTGAAATTAAGAGGTGAGGGAGGAATATAATGAGAGGAGATGGGGAGAGACAGAATGGGGTAAACTATCTCATGCAGAAGAGGCAATGGAAAATGGTTACAATGGAGGAGAAGAATAGGAAGGCAAAAAGGAATGGGTCATATTGTCATATCACATATGATATACATATGTATATGTATATCAACCTTATTCCCATTGAATTTGGCTTGAGGAGGAAATGGAATACATACTAAATAGGGTATCTCACCCTACAGGATAGTAGGGGTGTAAGGGGATGAGAGGGGGCATGATGGAAGGGAGGACAGGCTGGGGGGGGGAGGGAAGTTGGAAGCACCTACTTTTGAAAAGGGATGGGATTAAATTAGAGAATAGAACAAGTGGGAGGTGGGATAGGAGGGAGGGAAATATTGTCAGTCCTTTACAATATATCTACTATGTTATTGTTTTACATTAGCCACACATGTACATCCTATAATGAATTGCTTATCTTCCCAGGAAGGATGGGTGACAAGGGAGAAAGGGAATGAATCTGGAATTCAAGGTTTAAATATCAAATATTCAAATATGTATGTATGTCTATGTGTATATAGATATATACATGTATATATATGTATATGTGTGTGTTTCTATTATTATCAATACTATTTTACATGTAATTGGGAAATAAGATATACAGGCACTGGGGCATAGAAATCCACTGGAAAAAGGGGTATGGGAGAAAATGTGGGAGAGAGCTGATTGGAGGAGGGGATATCCTGTGAGACTGCTATTTTGGGGCGGTGGGTAGGGGAAAAACGGAGAGAAAATTTGTAACTGAAAATCTGGCAGAAATGAATGATGTAAATCATAAGTTAATAAAGCATTTGAAAAAAAAAGAAAGCTATTTACAGAAGCCTGGGTTTGGTGCAAGGGGCACCTTTCTTTATAACACCTTCTTTATAACAGCTTCTGTTTTTTTCACAGATGCTTAATCTGAGCTAACTACTAAGTATCTCTTAGCTTTGCAATACAAAAGGAACTGCAAATTCATTACTGTTACACCCACCCAATGACACTTTCTTTGAAGGGCTCTGCTCTTCATGAAGATGGCCCACACAACCAAAAATGTTTCTCGTAAATATAAAGGAATGCGTTGTAAGCCAAATTAGAGATACTCATCAAAACTCTATATACTGTCAAATGATTAGAGTCCATGTGTTTGGATCTTTGATTCTTTTTGCAAAACTACTGCAAAATATTGTGAGTGGAAAAATGGCATAGCATATTTCAAGCACTTGGTAAACTTGAAAGCCCTGCATACTGTCAATAACTGTCAATGTTACATATCTCTGCATCATCTTTTCTGCTTGTTTCTATGACATTCCTTTCTTTCCCCAGGCCCACAACATTCCATCTAGATGGAACAGACAGGATTATGCTTCAAGATCTGGGTGAGGAATCTTTTGGGAAACAAATGCCTCACCAACTGCCCCCTCTCTGATTCTGCTTGGCCATTCCCCATCACAATAACTGGTTACATGCATGACATGTCCTGTTTCAGCTTTTTTCCCCCTACTCCCTTTGCCTTCATCTAAACAATTTTATATCAGGTTAACATAAAAGTAAAATAAATATTCATCTCTTGCCAAAAACATGCCAAATCACTATTATAGGGGGCACAGAATAATAGAATCTTATCTAGATCACAAAATGTGTGAAGCACAGAGCTATCTTCAATGGCTCTGCAGCAGCATCCTCCCCAACTTCTGAAGCATTTAACCCACTTTATTTCCTTTACCATTGGAGACACCTTACCTTTGGCAACAAGGATAAACTTATTGTCTCTACCCCAAAACAAGTCTTTGATCTGGTCTACTGCTTACTGTTATCTGTTCTAGGTACTATGAAAAGTACATTCTGTCTCTTCCCCCTAGTGCACATATGTACAAATGTCCATAGGCATGCGCGTGCACACACACACAAACACAAACACACCATTTGCTCTGGGTAAAACAAATTCTCAGAACCAGACTTTCAGACTTTCAATGTGGTTTCTTAGCTGAGAAAAAAAATCTAATGAAATTCAGTTACTTTCACTTACCTTCCTCTTTCTCTTACTGTTTCTCTTTCTGTCTCTCTGTTTTTCTTTATAATTCTCTCTCTCTCTCTCTCTCTCTCTCTCTCTCTCTCTCTCTCTTTCTCTCTCTCTCTCTCTCTCTCTCTCTCTCTCTCTCTCTCTGTCTCTCTGTCTCTCTGTCTCTCTCTGTCTGTCTCTGTCTCTCTGTCTCTGTTTGTCTCTGTCTCTCTGTCTCTGTCTCTGTCTCTCTATCTCTATGAGAGAGAGAATTCATTTGGTTGTCTTTACTCAAATAAGTTAGTTGAAATTGCACTATCTTAGTTTCTTCGTCTCAAAGAGAAATGACCGGAAATAATGATTTCTAAGATCTCTTCCAGGTTCAAATATCAAACAACAACTGAATCCTGGAAACTCTTCTATTTCAATGTTCCTACATCTTCTATTTCCCTCTCCATCTTCTTTTCTGCTGGGTATCCCTAAGTTCTGAAGAGATTCATCTTTCCCCAAAATAACCTTGACCTGATCTATTAAAAAATGGAAAGTATATCCTATACCATAGGATTAAAAAAATGGAATAAAGGATTCCTAAGGATTCCAGGGCTCTCTTCTCTACTGCAGATTTCAGTGTATATTTGTAAGAGACTTGTTGGAGATGGTGGCAATTGTTTGAAAGAGGAAAACAGTAAGGATGGGTCTACCTTGTTCACAGTAGCATTAGTAGAATTTATTTAACATGAGCCATGTAGCTCTGGGCAAATGATATGAAGAAAACCACTAGGGAACAGACTCATTTTGAAATAGAGCAGATTGCTACTATAAGTTTATTCATTTTTTTTTCTTCTTCTCCAAGTGCAAAACCATTGTTTGTACAGAAAAATAAAGGAAGGCTTATATAGTAAGACTCCTATAAGCATAATATTCAGTATTCAGCAGGAAATTTTTCTAAATGTATGTTCAGTTGGCAACATCATTGCAACTTACCTTTCTCTTCCTATATGATAACTTAGAACCATCCAGTGTTTTATTCTTAATCTCCTGTGCCCTGGACCCATAGGATGCAGGGAAGTATAGACTTCTCTATCATTAAATTACTAGATGTATTCTACTATACCCTGAACTAGTTTCAATATTTAATCAAAGGTCCCACACCCAAGTGATACATATATTTTTATGTACGTATGCATGTAGGGGGACATGCAAAATCCTATATAGCATAGCAGATGAAGGTGCAGGCCTGAAGATAGGAGGACTTGGACTAACTACTGCCTCTGGCCCATAATGGCTGTCTTTTCAAGGAAAAGCCACTTAACATTTTCCATCAGCTTCAAAAATATAAGATATTGATTACATAATTAAAAACAAGTATTCATAACACAGATACACAGCTTTCTGTACAATCATTTAAAACATCTATTTTGTGAGGCAAAAAAGGATCCTCTAGGGACCAGACCTCCACATGCTTCTGCACAGTCCCAGAAAAGCAGATAGATGCCAACCTTATAGGTGCCTATAAAAATACAGTCACCAACACAAGCCTTCACCACCATAGCCCTGGGCAAATAGGAAGCCTCTAGTGGTCAGACTGCCATGTACTTCAGTGGAGCCCTGTGGAAATGCAGAAAAACCCACCAGCCTCAGCACATGCCAAACAACAGCACTGATATCCTGGCTCAGCACCAGGTAAACTGCCAGAACTCCACCACCCCCAAAATTACCAGCTACAACCCATCCAACCCGCTAAGCACTGAAGCAGACATAAGAGTCCCCCGTGGACTCAGGGTATAACCAGTGACACATTAGGTAAACAAGCAGGGCCTGTAGACCCTGGCACAAGAAGACTGAGGCAGTGCTCCTGCAACTCTGGGAGCAGAGCTCAAATGTAAAACAAAGAGAGTACAGACCAAAAGAGATAAGAAAACACCAATGACAACAATCTGACCATAGAAAATTATTATGGTGAGAGGGAAGACCAAGACTCAAACTGAGAAGTGGACAACAATATAAACATACCTAAGGGGAAAACCACAAAGAAAAAAGGAAGTGGTTTTAAGCCAAGAAAGAACTTACAGAAGATTTTCCAGCAGGGTGGCAGCAGAGCATAGTCTGACAAGGACTGGACTAGTACAATCAGGGTCAAAGCAAGCCTTAGGGGACTGAATTGTTGGCAGCTGTGGCAGTTTCCAGACATCTCAACCCACAAATGCCAGGGATGGCACAGGTCAGAAGGGAAACTCTGTGGGACCTGGGTGAAAGAGGAGCATGGTCTGACCCCAGCCCTGGGGTGGCAGAGGGGACAGTGGTGGAAGCAGCACAGCAGTGGCAGCTGCTTCCAGAGCTCTCTACCCACAGATGGTGGGGCATCCACTGGCTGATATAAACCGATGAAGTCTGGGACAGTACATCCACATCTACACCCACTGCCACTGGAAGCAGAGTCCTACTTTAACAGAGTTAGAAAGTCAAGTATTCAGCTGGGAAGCTGAATGAAAAAAAAAAAAACAGAAAAAAACCCTCAGAATATAGAATCTCACTTTGGTGACAAAGATTAAACATACAACCAGAAGAAGTCAGCAAAGTTAAAGTTCCTGGATCAAAAGTCTCCAACAAAAATATGAATTGGTCTCAGGCCATGGAACTGAACCAGAACTGAATAGAAAACTTGACTTTCAAATAAAACAGTCAAGAGAAGAATGAAAAGGTAAACAGGAAAGAGAAATCATGAGAGACTCAGTAAGTCAAACTGTTTATGTCCCTAAATGGAGAGATGATATTTAGAACTCATGAGACCTTTCTCAGTACTAGGGTAATTGGAGGAAAAGATGCAAAATAAATAGATAGATAGATGACACAGAGTGAATTGAATATGAAGGGAATATATTTAAAATAACATTAAGGGGTGAGACAGGAATATATTGGGAGAAGAAAGGGACACATAGAATGGGGTGAATTATCTCAGAGAAAAGAGCTAAGAAAAAGATTTCACAATAAAGAGGGAGAGGAGAGAGGTGAGAGGGAATGAGTGAACCTTACTCTCATCAGATTTGATTTAAGAAGGGAATAACAAACACACTCAATTGGATATCTTACCCTACTGGAAAATAAGGGGAAGGGAATAAGTGGATGAGGCATGATAGAAAAGAGGGCTGATTGGGGGAGGAGATTGTCAAAATCAAACACATTTGAAAAAGAAAAGGGTCAAAGGAGAAAATAGAATAAGTGGGGGGGTAGGATGGAGGTACATATAGTTACTCTGTCACAACATGACTATTATGGAAGTGTTTTTGCATAACTACAAATGTATAATGTATATTGAATTGCTTGCCTTCTCTATGAAGTGATTGGGGAAGGAAGAAGGGAGAGAATTTGAAACCCAAAGTTTTAAAAATAAACATTAAAATATGTTTTTTACATGCAAGTGAGAAATAAGAGATACAGTAAATGGGTTATAGAAATCTATCTTGTCCCATAAGAAAGTAAGGAGGAAAGGGATAAGGGGGAGGTGATGGAAATAATTTATTAATTAAATTATTTTTAAAGAAAGAAGAGAATATAAAACACCTCACTGAAAATCAAACAAAAAACTGACCTGAGAAATAGATGCAGGAGAGACAATATCGGAATCATTGAACTACCTAAATACCATAATCAAAAGGAATACCTGGGCAGAATTTTTCAAGAAATTACCAAGGAAACCTGTCCTCATATCCTGGAAAAATAAGGCAAAATAAGCAGTGGAAGAGTCCACAGATCACCTCAGGAAAGAAATCCCAAAATAAAAATTATAAGGAATATTATCGTCAAATTTCTAAACTACCAAGTCCAAAAAATACTACAGGTAGCTAGGAAGATATAATTCCAATATGGGTGAGTGACAATCAGGATTATACCAGAATTAGAGCTAGAAGACTAAAGGACTGGAGTTCATGAAGCGTAACATTCTGAAAGGCAAAGGAGCTAGGAATACAACCAAGAAACAGCTACCTTGCAAAATTAAGCATAATAATTCAAGGGGAAAATGGTTATTCAATGAAATAGAATTATTTCACCCTGTTGTAAGGAGAAGAATATAAGTAAACCAAAAATTTGATCTCTAAAACCAAGACCCAAGATAAAACTAAAAGGTAAAATGAAACATAAGAGATACAATGCAGCTGAACTGTTTATATTACTACATGGGAAGATGATACTTACATTCTTAAAAATATATGTAACACTGATTGTACAGCTAGAAGGAATATACATAGATGGTATGGATATAAGGTGAATTTGATGGAATGATATAAACATAATTAAAGGATAAGAAACAATAGTTACAATGGGTACAGAAGGAAGGGAGAGGTAGAATGGCATAAATTATGTTAAATAAAGAGGCATGAAAAGCCAATTACAGTGGAGGAGAAGATGGGAGGGTGGATGATGAACAGTGCTTGAACCTTACTCTCCTTATTTGTGGCTCAAAGAGGGAAAAATATACACAATAAGTTGATTATAGAAATCTGTATTACCTAACAGGATAGTAGGAGTAGAGGAAATTAAATAAAGGCAGGGGCAGGTGGGCAGGGATAGGGGAGATACTGACAGAAGATAGGGCAAACTGAGGGAAGAAGTAGACAAAAGACTGTAAAGGAGGGAAAGGTTAAGAGAGAAGACAAACAGGAGGGAAAAAAAGGATGGAGGGAAATACACAGTTATTAATTATAACTGTGAATGTAAATGGGATGACCTATCCCATAAATGGAAGTGTACAGCAGAGCAGATCAAAACCTAGAATCCTATGACATGTTGTTTACCAGAAACATACTTGAAGCAGAGACACGCACAGAGTAAAGGTAGAAGGCTGGAAGAGAGTCTATCATGTTTCAGCTAGAATAAAACAAAAAAGCAGGGGAAGCAGGCCTGATCTCAGACAAAGCAAAAGTAAAAAAAAAGACCTAATTAAAAGAGGTAAAGAAGACTATATATTGCTAAAAACATACCACAGGGGGTTGAGTCAGGGTGGCAGCATAGAAGCAGGAAAATTCATGAGATCCCCCCATAACTACCTCAAATACCTATAAAATTTGACTCTAAACAATTTTTACAGGTACAGAACCCACAAAGTGATATAGAGAAACAAATCTCCCACTGAAGGTAGCCAGGAAGGCCAGCAGAAAGGGTTCATCTCAATGTGCTATGAGCTGAGCCCAGCTCCACATGAGCCCTTGGTTTTAGCATCACGGTGGCCCATACCAGCAGTGGCTGGAGCAGACTTTGGGAGCAGCTGTGGTGGTTTCCAGAATTATCAATCCATAAGTGCCAAAGAAAAAGTAAAAGGTCACTGTGGAGCTCTCTTGGAACTGGGAGGGACAGAGGAGAATATTCTGGCCTCTGCCCCTGGGGTAAGAAATGGTGGAGGGGTGGCATCCCTGAAGCCAACTCCATGTGGCTGCTTCAGAGCTACTGGCCTGCAGATCATAGGGGGACCAAGTGATCATTCAGAGGGTAATCACTCTTGCTTAAACCTGCTTGGATCTGGATCTCCATCTTGGATGGAGGTCCTGGGGTTTTTGCTCAAGTGCCAGAGATTATGAGGGCTGTAGGGAGGGCACCCAACTAATAGCTCTGGGAGCTGTGAAATCCCCAGCAATTTGGGACAAAGCTATCCTCTATGGAAGCAGAGTTCTAATGTGGAAAAATCTCAAAAGTCAAGTAATTGAGTGGTAACATGAGCAAGCAGGCGGCAGAACAAAGATGGTGGAGTAGAAACAGGTCTTCAATGAAGCTCTGCCTTCCAGCTCCTCCAATACATGTGAAATATGACTATATTGAATTACTTCTCAGTGGGGGTGGGTAAGGAGGGAGGAAGGGAAAAAAATCTGGAAATCAAAGTTTTAAAAGCAAATGATTAAAAATAGTTTTTTACATGCAACTGGAATATAAGATATACAGGTACTGGGGTATACAAACCCATCGTGCCCTACTAGAAAGTAAGGGGGATGAAGGGGGAGAATATAAGAGAGAACAGTTTAGGGGAAAGGGCATACAGTAGGCTTGCAATTTTCAGGTGGGGGTAGGGGAAAGATGGGGAGAGAAAAATGTGTAACTCAAAAACTTGTGGAAAGGAATGTTATAAAATAAAAATAAATTAATTAAAAATTAAAAAAAATTAATAAAAAAACATGAACAAGGAAAGGAAGCAAAGGATGCACAGCAATCAAACCTTAGATTTCTTAGGATAAAAAAAGATGAAAGCATGGAACAAGAGGAAGACAACTAAGTCAGAACCCCTGCACCAAGAAAAATATGAACTGGTTACAGGCCATGGAGGAGTTTAAGGTGGATTTTGAAAAATAAAGTAAGAGAAGTGGAGGAAAAATTGGGAAAGAAAAGAAAATGATGTAAGAGAATCAAGCAAAGAGAGTCAATAACCTGACTGAAGAAAAAAAAAAAAAAACCTTAAAAATAGACTAACGCAAATGGCAACAGAGGCCAAAAAAGCAAATGAGGAGAATGCTTTAAAAAGCCAAATTTACCAGGTGAAAAAATAATTTCAAAAGCTCACTAAAGAAAATAATTTCTTCAGAATTAGACTGGAGCAAATGGAAGCTAATGACTTTATGAGAAACCAAGATGCTGTTAAAGAGATCCAAACAAATGAAAAAAAAATAGAAGACAGTGTGAAATATCTCATTGGAAATACCAGTGACATGGAAAATAGATCCAGGAGAGACCATTTAAAAATTATCAGACTACCTGAAAGCCATGATCAAAAAATGAGCCTAGAAATTATTCTTCAAGAAGTTCTCAGGGCAGCTAGGTGGTGCAGTGAATAGAGCACAGGCCCTGAGGAGAACCTGAGTTCAAATCTGGCCTCAGACATTTAACAAACAATAACAAAAACTAGCCATGTGACCTTGTGCAAGTCACTTAACACCAATTACCCTCCAAAAAAAGTAAAAAAAAAAGAACTTCTCAAGGAAAATTGCCCTGATATTTTTGAACCAGAGGGCAAAATAGAAATTGATCTAAGAATTCAGTTACCACTTCTTGAAAAAGATCCCCAAAAGAAAACTCCTAGGAATATTAGAGTCAGGTTCCTGAGTTCCCAGATCAAGGCAAAAATATTACAAGCAGCCAAGATGAATCAATTTAAATATTGTGGAAACATAATCAGGATAACACAAGATCTAGCAACTTCTACATTAAGGGATCGAAGGGCTTAGAATATAATATTCCAGAGGTCAAAGGAATTAGGATTAAAACTAAGAATCACCTACTCAGCAAAACTGAATATAATATTCCAGGGGAAAATGGTAATTCAATGAAATAGAGGACGCTCGAGCATTCTTGATGAAAAAAACAGATTTGAATAGAAAATTTGACTTTTATATATAAGAAGCAAGAGAACTGTGAGAAGGTAAACATGGAAAAGAAGTCATATGGAACTTATCAAAGTTGAACTATTTACATATCCACATGGAAAAATGATAATTGTAACTTATGAAACTTTTCTCAGTATGAGATTAGTTGAAGAGAATATAAATATGTATATTTATGTATACATATATATGTCTATATAGGAGATTATTTCAGCATATAAATATATATGTGAGTATGTGCATATATGTGTACAGGTATACAAAGACAGAGGATACAGGATCAATTGAATAGGAAGGGATGATATTTTAAAAATAAAAGTAAGAGTTGAGAGAGGAATCTAATGAGAAGAGATAAGGAGAGATTGAATAGTGTAAATTTTCTCATATAAAAGAGGCAAGGGAAAACTGTTACACTGGAGGGGAAGAACAAGAAGGTAAAAGGGAATGGGTCAAGCTTACTGTCATTAAATTTGACTTAAGAAGGGAATAACATACACACTTAATTGTAAATCTTACCCTTCAGGATAGTAGCGGGGAAGAGAATTGTGGGTGATATAAGGGAGGTGGGGGGGGCGTATTAGAAGCACACACTTTTGAAAAGGCACAGGGTCAAAGTAGAAAATAGAAGAAGTGGGGGGGCAGGATATGATGGAGGGAAATGTAGTCAGTCTTTAACAGTATATCTACTATGAAAATATTTGCATAACTACACATGTAGAACGTATATTGAATTGCTTATCTTTTCAGCAAGAAAGGGAGATGAGGGACAAAGGGAAAGTATCTGGAATTTAAAGTTTTAAAATCAAATGTTTAAAAAATATTATTATTATGTTCTACATGCAACTGGGAAATAAGATATACAGGCACTGGTGTAAGGAGATCCATCTTTCCCTGGAAGGAAGTTGTAGTGGTGATGGGGGAGGATATAGGAGAGAGTAGATTAGGGGAGTGGGTATTCAATGGGATTGCTGTTTTGGGTTGATGGGTAGGGGAAAGACAGGAAGAAAATTTGTAACTCAAAATCTTGTGGAAATCAATGTTGTAAACTAAAAATATACATTAAATTTAAAAAAATAAAAATTCATATTAGTGGAATTTTAAAAAAAAAGTAAAAACATACAACAGTGAAGTGATATCAATATTAAACATATATGCACCTAGTTATACAACATTCAAATTCTTAAAGGAGAAATTAAGTGAGATACAGATTTATGAATAAATAGGAAATAAAGAGCATAACAAAATATAAAATAGATAAGTTTAATTATATTAAATTGAAAAGCTTTTGAACAAACAAAATCAAATGTAAAAAAAAGATTAGATGAAAAAGAGAAAGCTGGGAAACAATCTTTACAGCAATTGTCTTTGCTAAAGGCTTCATCCTCAAATAAAGAGAAAACTGAGTAAAATTTATATTCACACAAGCCATTCTCCTATTGATAAATGGTCAAAGAATGTTAACAGGCAGTTTTCAGATGAAAAAGTCAAAGGTATATATAGGTTTAGGAAGAAGTGTTGTAGATCACTTTTGATTAAAGAAATGGAAATTAAAACACCTCTGAGGCAGCTTCTCATACTTATCAGAATGGTTACTATGACAAAGGAAAAAGATCGATGTTGGAGATAATGTGGAAAAATTGGAACACTAACGTATTGTTGGTAGAGTTGTGAACTGATCCAACAATTCTGGAGAGCAATTTTAAACTGTGCCCAAAGGGCTATAAAATTATGCGTACCTTACAATCCAACAATACTGCTGTTGGGTCTGCACCCCAAAGAAATCATAAAAAAGATGGAAAAAGATTCAGGAAGGAGAGAATTATTTTTATGCATGCCATGATCCTAATTATCAATAGACATAAGGAGAAAATATAGGAACCCATTTAGTGACAGGGACCATCTGACTTAGTCAAAAGGGTAAGTCATTTTTTATCTATATATTTTTCATCTCTGACATTCTTTTATTTCTTAATGGATCAAAGCTATGTGGTTTGATGATCACTAAGACCTAGCTGCCTTGAGGTAAAAAGTTGAAGTCCTCCTTATTTGGATCAATGAACCCCAAAATTACCATAAGACAGTGGAAACTTTGATTACATTTTATAGACTTTTAGGATATTCTAGATGATAAATTAAAATGCTCAAAGTGAAAGATAGATAGATAGATAGATAGATAGATAGATAGATAGATAGATAGATAG
>NW_027186352.1:17811304-17819076 GCF_028583685.1 Petaurus breviceps papuanus
TAGATAGATAGATAGATAGATAGATAGATAGATAGATAGATAGATAGGCACACAGATAGATAAAACAAGGTGAATATTGGTGAAGCATTGCCTAATGGCATGGTTCAGTTTGGGACTAAATATTAAAAATAATTACTAAGGGAAAAAGAGATACTAAAAATATAGGAGCAGAAGTAAAAATGGTGGCATAATTCAACTTTAATATTTCAAGAGATGAATTGGTAATTCCATCAGCATGGGTTCTGTTTTTCTTGTTGAAGATCGGGGTCCCCTGAATGCCTCAGTCAATGGGTTTCATGGGTTTTTGGCTGAAATATTCACATCCCCTCAGATGAGATGAGGATGAATGTCTTTGAACTCAGCTAGTTTGGTCCTCAGGCAACAAATATCTTGACCAAGAACAGGGATTATGCACAAAGACTCACCAGCTTATTAGTGCTTCTTGAAGCTTGCCATCCACTACTACCATCATTACTAAAAGAGTCATAAAGACCTCAATGATTCTGAAAGGCAAAGTGGATACTGTGCTAATGTATTAAAGCAGATTGTTTTAAAGAAAGTAAAATACACACACAGAGATTTACAATGCAAATACCATGTCAAACAATAGGCCTATTGAAAATTTCAGTATCTGGGCTTTTCCTCCTTTCCAAGCACAAGTATAAATCATATGTCTTTTTGGCTGCGCTAGTTAAAGAAATAATTATTTTTTGTTTTCCTGAACTCCTTTTTTTGGTCCCCTTTTCCTTGACAGCCAGAAAAAACCGCTGAGTTTTTAAATCATACAAACTTTCTCTGTTCTTAGAATTTTTTTTATTATAGAATTTCTGAATATTCACATATTTTTGTATCCCACATTGACCAATTCCTACCAGTATAATAATGATAAAAATAATTAGCTAGCATTTATATGGAACCAATTATGTGTCATGCACAATGATAGAAACTTACATAACCAATTACTTTACTAATTAAGTAGAAATCAGTAAATGCAATAGAGAAGAGGGCAGAGTTAGGCCCCTAGGTGTCTTCCCAGTATCTCCATGTAGGAAATCAGCTCTCTCTCAAAATGCTACTTCATGAACTGATATATATATATATATATATATATATATATATATATATATATATAAAGTTTGCCTAACTTTCAAAGTACTCCCTTGACCATTCCCCTTGTATCCCAAACATACCTGTCATTCCTTCTCCATGTCCCCAAGCTGAGGAAAAGTTGTCCTGAATACTTGTTCCTATCCATTTACATTTGATAATTAAGAGGATGAAATTCTGAGGCCTGGTATGACCAAATTCATTTTTGCCACTCTGAAATCCTATCTGTCAGTGGGGATAATGTGCCTTGTAACCCAATATAAAAAAGAGAAATATTATTTCCTCTTAGAAAAACATAAAGAATATAGCAATATTTTTGTACTTGAAAACTAACTGGATACTAGGATTTAGCAATATTAGCTATATCTCTGATGCTTCTAAAAAAATTTCCAAAAGAAAATGGAAAAAATGCTTCTTTTCATGCAAAGTCTGCTATAAGGTCACCTATCCTTTTACTTAACACTATTTTAGAAGTTAGACATGTTTAGAGTATAAAAAACAAAGGAAGTCACTTCCATTGTTTAAATCTGACCATAGTTGTTGTCTTCCAAGACTTAATTTGTGTGAAAGAGCAAATGACTTCTTTAGGTATCAAATCCCCTAAAGTAATGTAAACACTATTTTTTAAAAAGTTGGTGCAGTAGATAAGGTGTTGCATTTCCAGGTAGAGGACATGAATTCAGACTCCAGATTTGTCATGGTTTTCGGTCATGGTGACTATGTGTCTCTGTTTCTTTATGAGAGAAAGAGATTAGATGCCTTCTGAATTCCTTTCAAGCTTTAAGGAAACAAAGGACTTGAGACGGCAAGGGATACCATAAATAAATGGATTATTGACTGAAGTATTAATTTGAGAATGAAGAAGTGAATTCCAGATGAAGTAAAAGAGGCCCAAAGAGGAGAATTAAATGCGCCAGCATGCAAAGGTAGTAAGAGGTAGAGTAAGGGTTCTAGAAGAACTTTTTGGAATCCAAATCCCTTTCCTTGGCATCTAATTGCCTCTGGCATATAGACTTCAAAGTGGTGGAGACTCTCATCTTTGCAAGAGGGGTACAACACTCACAGAACTTATATTTTATGTTTTCCTCAAATAACAGTCCCTTACTGATAATGGAATTCTATTGAAATCATGTCTTATGACTAACAGTTTAATTTTCCACTTCTGCAGACATTAGAGACAAAAGTTAGCTATGAAGAAAATTGCCATGGACCAAGATGTTGGGGTTATTTAGAGCTTCCTTAACATAGAAGTCAGTGCACACTCCATAAATATGTTAGGGGGTAATTGTCTGAGTGATGCTGATAATTAGTATCAAAACAGCAGCAAATGTACTTGGACGGAGAATCTATGATCTTGGGTTTCAATTATTTAATTCATTTAAAATGCAGCCAAGGCTACTCAGCTTCAGGTACATTAACATGATAGATTGCACAATTATAAGCCTGTTCAATGCAGAACAAGCTTTCTCTATTTTCTCATCATTCCCTGATACCCACACTCTTTAGCCTCAGAATTTACCTTGAAGTAAAGCACAGCTTACCTCAGTTATAGGCTTTAAGTAATTCTGTTTTTCTTGAAAGGTGTGAAAAATCCAGGCAACAACAAATGAATAAAAGGAATAATTCCCAACATGGGAGGCTTAAAATATTGAAGGAGTCATTACCATAGCTCATGCACTCCAGTAGGAGGTTGATAACTTGAAATATATGACGTATAATTCGTATATCTTAAAATGGTTTTGAATGGCATTAGGTGAAGAGAGACAATCAGTAAGGCATGAGTCGCAATTATGTCTCCTAAACATAGGTAGCTAAGTGGTGAAGTGTAGAGAATGCCAGGCCTGAAATTGGGAAGACTTGTCTTCCTGAGTTCAAGTCTACCCTCAGAGTCTTTCTAACTATTTAACCCCTGGCAATTCATTTAACTGTAATGCCAAGCAAAGTCAACTTCCCAAGATTCAAAATACCAGCATAGGTGCTCTCCATTTTATTCAGTGACAAATTAAGAACAGAGAAAATCAAAATATAGCATAATTCAAAATACAGCATTCACCAAGTGTAATTCAATAATTCCCAAATACTATTCCACCCCTGGACATTATAATTCATTTAGTCCATCCCAAAGCCCCCCTTCTCAAATGGAGATTAGTTTCCAAACATAAGCAAAGTACATTCATTTGGTCAGCCACAGAGCACAAAAAAGTAAAAAATTTCCCACCCTTGGATCACAACTGAAGAGGTCATCTACCCAGGAATTACAACAAGCTTAAGGACAGCATTTATTACCCCAAGAGAGGTCTTTTCTTCATCTTGACCCAAGGCAAGTTCTCAGCTTTGTTCCTGGGGAGACAAAGCTTAGCAAGGCCACAAGATATATTGCCAGTGTCCTCATTAATTCTTTCTCTGTCTGCAGAATAGTCCTAGGACCCCTGAAAACATTAGCAAAACCCTCTTCTAGGATTTCTGCAAACATACAACAAGAAAATCCTTCTTCAGCACTTCTGAACCAACAGCAAGGTTCCAAGACCTCTGCAACAACAGGACTGTCCTTCACCAGTGGATGAATCTGGCAAAACAACATCAAAACAGAAAAAGTACCAGCATAACAGCCATGTCTCCTCAGTCCTTGGCAGTTTGAAATGGCCTTCAGCAATCCTCTCCATCTCTCTGACTCCATGATGCTGCTTCCAAAAAATTCTTCTGCCTCTCTCTCTGCTTGTGGCTCTCTAAATTCATGTCACCAGCTCCTCCCAGTTCAGCCCTCTCTTTTCATGTCAACAAGTCCACCCCACAAGTGGGATTCACAAGCTCTGGGTTTTAACACAATCAATCTGAAAACCAAGGCAATACAGGGGTATCTTTACATAACATTACTATTACATTAACCCTGTTTTACTCAGTTTCCTTACCTGTAAAATGAGCTGGAGAAGGAAATGGTACACCACTGCAGTGCCTTTGCCAAGAAAATTCTAAATGGGATCATGAAGATTTGAACACTTCTGAAAATGACTAAACAACAACTCCTAAACCACACCTTGAGTAACCCTGGGTCTGTCACTGTCTTTTAGTGCTTGTGGAAACTCTTTAGTAAGAATTTCTATTTAATTATCAACCTGCATGTTGGAGGATCTTTGGCAACAGGGAATTGGGTGAAATCATGAAATCAAATGTTTGGGCCCATTACCCAGCATTCTAACTACCACCACTACCACCACTACCACCACCACCACCACCACAACAACAATTGCAACAGCTGCAACACCAGCAACAAAGCCTCAGACACTTACTAGCTGTGTGAGCTGGACAAAGCTTTCAGACTCTGTAGACTTCAATTTCCCCATTCATAATAATAATGGGATCTACCTCGCAGAGTGGTGAGGATCAACTGGGATAATATTTGAAAAGAGGTTAGCGTGGTGTCCAGCCCATAGAAGACACTTAATAGATGCTTGTTAACTTTCCTTCCATCAGCCTCCTATGGTCACATAATATCCAAAAAATCGAAACTATACAATGAACAATGAGTGCTGAAGAAAAAGAGAGAAAGATTATTCAGACAACAAGAAGTCGAGAATTGTGGATACAGATTATATCTTGAGCAAACAACCTATGGCTTCAAATTCAAACCCATTTCAAAAACTAGCTGTTTGACTCTGGTCAATTCACTAAATCTCTTGCTGGCCCATATGACCTATCCACCATGTCCCAGAAACTGTCTCACCTTGGAACACCCCTGCTCTCCTTTTGCCTATTCCTTTGATCAATCAGGTCTTTCTTCAGTCTCAATTTTAAGGAAATGTCCAAGCAAGATATTTGCTCACTCTTTTATTTCTCTCTTGGTTCTGTTCCTGATTCTCTGAATTTAAATTTTCAAGATTCATTCTCTTCCCCAGAAACCTTCCCACCTTTCAGGATGTCATCTCCATCATTCCCAACCAGCATTCTTACCACAGAAGATCCATCTATCACCACAACCTCTTACTTTAATTGCTCAGCTTCTTCAAGAGCCTCAATTTTAAGAAAAAGGCCCAGATCAGGCATGTTCACTTCATCTTGTCTGTCTGGAATCTTCTGATTCTCAGGATTTCTTTCCCTAATATATCCAAGTAGTTTCTGACACTGGGGGATTTGTCTGTTTCCCCAGGCCCAAGAAAATTATACTGTATCTAAAATCAGGAAATTCGTCCTAAAAGGCACATTCTGAAACTGAACAAAGAACCATATATTTGTTCTAATATAGATAGTGTTAAACAATGAAAAATATAGCACTGCTTTTGAAGAATATTTCCTTATGTCCACATTTGAGATTCATTAATTATTATGTGAACTGGTCCCTTTGACACCTTTTTTTGCTCACTTATACTGTACTCCCCTCCACATACAGTGTAATGAAGAGACATTTGCCTGCGTGCTGCTCTTTCCACACCAGCTCCTCTCCTGACTCTGTTCCTGTTCCCTGAATCTCCCTAAAAATGGACATTTTTTCTCTCCTCATGCCTATCTCTTGGATTCCTGGGTTCAAATTCTTCCTTCTTTAAGTAACCTTGTTCAGTCTTCATCTTCCAAAACTTTGCTATTTTTCCTAGGATATTATTTCGAATTTACCCTGGATATCATATGTGTATGTGTATCCACAGACACATATATAATTTTAATCTGTGTACCACCATTTCCTCCCCTTTAAATTATGAGTTTACTAAAGACAGGGATTATTTGGGTCTTTCTTTGTAGCACCACTATTTAGCAAAGTGCCAAGCATGGAAGTATTTAATAAATGCATTTTGTTTTCTCACAAGAAAAATGTGGGGTAGGAAATATAGCAATTTTTATATTCCCATTCTAAAGATGTGGAATCTAACCTTATAGGTGATTGAGTTAATTTTTTTTTCATCATCACACTGTATCAGAGGGCAGAGAATTCAAACAAGTCAAACCTTCTCTGAAACAGGCCAAATTGCTACTAATTTCTTTAATTGTATTATTTTTGCTGTAATATTATTCTTCTCTATAATTACATACACTTTCATAAACTATTTGAATACAGATATTTGAAAAAGAATGAGAATTTTTTTACTGTAATAGCTAGCAATATTATTTGCTGAAAATTTAAAGACATTAAATATATTTTCAACTAATTATTAATTTTCTTCATCTTTGAAATTATTTGAGTCCTTGCTTATATCTTTGAACCAACTATAAAAAAAACTAACTATATAGGGTATTTGATAATAACATGGTCTGGAGACCAAAGGTTGTTTACTGTGATATATGGACCCAGATATGTAGTAAGTATCTACAGTCTCACTCTCTCAGGACATAGGTTAAGGTCATAAAATGAGTAAAGAAGAATTTATGAATGAATCCCCAGAGATGAGTGTGATGCCAGGTACATTGTAAGAATTTCATAAATACTAATCAAACTTGAAATTATATTTCTTTACACATTTTAAAATTTACTTCTAAACATTCCTTTATATGGTAGGCTGAAATTTTTATTTTTTTTAATTTCTTAAATAGTTTTATTTTAAATTTGAGGTAAAAGTGTCTTATACATAATAATCATAATACTCAAACAATTTCTGCCCACTAAAAAGTTAGATGCTGCTGATTTTTAAAAATGCATTTCCCAATTGATAATTATTTTTTTGTTGTTTTTTGGAGGTGGGGAAGGTAGGGCAATTGGACTTCAGTGACTTGGCCAAGGTCACACAGCTAGTGTATGTGTGTGTGTGTGTGTGTGTGTGTGTGTGTGTGTGTTAAGCATCTGAGGCCAGATTTGAACCCAGGTCCTTCTGACTCCAGGACCAGTGCTCTACTCACTTCACCACCTAGCCACCCCTTAACTGAAAAATGTTAATGCTAATTTCAGTCAAATATAATGTTTCTGAGGAGAACTGAGTTGGTTCCTAATCTTATTTTTCTAATTTCTTTAAAACAATGGAGTTGTCATTCTTAATTTTTTCTTCTAAGGTGATGTTTGCAAAACATGCTTTTAGAAGGTTATACAGGAGAGATCCTTTCACTATTTTTTTAAATTTAGTTACATTCAGTTTTTGGAGGAGAGATTTTATAGCATGACACACAGGGCAGGAGGGACTTCAGAAATATTGCTTGGAGTTGGCGGAAGAGAAGAAACATAATGCGTTCCCTTTCTATTTGAATTCTTGCTACCTAGTATTTTATACAATACAACATAAGGAAAAAAAAACAAAATTTGGAAAAAAAACCCTGAGCTCCATGACTTCTTCCAGATATATATTAGTTGTATGACCAATAGTGATGTGCTCTGAGGACCATAGGCAACTGTCTTAAGATTATAAACTCCAGAAAATATAACTCTTTCTATAGAGAAAAAGGTATCTTCAGTTCTGGGATATTTCAACTACAAGGAAGTCCAGGGAGGAGAATGCAACTTGGAGGTTGGGGAAAATTATTATTGCTAAGTTTATTGCTTCTACAATGCTGAAGGGGGAAAATCCCTAGTCATGCCATCCTAGTCATAACTCTTAAAAGGTAGCTTTGTAGATAGATAGATAGATAGATAGATAGATAGATAGATAGATAGATAGATAGATAGATAGATAGATAGATAGATAGATGATAGATAGATAGATAGATAGATAGATAGATAGATAGATAGATAGATAGATAGATAGATAGATAGA
>NW_027186352.1:17819086-17825342 GCF_028583685.1 Petaurus breviceps papuanus
AGATAGATAGATAGATAGATAGATAGATAGATAGATAGATAGATAGAAGCATCACAGTTTCTTTTTCACTGCTTTGTGGAAGGTCTGCTTTACCAATTTTATCTAAAATCCTGTTTTGTTACCCCCACCTCCACCCTAAGCCATTGCTCATGAAATCATAACAGACACTTAAGTTCAGAAACACATAAAAGAAAATTGATTTTAATCTAGAAAATGTCAAACTCCTGCCTATAACATTCAGCCATGGCTTTCTGAAACAGCAAAGTTCAAAAAGAGCCATCGACCTGACAGATTTTTGACACTTTATGATGGATGCCCCAGATCTCCTCCTTTATGACTAGAACGTCCTCCAACAGAATGAGACAATCAATGAAGAATAATAAATCTAAACAGCATCATAAACCAGCTTGTTTTAAATGTATTAAAGGAGAAACAAGAGGGTCTCTACTCCGGAGCCAGGCTTATACTCTCTCAAGTTATCACTTTTGTATTTCTTCTTTATAATAATTATATTATGCATCCACTTATGGAAGTTGTACCATTCAGCAAAGATAGACTCTAAAATGTATAACGAATTCAGTATTGCATAATGGTGTCATGTGCTTTAAGACTAAAAGGGGAGATATTTACACAGAATATATTAGCTTCAGTAAAAAGAAAGGTGTCTACTCACCTTATTGTCCAGTCCCTCCATCACCTCCTACGTTGTCAAGTTCTTCAAAGACAGTCCGTTAAATTATGTCCCCATCTTCCTAGAAGACAATGGTATGGATTAATGTTACCTCAAGGACTTTACCTCAAATATCAAGCATGGGGACCTTGCATTTTCTTTCAAACCATGCACATGTTTGAGTTGAGTTATGGCAAGTTTGTAAAAGTAAATCTTTCATTCATGAATCAGGACCACATTTGGGAATGGCCCAATTCTGATTTATTACTTCTGCTTCAGAATGAGTTCTGATATTCACACTCCAGCTAACACCCTTCAGCAATTAAGAACATCCATTTTCACATACAAATCTGATTATAATGGACAATGAAATGGATCCAGAATTGAGTAGGAGGAAGAAAGCAAGTAGAAGAGTCTTGGGCTAATTGTAAACTTCTTTTAAGGGCTTCAAACTTCTCCCTGGAACAAAGATCCATCTTTTCAATATCAATATTCTATGATTTTATGGCTGAAAATAGTGGATTTTTTTCTAAAGAATATGCTAAAGAATCAAAATCACTAACATCAACTGGGTAATACAGAAAATGAACAAATCAACAATGTGCTGAATGAATAATAGCTTTGGAGGTATAATACTATATATTTGGGACAAAGAATAAGAAAAGCAATACTCAAATTTCAGTTCTGCCACATATATATGAGTGAGCTCCAAAGAGTTGTTAAATATATCTTGGCCTCAGTTTCCCTTTGAACAAAATTAGGTGATTGTACTTAAAACACTTCTCTTGTCCTTTAAGTACTTATATGTTCCTTTGAACTCTAGGGAAGGGAACCCACTCACTACCAATGAAGGAAGAGAAGCTCACATCGTTCAGTTCTTTTTCAAGCATTTCTGACCTTTGCTGACTCTTTTGGGGTTTTCTTAGCAAACATATTGGAATAGTTTGCCATTTACTTCTCTAGCTCATTTTTTAGATGAGGAAACTGAGGTTGCATGGCTAGTAAACATCTGAGGTCAGATTTGAACTCAGGAAGATGAGTTTTCCTCACTCCAGGTCTGGAAATCAATTCACTTTGCAAGTAATTACAAAACAAAGTAAATAATGCCAATCGATTATTTAATAAACTTATAAATAATGTTTCAATAATAAACTTAATAAAGCAATTCTTAAACACCTGCTTATGGGGTAGGCAATAGAATCACAGAGACAAAAATGAAAGTTTCCACCCTCAAAGAACTTATATTTTATTAAATTAAGTCATAAAAGGAACATATAATTAAAAAAATAAGAGATGAGCTATTCAAATGTCCAGAGCAAAAGATCATAGCTATATTTTCTTAAATCATCTTTTTTCATTCCACTAATTGGCTTACAAGTCAGGGAAACCTTAGTTAAGACTGCTTGATGTTGGGTTCTGTTTATTTTAATAATAAAAGAGGGTTTATTGTGAATCAAGATAACCACATGATCATAATTATATAGATGAGAGTGACTTAGAATACCTCTAACTCAGTCTTCTCATTTTACAGAGGTGGAAACAAAGGCAAATAAAAGTGAAATGACTTGACCAGGGTTATAAAGCTCAAGTAGGAAGTGTCAGATCTAGAATTCTGATCCATGCCAACTGACTCTAAAGCCAGTGTCCTTTCTACTGGACCATGGCACTATGAGTTAATAATAAAAGGGAAATAATTTCTACAAAATATCTGTCCAATGGGATGTATCTGCTTTTATGCTAGCTTCAACCATCATTCAGGAAAAAAGAGAAACATTCTCAACCTTAAGGTTACTACAGAAGCTGACCAGTGAAGCCAACAAACCATTATTAAATACCTACAGTGCTTTAGCCATTGTACTAAGCAAAGAGGAAAAAAAAGAAAGGTATGGGACAATTAATTTCTCAGGGAGACAACATGCAAACAACTGTGTACAGATGAGTTATATACTAGATAAGTTGGAAATAATGGAGGGAAGTGTAAGGGTTATGGGATTTAAAGATCTCCCATGCCCCATGGACGTGCTGACATAGCAGAGCAATTTATTTTTTTTTTGAGATAGGACTCCTGCTGAGGACTGCCAGGGGCCGGAGCTGCTGGGAGCAGGACTTTCTGCTAAGGACTCCTGCTGAGGACTGCCAGGGGCCGGAGCTGCTGGGAGCGCTCTTCCAGGACGCTGGGTGGTTGCTGTGAGTGGGGAGAGGAGGACCTTTGCCTGAGGTAGCCTGTTCTGTTTTAAAGGCTTGAAAATGTGGGTGCTTTCTACTTTATCTACCTGTGCCAATGTCATAACTACTCTGATGGCTTTCACTTTCTGGTTTTGGGACTCAGTCTTTTGGTATCTTAATAAATTTTCTAGTTTATTTCCTCATATGGCAAACATGACGTATTTTCTAATGGATAATTATATCAGCATATTTGTAATCTCTATAGGCATTGTGAATATGGCATTGCTGATACATTTGGCGACCAGGATGGGATCACAAAATGTCAGGCCTCTATTTGGAAGCAGTGGGGCTTTAGAGGGAGAAATGGCTATTCCAGGATGGGAGGATTTGCCTTATTCCTCTCTAGCCAGAGAATGGGCTAAAAGCACAGGGCCCTGTGAAAACTGGGAACCAAGGCTAAAAGAGGGAGAACCTGGAGATTTGGAAAGATGTTTGAAAGCAATACCCATAGAACCAGGCAAAGAACTGGCAGGAGTGTGCAGGAGAGGCTGGGTGTTGCTAACAAGTTATCGCCTTATGTGTAAAAGTAGGGATAAGCTGCTGAAGGAAAGAGCTAGGATGGCTAGGGAGTCAACTGGTTTGCCTGAGGATTCTTCTGTGTCACAGTACTCAGAAGAGCAAACTGGAGGGACTCATGTGGTCCAGGAGCAAGCTACTGTTCATGTAGCTAAAAGGAAGCAAAAAACTAGCAGAAGGAATGTGCATGCAGCTTTTGTACAGGCTGGGCAGAGTTGCCCTGACAGCTTCCAGGAGAATGTGTGTGAGGAGAATGGAACAAGGTTAGATGAGGAGTCTCCTAATGTAGAAGCTCTCCCCATACGAAGAAGAAGGCAGGAGAACCACCGAGGCAAAACAGAGTCCAGGGAGATAATTGAGGATTTCACTCAACAGGAGATCACTGATATATTGAGTAGATTTACCCAAAGAATGGGGGAGTCTTTAGTGTCTTGGATAGTAAGAATCACTGATGAAGGTGCAGGAGGAGTAACACTGGACAATGAGGACTGTTTAAAATTCATAAGTATCAGTCAGAATCCTTTTGTACACCAGGCTTTTAGGGATCACCATATGCAAGGAGGAAATAACAAAACGAATCTTCTAGCTTTAGCTGCAGAAGGTTGCAAAAAGCAATATCCAACTGAATCTATGTGGCCTAGGGGAGACAGACCCTGGTACTCACTTAGAGACTGTATGAGAAAGTTAAAGGAGGAGGTAATGAAAACTGCTATCCTGATTGGAGATGCAAATGCATATTATGATACCCCCCTAGGAGTTCCTCATAGAAATATCATAGTGAAGATGGCTCCTCCTGCATATAAGCACCTAATTCTGACTCTTTTAATTGGAGAAATAGGGCACCCTCTTTCAGAGGTGCTGGATAAGATTTCACAATTAAGCGATTTAGGGGAATGGGAAAAAGACAAATTGCCTCGAGAGAGAAGAGTAAACAGCCAGAGGACTCAGAGACAAAATAGACCCACAAGAAGGGAACTGTTCACTGCTCTATTAAGAGCTGGGGTGGACTTTAGAAGAATAGATGGTATTCCAACTGAAGAGCTGCATAAGCTGTACCAAGAAAAGGTACTTAGCATTAGAATGAACAGGGAAGCAGGAACCACCCCCGCAGGTATTTCTGAATCTGAATCTTTGTATCCAAGTTTGCCCCACCTTCAGGGGGAATAGGAGATAGGCCAAGCCCCAGACCAGATAAATGAAATATGCAGAAGAGATTGCAGACCCCATATTGGTTTAACAATATATTGGAAGAATGGATCAACTACTGTGACTAGGGCACTGATTGATACTGGGGCTGAGGCCACACTTATCTATGGAAACCCTGATAAGTTTAAACATGGAACTCCTATTACCATCACAGGTCTAGGAGACACTGAAATATCAGCCAGACAGGTTAAAATAACAATGAAAATTGGGCAGTTACCTAAGAAGGAATATACTGTGGTTGTTGTACCCATTCCTGAATACATCATTGGAATAGATGTATTGAGAGGCATGACTCTGAATTTACCTGAAGGAAGATACCAATTTGCTGTGAGGAAGATAGGAATTAATACAGTTTTAGTAGGAAAACTAAAAATGGACCCAATCACTTTACCTGAACCTTCTGAAGTAATTACTTTAAAACAGTATCGTGTGCCAGGTGGGCAAGATGAAATTGCCACTACTATAAAGGAATATGTTGAAGCAGGAGTGTTAGTCCCTACAACCACAAGATGGAATAATCCTGTCTGGCCAGTAAGAAAATCAGATGGGACGTGGAGAATGACTGTGGATTATAGACAGTTGAATAAGGTGACTCCTTCTTTGTATGCTGCTGTTCCAGATACCATCACCTTAATAGAAAGGATCCAGAAATATGATGGGACTTGGTATGCAGTTATTGACTTGGCAAATGCCTTCTTCACCATCCCAATAGACTCTAAACAATGGGACCACTTCGCTTTCACTTGGCAGGGTAGACAATATACTTTTACTCGCTTGCCACAAGGGTACATACATAGCCCCACTATTTGTCACAGGATTGTGGCTGAACAGTTGGATGAATTAAAGCTACCTGGTGTACAGCTTACCCACTACATTGATGATATCATGATACAGGGAAAAGATGCGAAAGTAGTGGAAAGTTCCAAAGGCTGCAGAGATTATAGCATATGGGAAGGATAACACTGTAACTATTGTTTATTCTGGAGAAGATGATTACAAAATTGTACCCTTAAATCATTTATTCTACCGTGAGTGAGGCTACAATAGTCTGGTTATTGTTCTTGATTTTTTGTTTGTTCACCTTGTTTGTTAGATTTGTTTCCACAAGCTTGGTACCCTCCATCTGTAGATGCCTGATAGCTTAAGCTGGATGTCACCCCCTGTCTGCAACTGTGATGTGTCACCCTTGGACCTGGCATCAAGCATATTAAGATCTGACCTCTCAAATGGGACCCCTAAGGACAGGGACAGCTCTACATCCCATTTCAGCAGCAAGTAGCCATAGAAGAAGAGATCTTCACCCCTTGCCACAACATTTTGGGGCCCCATTTGTTAGGGGTGGGGGGAATGATGGGGAGCTTGTGCTCAAGCCCCACCCTAAAATATGGTTTTTTGTGTTTATTGTGTGTTATTCTTGTTATATTGTTGTGAAATTTTATTGACACCAGTTATTCCTACTGTATTTTTGCCAAGTAAGGGACATGAAAGATCTTGGGGCCGAATGTAAGGGTTATGGGATTTAAAGATCTCCCATGCCCCATGGACGTGCTGACATAGCAGAGCAAGAGAAAGTGAAAAGCCGAGCTAACGGTCCTGCGGTTGGCAGTTGGCGGCGGTTGCCTTTTTTTTTTTTTTTTT
>NW_027186352.1:17825742-17851558 GCF_028583685.1 Petaurus breviceps papuanus
ACTGCTCTATTAAGAGCTGGGGTGGACTTTAGAAGAATAGATGGTATTCTAACTGAAGAGCTGCATAAGCTGTACCAAGAAAAGGTACTTAGCATTAGAATGAACAGGGAAGCAGGAACCACCCCCGCAGGTATTTCTGAATCTGAATCTTTGTATCCAAGTTTGCCCCACCTTCAGGGGGAATAGGAGATAGGCCAAGCCCCAGCCCAGATAAAAGAAATATGCAGAAGAGATTGCAGACCCCATATTGGTTTAACAATATATTGGAAGAATGGATCAACTACTGTGACTAGGGCACTGATTGATACTGGGGCTGAGGCCACACTTATCTATGGAAACCCTGATAAGTTTAAACATGGAACTCCTATTACCATCACAGGTCTAGGAGACACTGAAATATCAGCCAGACAGGTTAAAATAACAATGAAAATTGGGCAGTTACCTAAGAAGGAATATACTGTGGTTGTTGTACCCATTCCTGAATACATCATTGGAATAGATGTATTGAGAGGCATGACTCTGAATTTACCTGAAGGAAGATACCAATTTGCTGTGAGGAAGATAGGAATTAATACAGTTTTAGTAGGAAAACTAAAAATGGACCCAATCACTTTACCTGAACCTTCTGAAGTAATTACTTTAAAACAGTATCGTGTGCCAGGTGGGCAAGATGAAATTGCCACTACTATAAAGGAATATGTTGAAGCAGGAGTGTTAGTCCCTACAACCACAAGATGGAATAATCCTGTCTGGCCAGTAAGAAAATCAGATGGGACGTGGAGAATGACTGTGGATTATAGACAGTTGAATAAGGTGACTCCTTCTTTGTATGCTGCTGTTCCAGATACCATCACCTTAATAGAAAGGATCCAGAAATATGATGGGACTTGGTATGCAGTTATTGACTTGGCAAATGTCTTCTTCACCATCCCAATAGACTCTAAACAATGGGACCACTTCGCTTTCACTTGGCAGGGTAGACAATATACTTTTACTCGCTTGCCACAAGGGTACATACATAGCCCCACTATTTGTCACAGGATTGTGGCTGAACAGTTGGATGAATTAAAGCTACCTGGTGTACAGCTTACCCACTACATTGATGATATCATGATACAGGGAAAAGATGCGAAAGTAGTGGAAAGTTCCAAAGGCTGCAGAGATTATAGCATATGGGAAGGATAACACTGTAACTATTGTTTATTCTGGAGAAGATGATTACAAAATTGTACCCTTAAATCATTTATTCTACCGTGAGTGAGGCTACAATAGTCTGGTTATTGTTCTTGATTTTTTGTTTGTTCACCTTGTTTGTTAGATTTGTTTCCACAGGCTTGGTACCCTCCATCTGTAGATGCCTGATAGCTTAAGCTGGATGTCACCCCCTGTCTGCAACTGTGATGTGTCACCCTTGGACCTGGCATCAAGCATATTAAGATCTGACCTCTCAAATGGGACCCCTAAGGACAGGGACAGCTCTACATCCCATTTCAGCAGCAAGTAGCCATAGAAGAAGAGATCTTCACCCCTTGCCACAAGATTTTGGGGCCCCATTTGTTCGGGGTGGGGGGAATGATGGGGAGCTTGTGCTCAAGCCCCACCCTAAAATATGTTTTTTTGTGTTTATTGTGTGTTATTCTTGTTATATTGTTGTGAAATTTTATTGACACCAGTTATTCCTACTGTATTTTTGCCAAGTAAGGGACATGAAAGATCTTGGGGCCGAATGTAAGGGTTATGGGATTTAAAGATCTCCCATGCCCCATGGACGTGCTGACATAGCAGAGCAAGAGAAAGTGAAAAGCCGAGCTAACGGTCCTGCGGTTGGCAGTTGGCGGCAGTTGCCTTTTTTTTTTTTTTTTGAGTTAGGACTCCGGCTGAGGACTGCCAGGGGCCGGAGCTGCTGGGAGCGCTCTTCCAGGATGCTGGGTGGTTGCTGTGAGTGGGGAGAGGAGGACCTTTGCCTGAGGTAGCCTGTTCTGTTTTAAAGGCTTGAGAATGTGGGTGCTTTCTACTTTATCTACCTGTGCCAATATCATAACTACTCTGATGGCTTTCACTTTCTGGTTTTGGGACTCAGTCTTTTGGTATCTTAATAAATTTTCTAGTTTATTTCCCCAAATGGCAAACCTGATGTATTTTGTGATGGATAATTATATCAGCATATTTGTAATCTCTATAGGCATTGTGAATATGGCATTGCTGATACAGGAAGTCACTGTCATCAAGAGAAATTGAGAGACTTCCTATAGTGGGGAAGATTTTAGGTAAGACTTGAAGTGAGCCAGGATAACCAGGAGGTAAAGAGGAAGAGGAAGAGGAATAGAGTTCCAAACCTGGAGATCAGCAAGTAAAAATAAATATGAGTTGGAGATGGAATGTTTTAAATGAGGAATAGCAAGAAAGTCAAAATCACTAGATCACTGAATCTGTGGAAAGTATTCAGATACAAGAAGAATGGAAAGACAAGAAGGGAATAGATTATGAAGAACATTTAATGACAAACAGGGTTTCAGTTTTGACCTCACATTTAACAGAAATCTGTTGCAGCTCACTGAATGGAGCAAGAGGGAAATAGAAGAAGATAAAGTGATCAGGCATATATTTTGGGAAAATTACTTTTAGAGTTAAGAGTGGAGAGACTTGAAGCAGACACCAACCATCAGGATCTTGCAAAAATTCCACATGTGAGGGGGAAATGAGAAGATTGGGTCACTGGGAAAAGGATAGCAGTAATGTCAACAGTAATAAGGAAGTTTGGAAGAGAAAATTATTAAAGTTGTAAAAAAGGAGTTCCATTTTAGAGATGGTGAGTTTGAGTCACCTACAAGACATCAAATGTGAGGTCTCCAGTACAAAGTTGACATGTAAGAATAGAAATGAGGTTGGAGATAAATAAACATATTAAGAGATTCATCAAATACTAATACTTGAAAGTTATTAAAGCGTAAGCTTGAAACTAAAGAGGAGGCATCAATAGGTATCTTGATCTCCTCTTTGCAGAAATGGGAGAATATGAGCACAGAACACTGCATGTACTCTTGGTCCTAATCTATCTGTTGATTAGTTTTGCAAAACCATGTCATTCTTTTTTGGGGATTATAGCTTTCAAAGGAGTGGCCAGTGTAAAGGATGATAAAGACATAATGGGAAGAATAGAAGATATAAGAAGAAAAATAAATAGTTAAGGATTTTCTTTTTGTCTGTGGGGAGGAAGTTTATTTTACTTTGATCGTTGCTGCCCCTGTGCTTGGTTGCCATCTTCTGCCCCCAGATGTATAATATGAATGTAGCTTCTAATTTGGCCCTAGTCCCCTTAATGATACACCCTTATAGGAGGGCCCATTTTGTCTTCAGCACCCATGGGGTCATAGATCAGACTTTGTTCAAATGGGAGAATGGGTTACTCCTTTCAGTAAAACTCTATCCACAGTTGCAATATCCTCTGCTGGACCCACAAATTTATCTCTACCTAAGGATATAGATGTTGATATCTACACATACACACATGCATACACAAATATACATTTATGCACGTATGCACACACATGTTTACATACATATGTATATATGTGTACATATATATAGAGAGAGAGAGAAAGGGAGGGAGGGAGGGAGAGAGAGAGAGAGAAGAAGAAGAAAAAAGAAGAAAAGAGAAGAGAATGAGAATTACTCTTTTGGGGTGTTATTTTAATTTTCCTTTCAGTGCCTTGCACATCAAAGAACGAAATGGAAAATGCACACAGCAAAATGATGTGAGGGGAAAATGGAACTCTTCATCATTCCCCACAAGCATAAAAAACATTTCCCCTTGAAAATGTCACACACAGTTAACTAGACTAATGGATGTATTGACTTAAGAGAGAGCGTGTTGTCATTTGCTTCTCATAACTGAAACATCCTTGGAATTCTATCAAATAGAGATAATGTAAACATCACAAATGTTATCCTTGTTTTTAGTGTTTCTGAGTCTAATGGGATAGCTATGCAACTTTATTTGAAATAAAGTGTCTACTTCAGAAACCACAATGGACTAAAAAAATGGAAATGAAGAAAGTATGTACAGTTATCTACTAAAAAGTCCCTTTGGTGGTATAAAATAATTGGTCATCTTAAAGATCTTTCTCAGCATGAGCAAAATATGTGTATATGCATGGTCCTATAATTTACAATTCTCCAGGGATTAAGGAATGTAGAAACTGAGAGAAAATAATGAATTAAAGAGAATTTTGTGGTCTTTCTTTAATAACAACAAGGATAAGGCACCCTACAGGGTCATCATTAACCTAACTTTATCCCAATCAGAGAAAAAACAATTTCTCAAGGAGAAAATTATTACAACCCCTCCCCTCCTAAAATGTTCTTGACAATTTAAATATGTGTTGGTATGATCTATATGACACTATAATACACTTTTGAAGAAAATACTAAATACATCTACTTAATAAAATCTGTGGTAAAAATCTGTTGAAAAACAGAGGGATTTAGAATAAACAAATATCTATTACTATAAATAAATACATTAGATATATATGTAATTTTAGAGATTCCTATCACACCAAAGGGAGCTAGGAGTCACAGTGCATAAAGAGTTGGATATAGAGTTAGGAAGACCCAAGTTTATATCTCAGTTTAGATACTTATTAGAGATAAAGTACTAGACAAGTCTTTTAAGTTCTGTACACCTCAGTTTTCCCATCTTTCAAATGGGCATAATGATAGTGCCTTCTTCCCAAGGTTGTTGGAGGATTGAATGAGCTAATATTTTAATGGATTTGGTAAAACATAACTACATGAATACTATTAGTCCTTTTACTCCATCTCTTTGCACCACCACCACACCACCATGACTACTACTACTACTATTACTACTACTACTACTTCTGCTGCTATTACTACTATTACTGCTGCTACTACTACAACAACCTAATAGAATTCTGAACTCATAAATATGGATATTCTGTCATGTAATTAGGATTGCAAACCATCCTTGCTTGAACAGTATGTGTACCTCTTATTAATATTTTCTTAATATTTATCTAAGATTAGAAATAAAGGCACTGTGGTACAGAATAATAATTTATTTTTAATAAGAAAAATATAGAAGAATATACAAAAATGTGTCAATTGAATACTTATTAACTCAATGCTTTAATGTTCTATGGGAGAATGGGTTACTATGTTTTATGATTCCTGCAGATTAAGTGGAGAAAAGTCCTTTAGTAATGTATATTTCCATCCCCTTTGACTTCAGTAGATTTTCTTTTTTTTCACTTTTTTAATTCTCTCTTTTTTAATATTTTAGTTTATATCATTCATTTCCACGTGATTTTTAGTTACAAATTTTATCCCCATTTTTCCCTACCTACCACCCCAAAACAGTGATCCCACTAAATATCTCCTCCCTAAATCTGTTCTCTCCCATATCTTTCACCATTCCCCCCTCCGACTTTCCAATAGGGCACAGTGGATATCTATGCCCCAGTCCCTATACATCTTATTTCCCAGTTACATACAAAATAATAATGATGAGAATATATATATATATATATATATATATATATTATATATTTGGTTTTAAAATGCTGAATTCAAGATCCTTTCCCTTCCTCCCTTATCACTAACCCTTAACAAGATAAGCAATTAAATATAGGTTGTACATGTGTAGCTGTGCAAAGTATTTCCATAGTGGAAATATAGTGAAAGACTAAATATATTTCCTTCCATCCTATCCCACCCCCACTTGTTCTATTCTCTACTTTGATTCTGTCCCTTTTCAAAAGTGGGCGCTTCCAACTACCCTCCCCTGCATTCTGCCCTCCCATCCATCATTCCCCCTCTCATCCCCTTCCCCCATACTCTCCTGTAGGATGAGATATTCTATTTAGTGTGTATGGCATTCACTCCCTAAGCTAAATTCAATGAGAATAATTTTGACTCATTTCCTTTTACCTTTCTGTACTTCCCCTCTATTGTAACAGTTTTCCATTGCCTCTTATACATGAGATACTTTACCCCATTCTGTCTCTCCCTATCTTCTCTCATTATATTCCTCTCTCACCTCTTAATTTCAACTTTTAAATATCATCCCTTCCTATTAAATTGTTCCTGTGCCCTCTGTCTATGTATACTTGTAGACTTATATACACACACTCACATATGTATTAATATGCCCATATCCACTCCTATATAAACATATATATATATGTATGCATACATACATACATACATATGTGTATGTATATGTATATATATATATATATATATATTTCTATTCGCTTCAACTATTCTCATATTTGGAAAAATTTCATAAGTTACAATTATTGTTTTTCCATGTAGTAATGTTAATATTTCAACTTTGATAAGTTCCTTACGATTTCTTTTCCCTGTTTACCTTCTCATGCTTCTCTAGCTTCTTGTATCTGAATGCCAAATTTTCTATTCAACTCTGTTTTTTTTTTCATCAAGAATGCTTGAAAGTGCTCTATTCCATTGAATGACCATATTTTCCCCTAAAACACGATAATCAGTTTTGCTGGGTAGGTAATTCTTGGTCTTAATCCCATCTTCTTTGACCTCCAGAATATAATATACAAGCCCTTCAATCCCTCAGTATAGAAGCAGCCAGGTCCCATCTTATACTGATTGTGTTTCCACAATATTCAAATTGTTTCTTCCTGGCTGCTTGTAATATTTTCTCCTTGATCTAGGAACTTGAGAACCTGGCTATAATATCCTAAGAGTTTTATTTTTGGGATCTTCTTCAGGAGCTGATAGGTGGACTCTTTCAACCTCATTTTTCTTTCTGGTTCTAAAACATCAGGGCAACTTTCCTTGAGAATTTCTTGAAGGATGATTTCTAGGTTCTTTTTTTGATCATGGCTTTGAGTTAGTCCAATAATTTTTAAATTATCTCTCCTGGATCTATTTTCCAAGCCAGTGGGTATTCCAGTGAGGTATTTCACATTGGCTTCTATCTTTTCATTTGTTTGGATCTGTTCAATAGGGTCTTGATTTCTCATAAAGTCACTAGCTTCCATTTGCTCTAATCCAATTCTAAAGGAATGATTTTCTTCAGTGAGCTTTTGAGATTCTTTTTTCTATCTGGCAAAATTTGCTTTTTAAGGCTTTCTTATCCTCATTGCCTTTTTGAGCCTCTCTTGCCATTTGAGTTAGTCTATTTTTAAGGTATTATTTTCTTCATTCAGGGTTGTTGACTCTCATTTCATAATTTTCTCACATCATTCCAATTTCTCTTCCCAATTTTTCCTCTACTTCTCTTATTTTGTTTTCAAAATCCTTCTTAAGCTCCTCTATGGCCTTTAACCAGTTAATATTTTTCTTGTAAGCTTTTGGTGCAGGAGTTCTGACTTTTCTGTCTTCCTCCTGTTCCATGCTTTTATCCTTTTTGTACCCTAAATAGGATTCTAATGTTAGATTGCTCTACTTGCTTTGCTTCCTTATGTTAATGCTCAATTACTTGACTTTTGAACTTTTTTGCCACAGTAGAACTCTGATACCATAGAGGGGAGCTTTCTCCCCAATTGCTGGGGTCTTTATAACTGCTTGAGTTATTATTTGGGTGCCCTCTCTCAAGCCTTCACATGCTCTGGCAAACTGGTCATGCATCCCAGGACCTCCGCCCTAGAAAGTGATCCAGATCAAAGCAGGTTAAAGCAAGCACAATTACCTCTCTGACTGGTTGTTTGGACACTTGCAATCTGCAGGCTAGGAGCTCTGAAGCAGCAATGTGGTGGTGGCTGCACAGCCATGGCACCTCACCTGCTTCTCCCTCGAGGGGGTAAAGACCAGACCATCTGAGTTCCCAAAGTCCATTGTACACTGAGCTCTCACTATCTCCTCAGTACCTTTTGTTTGATAATTCTGGAAACAACCAAAGCTGCTGGTGATCTGAAGTCTCTCCAGCTACTGGGTGGTTGTGGCCTCCCTGAGGCTAAAACCTCGTGCCCTTGTACTTTTGGGCTGGGCTTCCAGAGTGCTGCACTGGTTCTTTCCTGCTGGCCTGCTGGACTGTCTTCAGCTGGAAGTTAGTTTCTTTCTGTCTTTTTGTAGGTTCTATAGCTGAAAAGTTTGGTTACAGTCATTTCTTTACATGAAATGGAGGAGGTGGAAGCAGGAGCCATAAGGAAGTTCTGTTTCTCAGTACATGTTCTTTAAGATATGATATACTCAAGATATTTATATCCATCTGGATAAATTGCTAATAACTTTCACTAAGGTGGGCAAGTCTTGCTAAACACAAAGATATCAAAGAAAAGATAAAAGACTTAACTGTAATAATGTATTAACACCTTTTTTAGTGGCAAAGAACAGAAAACTAAGAGATATCTGTAAATTTGGAAATGTTGGAACATATTATGGAATATGAATACAATGGAAAATTTCTGTTATGATAATCAGGAAAGACAAAAATTCAGAAATAAAAAACTTTAGAGGATTTTAATGAACAGATATAGAGAAATGAGCTGCACCAGAAAAAAAAATTATGCATGTTATACATTTATTCTATTAAGAAAGACAATGTTTTAAATGATTATATTTCAATTAATGCAGTACTCAACCATGATTCCAGAGAGTCAATGACAAAGGATGTTAATACCAGAATAAAAATGTAAACATGAAAGACTAATTCTAAAAGCTTCAATAATGTTAAGCTCTTTACATTCCAAAGTGGAAAAATGATACATATAACTCCTAAGAAGCTTATCATTTTTAGCACAGGTTGAAGGAGGCTACATAGAAAGAGTTCATAAGCGTAAGACAATTATGTTAGGATGATCTAAAAAAAAAGTAGGGTTGAGAAAGAGGGATGCACTAGGAGAATAAGGAAGGAATAGGTGAGATGGGAAAATACATATTTTTCATATAAAAGAGACACACAAGATAGGGTTTTGTACTGGAGGTGGAAATAGGAGTCACAGGCAATATTTCAACCTCGCTTTCATCAATATCATTTCCAAGTGCACTAGGTGGCACAGTGAGTAAAGCACTAGTCCCGGAGTCAGGAGGACCCAAGTTCAGCTCTGGCCTCAGACACTTCACACATACACACACACACACACACACACACACACACACACACACAATAGCCATGTAACCTTGGACGAGTTACTTACCCCATATTGACCTCCAAAAGGCAAAATAAATAAATAAATAATATTCTCTCTCTCTTCCCTTCCCCTCCCTTACTCTTTGAAACTATATTACCCAATAGGCAAGTAGAAGGAAAGGGGATAAATAAGGAGGAAATTATGAAAGGGAGAGAGGATTAAGGGAGGCAATAGTCAGAAGCAAACCATACTTTTCAGGAGAGGCAGGATAAAAAGAAAAAGAGAAGGATAAACAGAAAAAAAATATATGATGAAGGAAACTCACATTTAGTAATCACAACTGTGAATGTAAATGGAATGAATTCACCCATAGAAGATATGTAGCTAACAGAATGGATTATACATGAGAAACCAACACCATGCTGTGTACAGGAGATACACTTAAAGCAGAAAGATACACAGAGACTGAAATAAAGGCTGGAGGCTGGAGCAGAATCTATTATGCTTCAGCTGAAGTAAAAATTTCAGGAGTAGGAATCAAAATTTCAGACAAAACAAAAGCTAAAATAGACATAATTAAACAAAATTATCCAAGAAAATATATCTTGCTAAAATGTATCATAGAAAATTAATAAGTACAAGAAATAGAGAAAGTTTTTCTAAGGGCATCATTTCTCAAATATATAGGCAACTAAATCAAATTTAATATAGGCAACTAAATCAAATTTATAAAAAAAATGAGCCATCCCCCAATTGACAAATGGGTACAAGATATGATCAAGCAGTTTTCAAAAAAAGAAATCAAAGATACCCATGTTTATTTGAGGGAAAAAATGCTCTAAATTACTATTAGTGTGGAAATTGCAAGTTTAAAAAACTCTTGAGGTACCATGGCACACTATCAGAAATGACTAGTGCTAGAGAGAATGAAGGAAAATTGGGACACTAATAAACTGTTAATGGCTTTGTGGACTGTCCCAACCCTTCCAAGGGAACAATTTGTAAAAATACACAAAGGGCTATAAAGCTTGCATATACTTTGAACCCACTTTTAATTAAGTCTATGCCCTAAAAAGATCAAAGAAAAAGAGAAAAGATCTATATGTACATTCATAGTAACTTTTTTTGTGGTGGCAAAACGCTGGAAATTGAAGGAATGCCTTTCAAAATGAGAACAGATGCAGAAGTTGTGGCATATGATTGTGATGGAGTATGATCTTGCTATAAAATATGATGAGGGTTGGTTTTGGGAGGAAAAAAAACTGACAAGACCTGGCTAAATTGATGAAAAGTACATTGTTATAGTAATAATCATGTGTGGAAACTACTCTAATCAATACAATTACCCAAGAAAATTCCAAAGAAGTCATGAGAAAAATAAAATCAATTCATTTCCAGAGAGAGAACTGATAAAACTGAATGAAAACTGGAGCATAATTTCTGTACTTTATTTCACAGGAGGGGGGGAGTATGAGAAATATGGAAATATTTTTTATTTCAAAATTTTATTTCAGACACAAATGCTAGAACACAAATACAGAACAGAGAAAAGAAACAAAAACATATCATACAATTAAACACTGGAATTAAAGCATGAAGTTAGAAGAATAAAATCATGTGTACATAGCAGAACATAAGAGAGGATTTAAAATATGGTACAAAAATTTTAATTTCAAGAAAGTCTATATGATCAATACTACCTTTATTGAAAATTATTCATCTTGTCTTTGCTTCCTTTTGAGGTTTTGCTCTCTGCTGTGCACTTTTAAAATTTGTTCCCTTTCCCCTGCCCCCACCCTATCCTAAGTTTACAATAAAGATTAGAAATTATTCTCATTAGCTATAAATATGTACTTACCCTCCTCTCTCCTCAGAATGCTAAAAGAGAGTTTAGATATGTTTCTTTCTACATATACATATACACATACACACACGCACATACACATACATATACACATACACATACATACACATATTCATATGCATGTGCATATGCATATGCATACATATATAGGTATAGATATACCTATGCACATACATATATAGACATATACTTTCCCAACCTACTACTCCCAATTTTTGTTTGTATGTATGTGCATATCTCTTGTTTTTTAGTCCTCCTGCCCCCTTTACTCCACTTTTACCCATTACCTTGCCCTCCTGTGACTCCCCTACCCCTTAAAATTCCTTCCCCCATCCTCCCATTCCCATAAATCTAAATACTCTTCTATTCTCCTATTTACCTATTTCTTCACCCTCCCCTCTAAAGATCGTTTTCTTCTCCTCTCCTCTCTCTCTATGCCCCTACCACTTTATTTCTTCTGAATGTAGAAGGCTTTTATACTTCTAAAATATAAATATGCATGTATGAATGTATTTATTATTTCCTTTTACAACTATTCCCAATGAAAGTAGGCTAGAGAACTACCAGACCTCCTCACCTATTTAATCCCTGTGTATCAGTTCTTATTCTTGCACCTCATTTGTATAAAATAATTACTCTTTTAACCTGTTTTAAAATAGTTTTTTTAATTCATATCATACTCAGGTTTACTCCATTTTTTCTAATGAGCTACCTAATTATTTATAGGAATCTTAGATATACATTTTATCTTTTATGTACAAAAAGTAAACAATGTATTCTTAGAGATCCCTTATAATTAGTCATTGTAATATGCCTTCTATTTTTATGAGATGCTATATGCCAAATAATTTATTAAGTTCAGGATTTTTTTAGCACAGTTTTGAAAGTCTGAGAGTTTGTCAAATGTCCATTTTTTTACTTCAAGTTAATACTTAACTCTGCAGGGTTTGATATTTTTGACTGGAGGTCAAGTTTTTTTACTCTTCAATATGTGATGTTCCAAGACCTGCTCTCCTGTAAGGTCTCTGTTGCTAGGTCTTGTGTAATTCTAATTGTGGCACAATCATATTTAAGTTGTCTTAAGCTTAATGCTTTTAATATGTTTTTCCTTGAGTTGGGGGTTCTGTAATTTTGACTACGATATTCCAAGACTTTTCCACATAGGATCTCTTTTAAGTAGTGATCAATGATTTTTTTTCCTATTTCTATCCCCCCATCCTTGTAATGTTTCTTCTATTATTGTATCAAGATTCTTTGTTGATAGTATCTTTCAGTTAGTCCAATTATCTTTATATTTTCCCTTCTTGATCTCTTCTGAAAATCTGTTTCCTTACAAGATGTTTTATTTTCTCCTCCATTTTTTAAATTATTCATATTTTGTTTCATCATTTATTGATCTCTTATAATTCCACTGGATTGTCTTTGCACAATTCTAATTTTCAAGGTGTATTTTTCTTCCTTAAGCTTTTGTATTTCCTTTTCTAATTGGTTGACTTTCCTTTAATAACCTTCTAGTTTTTCTTGGATTATTATTTTCTATTTTAGTGTATCCTCCATGTCCAACTTTTGATTTAATGTCTTTTTCATATATTCTATAAATTCTTTTTGGGCAGGTGACCATTTGGAAGTTTCTTTACTTTAATACCCTCCTCTGAAGATGAACCCAGGTCATCCCTATTCCCATAATAAGTTTCTATAGTTGTATTCTTTTGCCTCCTCCTGTGAAATTTTTGTTATGATAACCTTATTATTTGTCAACACCTCTAGCCCTGGAGTGTGGAAAATTGGGTGTCTCTTGCCCCAGATCTTCTGTTCTTCCCTCTAACCTGAAACCAAAGTCAAAAATTTAACCTCTTGTAAATGCCCAAAGTGAGTGGCTTTCTTCCCCATGGCTTCTGCACTTACCTCGCAAGTGCTGGTTCCTTCTCACCCTTACTGCTCTTTGCAGAACAGCTGTGTCTGCTGTTCCTGGTGAGCAGAGGTTCCCTTTATCATCCCAGATGTCTCCCCTCACAATCCTGGGGGTAAAAGTTTAGGTGGATGGGGTGAGGCAACCTCTCAAACCAAATAACTCTAAGACTTAACACTTGTTTTTTTAAGAGATTTATGGCTTGCTGTTAAAAGGCAACCTAGCCTGGAGATGTTTACTCTTCACTTGAGAAAATCTCATCCTGGGATTTTTCTTCTGACCTTCTCAAATTGTCCTGGAGGACCTTTGATACACCCCTGTTCTTTATACCCACCAATACTTTGTCCATGCTAAACTGCTATTTTAATTTGTTGTGGGGGAAAATCTGGAGAGGTTAGAATTTCTGACCTACTCCATGGTCTTTCCAGAATCTTCTTGAGTTATGTTTTCCATATTTTCACATGAATAATTGATATATTTTTGGTTGCCTTCTTAGTGTGTGGGGAGGGAGGGAGAGAAATTGGAACTCAATACATAAGCACAACAGAAATTACAGAAGGAAAGAAAGTAATGGGATATGTATGTAACTAAGAAATATATATATGTAACCTTGAAAAAAGCAAATGATATAGATCATAGTTTCATGGTTTCAAAAGCAATCTTTTTGTGTTCTAGTTTGTATATGGAAATGCTCATGTGTAAGATTCCCTTTTTGGAGGGCATTTTTATTTCAGTGCTTCTTCAGTTCATAATGAAAATAAATATAAAGAAAAAAAGTAAGTTTTCACCTTTTGGAAGAGGTGTAATTGACTATTAAACCAAATAAGGCAAATGTTTTTGGACATAGACAATTTGAAAATCTGTTTTCTTCACTACTCTTGCTACATTTCAAGAAAATTCTTTTTTTTCCTTTATTTTTCTCTTGGAAGGGGTAAATGCCTAATAACTGAAAAAATATATACACTTCCTGTAAAAGTTGAAGCTAATATGGACAATCAGACACATGAATGAATGAATTAATTAATTAATAAGAAATTTAGCTAAACTTGTCAATATATAATATGTGTACCTCGTCCCTGGGTTGTTTCTTAAATCCTTTATAGCATGGTAGATCTTTCCAGGGTTTCTGTTCTACCAGTATTGCTTTCATAACACAGGGCCACCTATTTGAAATAAAGAAGTCTTATAAAAACTTAGTGAAACCCTAACAGGTTATATTGTGCTTTTCTGAGATATGAGATAAACATGGCACCTAGAAGTAGTTTCTATGCCACAATAAGAGAGTCTCAGATTTTGATGAAAGTTGAAAGGTAATATATTCCAATGTATATGAGAAACAGGAATTTCTTCTTTTGCATTCCTAATGAATTATCATGGAAAACCTTAGGTAATTGTAGATATCCTATAAAAATCTATTACAGAATACCGTTGGCCCAAAGAACTGAGTAAAAAAGAAATATTGTCGTCTGTAGTAATGGTGAGAGTATTGATGGTGATATATGATTTGAACAATTTTAATGAACAAAAAATCAATTGGATTTATATATCGCCACCAAAATTCAAATGGAAACTCATTGTTTCCTGTTCATCTTGTATAATGGCCCTTGTTTTCATTTAAAATTGTCACTGAAGTTCCTCCCTACATGGTCATGTGTTCCACCATTTTCCTGACATCATAAGTTTATTCATAGAGCTCGCTGTTCACTTATTGAATCTAGCCATGTGACCAAATCCATCTCCTCTACCTAGCATATACTTTCTTAAAATGGAATTCTCCTCATGTTCTTCATTGTGCCTTAATGTTCCAAACAACTCACACCTAACCATGTACCTTTTTTATTTGCATTTGTACAAGACTAATTTTTGTTTTCTCATAGCTATGTGTCACATTTCCCTGCTCCATGAAAACACTAGTATAATTTTATATTTAAAAAATGAACTTTTTTTTTTCTTTCCTGGGAAGTTCTAGGTCAGTAAATGATTTTGGAAATTTCTTGAACACCTATAATTCCTTCCTAACTTTACTTTTCTTCTATCTCATTGTCAATCTGTACTATTGGTTCAGAATATCCATACAGAGGTGTAAGCCCTGTAGGCTTTCATTAAAAATGAATTTTGAGATGTCAATATATATTTTCCATTCTTCATATATTTTTATCATATATTTCCCAAATTCATTTCAATTTTTAATATTCAATTTTTAATTTTAGGTTTCAAATTCTTTCCCTTTCTTTTGCCCTGCTTCTACCCTGTGAGAAGGCAAGAAATATAATACTGATAATATATGTGAAGGATATGAGAAATATATTTCTGTATTGGTCACATTGCAAAAGAAAAAACACAAAGAAAAATGTGGAGGAAAAATTTAATTCAATTTGTACTCAAAGGTCATCAGTTCTCTCTTTGAAAGTTGATAGTATTTTTTCATCATGAGTCTTTTGGAATTGTGTCAGATCTTTGTCTTGTTTAAAATAGCCAAATCACTCACAGTTAATCATTTTTATAAAATTACAGTTGCTGTTTATATCGTGCTGGCTCTGTTCCCTTCACTTTACATTAATTCATATAAATCTTCCCAATTTTTTTTCTGAAACTATCCCACATATTTCTTATTACATGATATTATTCCATCACAATGTAATGACACAATTTGTTTAGCAATTTCCCCCATTATTATGACATTACCTCAATTTCCAAATATTTGATACAATAAAAAGAACTTCTATGAATATTCATTTACAAATAGATCTTATTACATTTCATTTTATCTTTATAGCATAAAGAGCTGATAATTGTGTTTTGGGTCAAAGGGTATGCACAGTTTTATAATCCTATGAACATAGTTGTAATTGTTTTCCAGGATGATTGGACCAGTTCACAACTATACCATTAGTAAATTAGTGTTTCATTTTTTTCCACATTCCCTCCAACATTTGTCATTTTCTTTCTTTCTTTTTGTCATATTAACCATTCTGATAGGTGTGAGGGGGTATTTCAGATTTTATTTAATATTAATTTTCCTAATTGACAGTAATTTCAAACACTTTTTCATGTTAGTATTCATATTCAAATATAGACCCAGACACTTACTAGCTATGTCATCCTGGGCAAGTCACTTAACCCCGTTTCTCTCATTTTTCTCATCTATAAAATGAGCTGGCAATGGAAAATCACTGCAGTGTCTTTTCCAAGAAATTATAATATGGGGTCACAAAGAGATGAACATGATTGAAACAAAGGAATAATAAAAAAATATGCTTTTTTTTCCTTCTGGAAAATATATTATTTATATCCTTTGACCATTTATCAATTTGGGAATGTCTGTTTAAAATTTTGACTCAGTTCCCTATATATATGAGAAATGAGATTTCATCAGTTAAAAGAATGCTACAAAATTGCTTTCTAACTGGCCACATGAATTTTTTTAGTAAACACAAATAAATTCATGTAACAAAAATATCCATTTTACTTCCAATTATCGATTCTTCTCTTACTTCGTCATAAATGCTTCCCTTATCCATAAATACAACAGGCCTATTTTTCAATGCCTCCATAATTTTCCTGAGATATCACCCTTCATATGTAAACCATTTATGCATTTTTTTACATTTTAGTGCATATTATGAGATATTTATTTATGCCTAATTTCTGACATACTGCTTTCCAGTTTTCCCGGCATTTTCATAATTAGATTATGAGTTCTTCGCCCAAATTTTGGAACTTAGGGTTTATCAGACACTTGATAACTAGTGACAATATTTACTATTATATATTGTATACCTAATTAATTGAAAAGTTCCACAATTCTGTTTCTTAGCCAGGACCAGATTATTTTCATGATCACCACTTTGTAACATTGTTTAAAATCTGATACTTCTAGACTATCTTCACATATTGTTCATTGATTTATTTAATACTCTTGGCAGACTGGAGAAACAGGTATTAAATACACTTGTCATCTTGTTTGGGGGCATAGGGGAGAGATGGGTAGAAAAATTGTAACTCAAATATTGTGGAATTCCAGATTAATTTTGTTATTATTTTTGCTAGCATAAAATATTTTTGGTATTTTTATTGACAAGGAACTGAATAAATAAGTTAACTTAAAATTGCCATTTTTATTATATTGGCTCAGTCTCCCTAGGAGTAAATAACATTCCTTCAATTATTTACATCTAGTTTTATTTGTGAGAAAAGCATTTTTAATTGTGTTCGTCTAGTTCTTGAATTTGTCTTCACAAGATGATTGCCAAATAATTCATAATCTTAGCAGTTATTTTAAATTGAGTTTCTCTTTCTATCTCTTCTTGATGGGATTTGGGTAATATATGGAAATGTTTATTGTTAGGTAGACTTATTTAATATCCTTCAACTGTGTTGATGTGGTTGACTGTTTCAAATAATTTTTTAGTTGACTGTCTGGGATTCTATAAGTTATATTATTATATCATCTGCAAAAGGTGACAGTTTTGTTTTCTTATTTGTTACTTTTATTCCTTCATTTATGCTTATCTTACTATTATAGCAAGCATTTCTAATATAATATTGAATTAGAGTTGTGAAAATAAGTGTCGTGGGAAATAAAATATACAGACAATGTGGTATAGAAATCCATATTGCCTTACAAGAATGTAAGGGGAAGGGCCTGAAGAGGGGGATGGGGAATATAAGAAAGGCCATACTGTGGGAAGAGATATTAAATATGTTTGCCTTTTTGGTTTGGGAGAGAGAGGAGACATGGGGAGGAGAATTGTAACTCAAATATTGTGTAAAAATATGTTGAAAACTTAAAATAAATAAAATTTTAAAAGAAAAAAATGGGTATCATTCACTATTAAGCTTAATAAAAACATTTCTAGCATATCCCAATTACACAGAATGATTCCTGATTGTTTTAGGTACTACTTATTTTAAGAGAGTCACCATTTATCCCTATGCTTCCTAGTGTTTTTTTTTTTTAACTAGGAATGGGTCCTGTATTTTTCAAAACATTTTCTTAAACCTATTGATACAAGCATATAGTTTTTTATTGATATGTTCAATTATGCTGATTGTTTTCCTAATATTGAGCCAATCTTTAATTCCTCACATACATTCAACCTGGTTATAATATATGATCATGGTGATATATTGCTATAATCTCCTTACTAGTATTTTATTTCAAATTTTTGCGAGATTAATTCAATTAATCAATTATTGAATTAATATTATGAATTAATTACATTAAATTATGAATTAGTATTAATTTTAAAATTTACCTATAGATTTCTCTCTCTGCTTTTGCTCTCCTTGGTTTAGGTAGCAATAATACATTTGCATCATAAAAACAATATTTTAGGAATCATGCTTTACCTCTTTATTCTTCTCCTTGTTGGCTTTTTGGACCTCTTTTGCTATTTGGGTTATCTATATTAAAAGGTGTAATTTTCTTCAGCAATTTTTGCGTCTCCTTTAGAAAGTTGTTGACTTGTTTTTCATGATTTTCTTTCATCATTCTCACTTGTCTTCCCAATTTTCCCTCTACTCCTCTTATGTGATTTCCAGAATCCTTTTTCAGCTTTTTCCATGCCCTGAAGCCAATTCATTTTTTTTCTTGGAGGTTTGGGGTGTAAAAGCTTTGACTTTTTTGTTTTCTTCTTTTTATATGTTTTTCTCTTCCTTGTCACCAAAGTAAGATTCTATTGATTGATATTTTCCCAGTGTTTGCTCATTTTCTCAGTCTATTACTTGACTTTTTAGGTCTTTGTTAAGTAGGTCTCTGCTTCCAATGTAGGGGGAGTACTATCCCAAGTTTCAGGGGTTTTGTGCAGCTATTTTCAGAGATATTTCTAGGGACCTGTAAATATTCAGTTCTTCCAAGGTGGTAGGATCAAAGGAAAGGTGCTTACTACTCTCATCGTCTGTTTTCTGCTCTATGAAGGACCACAAGCACTATTTTTTACTTTTGTAACTGTGAGGATGATTCTTTCTCCACTGCTGCCAAAAGCTCTGCCATGCCAGCTCTCCTCCTTGCCCCAGGACTGCCACCCAGGATTGTACTCCAGATTGAAGTATGGGCAAAGCAAGAGAATCCTGCCTCTGCCAGCAGATGATCCCATCGATCCCCTTCTGATCAATGGCTTGATTCCCCCAACATCTGTGGTCCAAAAGTTTTGGAAGCAGCACTGCTCTTGGGATGGGTCCTGACCTGACTGTGCTCCTCTATCACCTAGATGCAATAGACCTTTCTTTCTTACCTTTAAGTTTTCCTTGATGTTTCTGGGTTGACAACTCTGTAAACCACCACAGTTGCCAATGATTCAGTGCCCTGAAGCCTACTATGGGTTTGCTGGGACTCTTCCCATGCTGGACTGTGCTCCTCTCTCAGAATGGTGCCCAAAACCCTTCCTGTCTTGGGCTGGAAATTTCTTTTACTCTGTCATTTTGTGGGTATTGCTACTCTAGAATTTGTATAGAGCAATTTTTCCCAGGTATTTGGAGAGGTTTGGGGGAGAAATCAAGCAAGTCAGTGCCATCCACCCCCCAACAGATATTCTGAAGTTATTGTATCATTGCTCTGTGGATTTTCAGGTAAAATTGTTTTGAGTAATTACAGGTTTTTTTCTATGATGCTTTGCATTGGTCTGGATTAACTGCTCTAATAGCAAAATGTAGAGTGCCAGATTTTTGATCAGAAAGAACTGAATGCAAATCTGGCCTCAGCTAGCTGTATGGCCCTGGGAAAATAATTTAACATTTGTCCATATAAATTTATCAAAAAAAAATGTGGATAATAATGACACTTACTTCCCAGGGTTGATGGGAGAACCATATGAGATAATTGTTGAAAAATTCTTGAATTTTGTTAATTATACATAAAATTTGACTATTAATAGCAATTAGTATTATTTACAAACACAATTATATGGAGCAGTTCATATTTACAAGGTTTCCCTCTTGAATATGTTTTTTTTTTTCTCCCATCACAGTAATTACATAGTTGGTGGGCATAGTAAATACTCTTTTTTATCTTCTTTGATATTCTTTAAAAGAATGACATTGCACAGGGTGATTTTCTTTTGAAGAATCTCTCTCTGTCTCTCTCTCTCTCTCTCTCTCTGTCTCTCTCTCTCTCTCTCTCTCTCTCTCTCTCTCTCTCTCTCTCTCTCTCTCTCTCTCTCTCTCTCTCTCTCTCTCTCTCTCTCTCTCTCTCTCTCTCTCTCTCTCTCTCTCTCTCTCTCTCTCTCTGTCTCTCTCTCTCTCTCTCTCTCTCTGTTTCTCTCTCTCTCTCTCTTTCTGTCTGTCTCTGTCTCTTCCTCTGTCTCTCTCCCCTTGGTTGGCTATCATGCCAATCTTTCTTTCTTCTCTCTGTTTTTGACAAAATACTGCTCAAAATCACCAATTTTCTTCATAAGAATTTACTAATAAGTACATATTCTTCCCAGCACTGTCTTCTGACTTTGGCAGCTATCTATTTCTGACAACTAGATGTTTGCTAACATGCTTTCTGTGCTCTTTTGATCTCCTTGTGTAGCAAATTAATTTTCAGTGGTTAAATCACTAAATAAAATTTCTGTTCTGCATTTCCTAAGTTTTATTTTCAATTGCTTTTAAAAATACTTCAGGGATGTTTCAAATATACATGCTATTTTTTGTTGTTATTATGATGGTTTTCTTTTTTTCAGTCAGGTTTCATGTTTACTCTTTTTTGTTTTGTTTTGTTCTGTTTTGTGTTATTTATTTTTGACATGATTTCTCAGTCATGACAAACCAGGAAGTGCAGTGGCTACCAACAAACCAATCTCAATCCTGATTATCATAGAAATTTTACCCTGCATATTCTAATCTTGAGATAGTTGACTCATCTTCATGCATATCAGTGACCCTTCACTCTAGGGGGCTTACACCTTTGGCTCTGAGATTAGTTTGAACAAGCAATCAACTTTAATCTGAATGAAGTTCAAAATTCCTGAATTCAAGAGATTCACCAGTCTTAGACTACTCTAGTGGCAGATATTATAGGAGTATACTACCTGATCTTAAATCTTAAATGAGAATTTATTGTGTTGACTACAGATAGAGTGCTGATTCATGGATACACCAGCATCACTAACAAGTGTCTGCTCTTTCTGTATTAAAATATGCTACTTATTATTTAATATAACATTGAGACTAGTCTTTTTCTCCATCATATTTAAAAGTCAGAACACCAATGTTGTTCTTGTGATATAATGACTCTAGAAGAGTTAGAATACTAGCCTCTTTTAAAAATGAGATTGAGATAAATGGCTACAATTCTTTATAAATGAGGATTTGCCCTCAAGAAATGTTGAAAAGAATGTTATAAATTAAGTGCAATTTTGGCTGTGATTAGCTAGCTTTTAAATAGTGAATGCAATACCTAAGTGATAGATCATATACTGCACTCAGTCATATTAAATGTCCTGAGGTCTATGGGGAAACTCTGAGTTTCCTGAGTGGGCAGCTCTGGCAAATTTATGCTCTACTATCGACGAAAAGGCATAGCATGAGAAGGAACACAGGAGTCACAACTTGCATCACTACAGGGAAACCCTCATGTACACTCTATCTAAAGTGTTTTGAAATATCTAAGCATCATTGGAACATAGAAAGCATTTACTGTGTTCTATGTACCTCATATTGTCTGTGTTCATAATTTTTCATACATATATACTCATATCTTTTCTTAGACAATTGATCTTATGTCATATTCTATGTGTTACCACAATTTAGTTTTCTGGTGTCCTTTTCGCCAGTTAATGGTACTTTCCATCATAACTTTTGAGGAGATTTTCTCCAAAAAATCATAATAATGAATCTCCAATTTCATAATGGAATTCAATGAATAAATACTTTGTGCTTTACTGACATTTAATTGATAACTAACTTTATTAAAATATTTCATAGAAAAAACTTTTGACAAAATACAACATACTTTCCTATTAAAAACACTAGAAAGAATAGGAATATATGGAATGTTCCTTAAAATAATAAGAAGTATGTACCTAAAGCCACCAGCAATTATTATATGCAATGGGAATAAGTTAGAAGCATCTTCAGTAAGATTGGGGGTAAAACTTTAACCAAAGAAAAATAAATAAAAGGCACCAGATTAGACAAAGAAGAGAGTAAGTAAGCTCTCATTCTTTGCAGATGATATGAAGATATATGTAGAGAACCATATAGAATCAAATAAAATTTACTCAAAATACTAAATAAATTTAACAAAGTTGCAGGATAATGAACCCACATAAATCCTCAACATTCCTAAATATTTCTAACAAAGTCCAACAGCAAGAAATTTAGAAATTTCTTTTCAAGTTATTGTTGACATTGTAAAATATTTGAGAATCTACCTGCAAAAACCAACCTAGGAACTATATGAACACATTCACAAAACATTTTTTTCACATAAATAAAGTCAGATTTAAATAACTGGAAAAAAAAACATCAGTTGTTCATGATTAGGTTGAGCCAAGATAATTAAAAATGGTAATTTTATCAAAATTAGCTCACCTATTTAATGCCATACCAATCAATCTACCAAACATAGTTTATAGAGATAAAAAATGGTAATCAAATTCATCTGGCAGAACAAAAGGTCCAGAATATTAAGGGAATTAATGAAAAGACATGCTAGGAAATATAGTCTATCCATACCAGATTTTAAGCTTTATTATGATCATCACAAATACTTAGTACTAACTGAGGAATATAGTAGTGAATCAGTGGAAGAGATTAGATATACAAGACACAGCAATCAATGACTATACTAATATCCTATTTGATAAACCCAAAGACTCTAGCTTCTGGGATAAGAACTCACTATTAGAAAAAAATTTTCTGGGAAAACTGCGAAATAGTATGACAGAAACTGGCCATTGACCAATATCTTACACTGTATAACCAAAATACAGTCTAAATGTGTTCTAGATATAAAGGCTGCTACTCTAAGCAATTCAGGAGAGTAAGGAATAGTTTACATGGCAGATTTATGGAGAAGGAAATAGTTTATCTGTCAAATTTATGACCAAACAAGAGATAAAAGAGAATTACAAAATGTCAAGTAGTTAATTTTGATTGCACTAAATTGAAAAGATTAGTACAAAGGAAGCCAATGTAACCAAGATTATGAGGGAGGAAGAAAACTGGCAAAACAATTTTATAACCAGTGTCTCTTATAAAGGACTCATTTCTAAAATAATCAGAGAATTGAGTTAAATACATAAGAATACAAATCATTCACCAACTGATAAATGGTCAAAGGAAATGAACAAGCTGTTTTCAGTTGAAGAAATTAAAGCTATCTATAATCATATGAAAAGAATGTTCTAAATCACTATTCAATAGTTATGCAAAACAAAACAATTCTGACGTATCACATTGCACTCGTCGGATTGGCTAAGATGACAAAACAGAAAATGGTAAACGCTGGAGAATGTGTTCGAAAAGTGTAACACTAATGCATTGTAGGTGGAGTTGTGAACTTAACCAACCATTCTTGAGAGCAATTTGGAACTATGCCCAAAGAGCTATAAAAATCTGCATACCCTTTGACACAACAATACCACTTCTAGGGCTTGTAATGGGAACGTAAATTTAAAGATCTTCCCTGCCCCTAGGCTAAAGGGCACCTGGAGCATGGGGTGGGAGGCTTGTTTTTCAGTAGATACTTCTTGATTGGCCAGTGAGTCAATAAGGTTGTTACATTCTCTGAGCCAGGAGAAGGCTATATAAGCCCTGATGTGTAGCTTTGTTTTGGGGCTCACTTTGAGAAGTGTTCTGTGATTTGATATGGATTCTGGGAAGCCGTTGTCCAGAGACCCCCGGCTTTGAAAAACCCAGATGTTGATTTGGTATGGATGTAATGGTTGGACAGATTGGAAAGCTGTCTACTTGATCTGTTTCTGTCTTGATAATGCTGCCTGTATACTTTGAAGTTTAGGGTGCTGACCTTTTTCCCCTGAACGAGGTAAACGATATATGTTTGACTGATTAAAGTAAGCTTGTTAACCCATTTTGAGTTGCTTTTCTTTATCAAAGCAGATCCAAGAACCTGTGGTGGCAGCAAACCCTGAGGACATGCTTGGGGTGCTTGCTGCTACAGGGCTATATTGCAAAGAGATCACACAAGTGAGAAAAGGATCCATATCTACCAAAATACTTATAGCAGCTTTTTTGGTGGTGGCAAAGCATTGAATATTAAGGTGATGTCCATCAATTGGGGAATGGCTAAACAAATTGTGGTATAGGAATGTAATGGAATATTACTGTCCTATAAGAATTGAGAAGCAGACGGACTTCATAATAACCTGGAGAGACTTATAAAAATTGATATTGAGTGAGAGGAGCAGAAAGAGGAGAACATTGTAGACAATTACAGGCACATTGTATCTGTGATGACTGTCTTTGGTAGAAGCAAATGTAAGGTTATAAGACAACTCCAAAAGACTCCTGATTGAAAAGGCTATCCACATCCAGAGAAAGAGTTAAGGAGTCTGAATGCAGCCAGAAGAAAACTACTTATTCTCTCTCTTTTTTGTTTTCTTTTTGTTCCTTCTTTATCATTGTTCATTGCATTGGTTATGATCCTTCTTTACAAAATGACTAATGTTTAATGTGAAAGTATTTCTAGAACCTATATTGGATGGCATGTCACCATGACAGGGCAGGGGGGAGGAAAGGGAGAGGGAGAAAATTGGAAACTCAAGGGATTGTGGAACTGAATGTTGTAAACTAATAGTAAATTAATTAATGAAAAACAACAAAAAAGCTAAAAATATGTGAGTGTTCTTTAAAAAAAAAAACAACAGCATCTCTGTTCCATGAAGAATCATGGAATCCCCTCTCTTGATTATCTTTAATTTATGCTGTCTATAGTATGTTGATATATAGTGATGAAAGGCACGATTACATTTTTTCTTCTTTTTTACAATAGTCTAACACATTGTCTTGGATATGATAGAAATTTAGCAAAGCTTCACTGTATTAAGTTAGAGAGATTTGCATTAGACATAGAGAAGGAGTTCTGGAATATTAGAATTCCTAGTCACTGTGATATATATATATATATATATGTATGTGTGTGTGTGTGTGTTGTGTGTGTGTATGTATATGTATACACACATATAATCAACAATCACAGCAATCTTTAAGAACTAAAGAGATATGGATGGTTAAAATCAAACCTTCCTGAGGTGTTGAGTAATAACTGACCAGGTAATTCAGTGCTGATTTTTCCTAGAATGTAAATGCTGTTTTTTCTTTGTTTTTTTTTTTAATTTTACAAAACAAATATTCAGTTTCTCTATGAAGTCAGTGACTTTATCCAAAATAGAGTTGTTAGAAAATTAATACTTATACATTTTAGAATCATATATAGTCAGATTTTTTTTTTCCTTAATCAACTCTGTTGAACGGGAAAAACACAAAAGCACTACAGCAAATGCTTAAACCAATGATATTTTGATTACCCTGCTCAAAAAACAGTCTAATTATGAAAATGAGTTTTATTGGTAATGAACAAGAAAGAAAAAATCCAATGAAAAAGCCAGGTTTCAATGTTCACAAGTTAGAGTCAGTGACATGGGTTAAATCTCAATGAACAGCTGGGAAGGTGTGAAGAGAAGTGTTTATGACACTAGGCATTAATTTATGACTTTGGAGAAAACCTGGCTCCTCTTTTGCATAATGAGATGTGCCCTGAATGGCCACTTCCAAGACCTGAATATTATAAATCATTAGAACACCAGTTTGAAGTCTGAGAGGCCTTTGAAGACTCAGCACGCTACAATAACTCCCTAAAATTATTTTCTGCATATTTCAAGCATGAGTATCTCTTCATTACTTTTTCCTGCTGAGTGAACACACGCTGAAAACTGCATTCTTTAAATTATGTTTTATAGACTATTTATTTGGTCATTTGAATGTAAGAAACAATCAAGTATATGGAATAATAGGGTGCCCATGAAT
>NW_027186352.1:17851568-17970579 GCF_028583685.1 Petaurus breviceps papuanus
GAGAGAGAGAGAGAGAGAGAGAGAGAGAGAGAGAGAGAGAGAGAGAGAATGAGAACATTTACTTAGGTCAACATTGCTTGACAACTCAGCTATTAGGAAAAGGCATTTTTGCCATTTGGAAATATCTTCTCTATTTGTAAAAGAATTTCACATTAGATAGATTAACAAAATAATATTTGACTTATGCAAATGTAAGCAAAAGTGAACTGAGTCACATTGTTCAGGCTAGCTCCTTTGACCTTTGAAATATCATATCCCAAGCCCTTTAATCCCATAATGTAGAAGCTACTAGATCTTGTGTTATTTTGATGGTTTTTCCACAGTATTCAAATTGTTTCTTCCTGACTACTTGTAATATTTTCTTCTTGGCTTGGGAACTCTGGCTATCATATTCCTAGGAGTTTTCTTTTTGGGATGTTTTTCAAGAGTTTATGGTGGATTCTTTATTTTTATATTTTGCCCTCTGGTTATACAATATCAGGGTGGTTTTGCTATATAATTTTTTTAAAAAATGAAGTATAGGCTCTTTTTTATCATGGATTTCAGGTAGCTTAATATTTTTTAAATTATCTCTCCTGGATCTATTTTCCAGATCAATAGTTTTTCCAATCAGATAGTTTTCATTATCTTTTTTTTCATTCTTTTGGATTGTTTTATTATATCTTGATTTCTAATTTCTAAGTCATTAGCTTATATTTGCTTCATTCTAATTTGGAAGAAATTATCTACTTCAGTGAATTTTTTGACTTTTGTTTGTATCTAGCCAATTTTGTTTTTTAAGGCATTCTTTTCCTCATTGCTTTTTAGACCTTTTCCCATTTGAATTAGTTTAATTTTTAAGGTCCCATTTTCTTCAGTATTTTTTGCAGTATTCTTTAAGCAAGCTGTTGACATTTTTTCTTGATTTTCTTACATCACACTAATTTCTCTATCCAGTTTTTCCTCTACTTCTTTTATTTGATTTACAAAATCCTTCTTGAGCTCCTCCATGATGTGCATCCATTTCACTTTCTTTCATGGAGGCTTTTGATACAGGAGTTTTAACTTTGTTGTCTTCTTCTAGTTCTATGTTTTGATCCTCTTTGTCACCAAAGAAAGATTCTATACTCTGATTTCTTTTCCTCTGCTCATTTTCCCAATCAATTACTTGGCTTTTGATCTCTTTGCAATGGTAGAACTCTGTTTCCAGAGTGGAGAGCTCTCTGTCCCTGATTTCTGAGGTTTTGCAGAGCTGTTGTCAGAGCTATTTCTAGGCACCTGCCTCAGAACTGTGAAGAGGACACCCTTTCCACAACTACCATAAGTTCTGCCATACCAGGGCTCTGCCTCACCAGACCACCACCCAAGACTGCAAATCATATCCAAGCAGGGTGAAAAAAGAGGATCCTTTCTCAGAAACAGCATTTGTCCTCTGATCAGCCACCTTGGAAGCCCACCATCTGTGGGCCTGGAGCTCCAGAAACAGCCACTGCTTCTTCTCCTGCTGTTGCTGCCTTCCCAGTAACTGCCACACTTTGGGCAGGGTTCTGCATTGCCCTCCTCTCTCACCCAGGTACAACAGGGTTTCCCTACTGATCTTTTTCTTTTTATTTGGCATTTGTGGGTTGAGAAATCTGGAAACTGACACAGTTGCAAGTGATTTAGTCCCGAGGTCTGTTCTGGCTGGTGTGAGTCTATGTGGGATTGTGCTGTTTTCCACTCCCAAACCAGTGTGAAAGACCCTTCCTTTAAACCCACCAAGCTCTCCTCAGCTGGAGGTATATTTCACTCTGTGACTTTGTGGCTTCTGCAGCTCCCAAATTTGTTTAGAGTCATTTTTCTCAGGTATTTGGATATGAGAGGGGGACTAGCTCACACTAGGAACACAAAGTTCCTGCTTTCACTCTGTCATCGTGGCTCTGCCCCCCTCCCACCCCACAGCAAGTACCTTTTACTCTATATTCCCAACAGTACACTAGGTTCTGGGAATATAAACACGAATGGGAGACAATCTCTATTCTCATGTAAATTATAAGTAATATAATAGTTCTTAAGATCACAAAATCCTGCTCCCCTCAATGACATCATGTCCTCATAAATCACCATGTGTTAAAAAGAAGTCCCAAAGCCTGCAGTACATTTCGAATTGCTCGTTATATCAAACTTCATTTTTTTCTGCTTGGGCTCCCCATCTATTATCCCAAACTTAGACTTCCAACTCATCTTTTCTTTTTTTTTTTTAAACAAAACTTTATTTATTTATACATTAATGTTGAGGGCTGGATTAGAGCTTAAGGGGAAAAAAAAGGAAAACAGTATGATACAGTCCTTAACAGAAGAAGACAGGTTATAAGGAATGGGAAAAGATACACACACACACACACATACACATACACACAAGATGAAGGAAGGTAGTCTGGGCAGCCAGGGTCAGGGCTCTTGGCTAGTCACTTGCTTCATGTAGGTTTCCAACAGGTACTTTTTAAAGTGGGATTTGTCCAAAGTTCAGTACCATGTGTGTTCAATGGACTGTCAATGTTGGGTTCTCCCAGCAGACTCTGTATAGATAGCAGGATGGTCCTGACATCATACAGAGCTGACCACTTGTCCTTGAGGATGTCCAAACAGATATTCCCTTGGGTGTCCACATTAGGATGGTAACAACGTGTGACAAATTTCACAGTGGGAGCATTATAGGGGTAGCCACTGGGGAATTCCAGGGAGAGCTTGTACATTAGGTCTTCATATACAGTCCTGGCTACCCCATGGATGGTCCCACCCCACTTGAAGAGATTGTCTCACTCTGGGAAGACAGAAATTCCTTTGTCTCCAGACATCATCAGGGTCATCAATTACTGCTTTAACCTCTTGCCCACGGACCTGCGGGCCGCGGCTAACCCAGGCTTGGCCCCCTTATGGGAGGCAGCTGTGGAGCTAGCAGCGTCAGGGTCGCGATTCTGTGAGGCCATAGGGGACAGTATATAAAGGAAGTTTGAGAAACTCCAGCGGCAACTCTAACTCATCTTTTCTTGCTCCCTTTTATTGTCCCAATAAGACAATTCACCTTTAATTCTTTCTAATATGCCCTACAAAAGCTTTTATTTTTTTAAATTCTCATTCCTCAGCCTGCCTAATTCGATTTACAACCTTCACTCAAACATAAAGTCAACACTCAATTCCTTCTAAAAGTCTATAATTAAAAAAAAAAATCTTTTATTTATTTTAGTTTTTAACATTCATTTCCATAAGATTCTGAGTAACAAAATTTCCCCCCTCTTTCTCCTACCCCACCCCAATATATCAAGCCTTCCCCCTATCTATTCTCTCTTATAACCTCTCCCCCACCCACAACTTTCTAGTAAGGCAGGATGGATTTCTATACCCCAGGGCCTGTATAACTTATTTCCCAATTGCATGTAAAAAGCAATTATTTTAACATTTGTAATTAAAACTTTGATTTCCAGATTTTTCACTTCCCTCTTCACCCACCCACACTGGGAAGACAAAGAAATTCAATATAGGTTGTGCATGCATAGTTATGCAAAATGTTTCCATAGTAGTTATATTGTGAAAGACTAACTTTATATCACTCCATCTATTGTACTTATTCTATTTTCTACTTTGATCCTATTGCTTTTCAAAAAATGTTTTCTTCTAACTACCCTCTCCCCCAATCTGCCCTCCCTTCTATCATCCCTCCTCTTACACCCTTATACATATTGTGTTTCCACAATATTCAAATCTTTCTTCCTGACAGCTTGTAATATTTTGTACTTCACCTGGGATTTCTGGAATTTGTCTATGTTATTCCTAGGAGTTTTCTTTTGGGGATCTTTTTCAAGAGGCAATTGGTGAATTAGTTCATTTTTTTATGCCCTCTGGTTCTAGAATATCAGAGTAATTTTCCTAGAGAATTTCTTGAAGGATGATTACTAGGTTCTATTTTTGATCATGGATTTCAGTTAGTCCAATAATTTTTAAATTATCTCTCCTGGATTAATTTTCCAGATCAATGGTTTTTCCAATGAGATATTTCACATTGCCTTATTTTTCTTTAATTTTTTGGGATCCGTTTAGTAGTATCTTAATTTCTCATAAAGTCATTAGTTTCTATTGGCTCCAATCTAATTTTGAAGGAATTATTCTCTTCAGTGACTTTTTGAAATTCCTTTTCCATCTGGTCAATTTGGCTTTCTAAGGAATTCTCCTCAGTGGCTTTTTGGACCTCTTTTGCCATTTGAATTAGTTTATTTTTTAAGGTGTTATTTTCTTCAGTATTTTTTTGGTCTCCTATAGCATGCTGTTGACTCCCTCTTCATGATTTTCTTATATCATTTTCATTTCTCTTCCCAATTTTTCCTCCACTTCTCTTGCTTGATTTTCAAAATCCATCTTGAGCTCTTTCATGGCCAGTAACCATTTCATTTTTTTCCCTTGGGAGCTTTTGATATAGGAGTTTTGATTTCTTCTGGTTCCACATTTTGATCCTTTTTGTCTGCAAAAAAAGGGTTCTATGATCTGATTGTGCTTCCTCTCCTTGCTCATCTTGCCAGCCAATTAGTTGATTTTTGAGCTCTTTGCCACAGTAGAACTCTGCTTCCAGAGTGGAGAGAGCTGTGGCCCAAATTGTTGGGGTTTTTGCAGTTGTCAGAGATCTGAGGAGGGAGCTCCCTCTGTAGCCACCTCAAGCTTTGGCACACTGGCCACACACCCCATGACCACCCACCAAGATTGCTACCCAGATCCAAGCAGGTCAAAGCAAGAGCAATTAAACTCTTAATGGTTGCTTGGTCTCCCTATGATCTCCAGGCCAGGAGCTCAGGAGCCAGTCATTGGGCAGAAGCTGCAGCCACAGCAACTTCTCACCCCAGGGGCAGGGGTGGCAACCTGCTCTTCTGTAACCCAGTTCCAACAGAGTTCGATATTGACCTTTCACTTTCTCTTTGATGCTTATGTGTTTAGAAGTCTAGATACCACCACAGCTGCCAGGGATTCACTCTGCTGAAGTAGGCCCTGGCTGGTCTGTGCCAATGGTGAGGAGCACCCTGGATCTGGGCCTGGGTGGCTCATGTGTGACTGTGCTCAGCTCCCAGATTGTTGCGATAGATTCTTCCTGTCAGCCGGCTGGCCTGCCTTCAGACAGAAATTTGTTTCTCTCTGTCACTGTGGATTCTGTACCTCTAAAATGTGTTTAGATTCATATTTTACAGGCAATGGAGGTGGTTGCAGCAGAGATCAGCCATGTTCCCACTGTTGTTCTTCTGTCTTGGCTCTACCCCTAAAAGTCTCTAATTTACAACCGTAAAGTAAAATTTAAAAAATCAGCTCAATTCTTCGAAGATCCTCAAGTGCATCCAGCATGCAAGGTACTGTGTTAAATACCAGGGATATAAAGACAGTAAGGTCAAATTGAATTTGTCCTCTAGGAGATGTGATTCTATTTATCATTCACTTGAGTTGACATGATTCTCCATATCATATCTAGTCATCCTACAGTCCAAACTTTAGCCACCCCTTTCGAATTCTTAACCCTCATTTGCTATACCCAGGAAGAGGTTAGATGGGGCCATTCTAACTATAGACATGCGATCTTTTATGAAATGGGGAATTTTTCTGGAATAGGTTGAATTAATTTATTTTCTTATTCTGAAAACTAACACTTAGCAGAGTGTCTGAGGGGAAAAAAGGGGCTTAATATATGCTTACTGACTGTTGAAATTCTGAGTATGTGAGATTCCACAAAAAATAAAGTCAAATATCCATCCATGTTTGGAAATATTTATCATCAATTTGCAAGGCACGTCAGCAATGAGAAAGAAATTAACTTTTAAGTTTGGACAAGGCATGTCTTAAATAGCCATACTGAAAATTGTTAATGGGACTTTAAGTAATCTTCCGTGCTTGACAATATTAGATTAACTGAATGTTTGCCTCATAATATTAAACTGAATGGTTCTTCAAACATAATTTCCTTCGTGCCATTTAAAAATGTTTTATGTAGTCTGTTCTTTCCTGTTGTAATATCCTAATTAATTTCATTGCTTTTGCACTTACAATTCTGCTACTTGTAGATTTTAAGTTTTGTATTTCCATAACATGGGCATTTGGCAAAGATACAAACATGCCTAGGGCATTTACATTCAGAAAATGAGTATTTTAGAAAGAATAAAACAGCAGCACAAACCTATTTATCAATCATGCAGCGTAATTGTTATACTCTTAATACATTTAAAATTTCAAGGGTACTTTAACATTTTCAATTATAACTAAATGGCATGTTTTAAAATGTCATTGATGTATTTTACTTTTACAATACAAGCTTTTCGAGATTACCCATCATTCCATTTGAGTTATTTTATAAGAAAGCAAAAGAATTGGTAAAAAAAAAAAAATTCCTATCTGTAGTAGCCTTCATCTCTCTATTTTCTTAAGTAGCCTTTGTTCTCCCCCTCTCACTTCCTATTCATTGAAAATGATATATGAAAGACAAAATTCCTTGTAACAATTATAAAAGTCAAGCAAAATTCCTTCTCTCCTTGAGTGCACACTTTCATTCAATAAGATTGTGTGGAGTACCTACATTGTGGCAGACGCTGTGCCAAACATAGGGATACCAAATGAGGCAGACAGGGTTTGTCCTCTAGGAGCAAACCTTTAATGGGGAGAAGAGCAAGCAAATCTGTATGTAAAATATAGTACACATGGAATAATTGCAGAATAATCAACAGAGACAAGGCAATAAAATTAAGAGGGGGTGGGGAAAGCTTCTGGCAAAATGGAGGATTTTTGTTGGGATTGAAGGAAGCTGGGGAAGCCAGGAGTCAGAGATGAAGAGAGAGAGCATTGCAGGCAAAATCAAAGTAATGTCTTGTTCTAAACTCTAAATCTATAACCTCTTAGTCAAGACAGATAGGATCATCAGTCCTGTAGAGTCATAAAGGGTCAGTTATATTATCTGGCTTATTCTTTATGTACACTTTCCCCCTTGATTTCTTTTTCTCCCCTTATTATTATAGTCAGCCCTTTCATTTCTAAGTAAAATAGGAATAGTGACAACAAAAATCCTTGGTTCACCCAGGTTTTATTGGAAAGGATTTTAGCTCATTTACCTTACATATAACAGTAGCTTTTGGCACTAAATATATATTATTTATCATTTTATAATACATTCCTGAACTTTTGGGTGTTTTAAGAGAAAGAAATATCCCTTTATTAATATTATCTGCATTATCTTATAAGATTTCAATAAAGAAATCATCAAATTTATTTAACTTACATTTAAATCAAGTAAGTATTAAATGATTGAGTATCAATATGTGTTCAAGTAAACCAAACTAAATGGGAATTGCTTCTTAACACAGAAACTGGAAACCATGCTTTGGTGTCCTCATTTGAAAAATAAATAGATTGAAAACAGGACTTTGAAGGAATTTTATCATTTAATATAAATCAAGAAACATTAATCTTCCTAGAATAACTTTGGACTCTTTAAACCTAGCACCTATGGAATATATCACATCAATTAAAATGAACATTATAGTGCTTTCAGTTGTAAAGTATATATAAGCAGTATCACATTTGATCTTCATGACATTTCAGTGAGTAAATTGGGCTCAGAACCATGAAGTTATTTGCAGGGCTATGAGTTAGATGTGGAATTCTAATGAAGGTCTTCAAGCCAAATCACTCCTATATCAAGATAATTTTCTTTAATAGAGAGACACCACTGTCAATGGAGTGGAATTTAGGAATTCAAATGCTTTAACAATATTGTTCAAACAAATCAAAATATTTTAATTAAAGATCCATTTTCTAAGGAACTCCTAGACAATGAATATAATAGTGAAGCTACATTTCAATAATCCATTTCAAATGCATTTAAATAATAATTATATAGAAATTGATTTCTTTTTATGTGTATTATGAAGTACTACTCTAAAATCTCATTTAATGAAAACCATATACAGCTGTTTCCCACATCTCTGTCTTGTTTCCCAAAATATTAAGGACCTATAATGATGTGTTAGGAATAATGCCAAGGCTGCACATCAGGAGTTTTAAATTTATTTCTCCCCTCTATATCAAACAGAAAGCAAATTTCTTGAAGGCAGGGACTAGGCTTTATTTTCCCCCTATTTTTACACAGTTATATTCCCATCATATAGCACAATACAGTATGCATAGTAAGGACTCAACAAGCATTTTCTTTCTAATTTATTTAGCAATTGTCTCTTTCTTTAGACTTTTTCAGTAATATTGTCCCCCTTCGGGCCATAACTCCAACATCAATAAATTGAGGGAATCTAAATTCTTGCTTGTAGCAATGTGGTAGATGCAGAAATGGTGCTGGCTATGGAATCAGAAGACCAAGGTTCAAATGATACCTCTGATACCTATTACTTGATTTATCTTGGGCAAGTCAATTAAACTTGATAGACCTCAGTTTCCCCAACTGTAAAATGAGGTTACAATAATTAGCTCCTGAGACCACTTCCATTTCGAAATCTTTGACCCTATGACCTTTTATTCAACCAAGGGTGCCAAGGCAGAGATAACAGAGCCAATCAGTAAAGCACAATAATGCTTCCATCTGTTCAGCTGATTTTTATCTGATAACAGATAGAAAAATAGGAATTAGTGGGACTCTCTAATGAATGCAAATTGACCTATTTCACAGCAGTGCTGTGAAGTTTAATGCTTAGCTGACTCTCAAAGTTCCTAAAGGCACTAATGTTCTTCAGACTAGCACCCTGTGAGTGAAACATAGTGAATAATAATGATAATTAGCATAGGTCCCATGCTGGGAGTTGTATTACCTTAGACTAAGCTCTTAATAGGTCTTACAGGTGAAACACATTGGACTTCATTAAGAGGTACACAGAGCCAAGCTGGAGTCAAAACCTGATCATCTATGTGGTTGGAGGTTACATAATATAGATTGATTTATTATGCAAATAATCTAAAAGCCCAATTTAATAACAATAGCTCACATTCGTAAACTGGTTTTTCATGGTAAACACTTTTTACCATGCAAACCTTGAAGAATAATGGTAATAACAACAATGACATTTTGATAGTGCTTTAAGGTTTGCAAAATGTCTTGCAAATGTTAACTTATTTCATCTCCACAACAACCTGAGAGGTGGGCTCTATTCTTATTCTGGTTTTACAAATAGAAAAAAAAAAGGACAAAGATCAATGACCCAACTAGGAAGCATCTGAAGCTTCTTTACTCCACTGCGCCCTCTAGTGGCCTTCTAGGTCATAGATCAGGAAACCCATGACAAGAGAAATAAATGTGCTTTCCTCCTGTTACATATTTAGCAGCTGTTTGGGCTTGGAACTCAATTCAGGTCTCCAATTGTAGAGTCAACATTTGTTCTGTCCTGCCACATCCCCTGATAAATCTAAGAATGAATAGGTTCCATCCTTGGGTTCCATCATTTTCTGTTCATATCCTAGCTCCTTGTGATGAAGCTGCCAAGGAAAACAGCTTAAGCACCAAGCCCTGAGTTAGAATCACGTGGACAGGGAAGGAAATAAACACTTTGACAATCCTTCAAGTGGAACATGAAAATGTACATAGGTCAGAATATTCTGATGAAAGACTTCATTTAGCCTTCATATGACTAAATTACATAAATATACCCACACACTTTAAGAAACTTGCTATAAGCCTACAAATTGCAAATAAATTGTTAATCTACATGTATGGGGAGAATTCCCACACTGAGAGACAAAAATGAAAGCAAAACAAAATATGCCATCCAGGTTAATTTTTAAGTAAGGAAAATCCCCTTTTGGTCTAATTGCAGAAAGCTCACTAGACCTTTAAGCAAACTTCCTGCCACCATGTTCTGAGTAAGAACTGCAAGAATGAGTGAATTAAAAATAATACCATGGTGAGGTACACAGGTCTTCAGAGGTCACATGGCTTATTGGATGACTTACTGGATTTGTAAACAGGAGGATGAGTGAAGTGTCACCTCTAACACTAAGTAGAATAATACCTGCAGTACTTCCCTCATAGGATTATATCACAAATAAAATAAATATCTCAGTACTTATGATTGTTGTACCTGAAACCTGAGCAAGACCCAAGTAACAATTTAGAAGTGAACCCTTTATTGGCACCATGTTGGCTGATGGTGCCCCTCCCAAAATTGTTCAGCCCCTATCCCAGGCAAAGCCTCAGCTTTTACAGGTAACCAATGCAGCTAAAAGTTAGGTATTATGTAAGCAGGAATTTGCAGAGGCTAAAATCAGTGATGGGTCAGTACACATTTTGAAACTCCCACTGCAGCCCACCCACCTCCATAAAGGAGAGCTGGCCAGAGAGAGTGGAACTAAACTTGGCAGTCTGCCTACTTCCATGAAGGAGAGCTGGTTGGGGGAGGGGAATCAATGGGTCCAGATACAACATGATAGGTAGGATTGGATTGACTGTGGTCTGCATCACTGAAAGGGACTCCCAAATCAATGAGTTACATATCCATTGCAATGTAGATATATATGAAATATTATATTTGAATTTATATTGATATATTGATATACTCAGGCTGATCTATAAATTTGTTGTTTCATGATATATGTCTATGTTAAAACCAAATCATAAAGTATATACATATATATATATATATGTGTAGTAATGTACTCATATATATATATATATAAATGCATACAAATGGATAGATAGATGTAGATACAAGCATGTGAGTGTATACTTGTAGAAGAATGTAGATATGTATGAATATATATGTTACTATATATGCATATTTGTCTTGACCTATAATTTTCATTCCTTTCTTCTTTCAAGCAGAAAACTCCCTCCATTCATAGATATCTAGTAGCCTTATAGTGTCCCAGAATTCTAAGACATTCAGGCACTTTCCAATTTTTGTACAGCCAGTACATTTCAGAGGTTAGATTTGTCCCTATGTCTCATTGACATCTAAGTTTACCCTGTGTCTACTCTACTAAGAATATCAGCTATTGATAAAAATGTGCCAGAGGTCCCAGTGATATTTTTACAAACTAAATTGATGCTTACAAGAAAAAGCATTCAGAAAAAAGAATAATCCCTATTTCTGGGTTGGCCATATATCTCTTACTGGTAAGTGTTGAAACAAATATATTATTTGGTTACTGGGAGCTATGTGGTTTAAATTATTGAATGCATTTTAAAAATCCCATTCCTTCTTATGTGTAGGGTAACATTAGAAGTCATTGTATTGCCCATTCATCAGCAAAACGTGTTAATTGAGAAAGCATTGAAGATTCAGTTTATCATCAAAGTTCCTAAAACATCACTCAGATTATGTTAAGCATTATCATTTCTTTCATCCATATCTCAACTGAAGAGGGAGAACTTTTCTTTGTCAAGGCAAAGCTCCTTTACATCATCCCATCCCATCCAATCCCATTTTCTTTAGCACATTGCCCCTCATTGATTTTCCATTTTCATTATCCTTCAGTCACTTCCTTTCTACTATATGCTATTCTATTACCTACACAAATGTTCATGTCTCCCCATTCCAAAAAAAAAGCAAACAAACAAACAGAAACCCTGGATTGACTGGACTCTTCTCACCATCATCCAAAAAATCTCCCCCCTTACTTGGATAAACTCCCTGAGACGCTATCTACAACAGGTGCTTCCACTTATTTTCTTCTCACTTTTTTTTTAACTCTTTGAAGTCTGCTTTCTTGCATCATTGAACAGGAAGGCTTTTCCTCAAAGTTACAATAATCTATTAACTGTTAAATCAAATGGACTTTTCTCAAGCCTCATCCTTCTGGATCTTTCTGTAGCCTTTGAGAGTGTTCAATACTTTCTTCTCTCAAAATTTTCATGACACTGTTTTGTGGGCTTTTCAGATTCTTCTCAGCCTTCTTGTATCTTCATCCATTCCAATCTCAGTAACCATGGTTGTGTCACAAAGCTCTGTCCTAGGAAAAGTTCCCCTCTCCTTCCATGCTGTTTTGTTTAGTGATATCATCAGCTTTCGTGGATTCAGTTGCTTTTCAGTTCCATTTTTCCTTGCTCAACCTCTTTAGATCTTCGGTGTCACATGCCCTTTTCCCATTTGAACATCTTCTCCTATAATCATTTTAAATTGAACACACCACAAACTGAGCTTATTATATTTTCCTCAAATTTTCCCTGTTCCAAACATCCTAAATATGATGACCCTCATCATCATCATCATCATCACCACTACCACCACCATCATCATCCCAGATACCCTGGCTCATAACGACATTATCCTTCTTTACACATCACCCTCTCTCTTACTCAGCTTAGCCAAGTACTTACCAAGTTTGCCAATTCTATCTCTACAGTCTCTTATATATACTCTTCTGATGTTGCTATGTCCTTGCTTCAGGCCCTCAACATCTCATGCCTAGAGTACTAAAAAGGTCTACTGATAGGTTCCATGCCTCAAATCTCTCACGCTTTAGTCCACTGGCCCCTCAGCTATCAAAGTCATCTCCCTAAAGAACAATTATGACCATATTGCCGCTGTCCCCATTCAAGAAACCCTAGCACCCAATGTAGGATTAAAATATAAATATGAAATATATTTAAGCCCCTTCATAGTCTGACTCCTTCCTATATTTCCAGAATTTTTAATGTGACACGTCACTATGACCTAGTCACCCTGCGTTCCCTGATGTTCCTGACACAGCATGCCTTGCCATTGCTTTGTGAATTTTAGAACACCTACAGAACGTTCCATTCACTTCTGAATCGTACTTTTAATAGCCTGAAGGATATCTCAAGGAGGAAGACTAAGATGGTGAAGGGCTATGAGTTCATGCTCCATAAGGAACAATTGAAGAGAAAAGAAGAACCATCTATTAAACACTTCCTGTAAGCCAGACACTGTACTAAGTCCCTTGTCAATATGAAAGCAAGGGGGATATATAAAAGTAAGGTATATGTGTGTGGTACCGTGTGGGTGGTGGGATATAAAATGTCTTTAGGTATTTGAACAGTTATCACTTGGGAAGATTAAATTTGTTACTTACTTCAATTTGTTAGCTTATTAAATTAAAATTAGCAGTAATGGTCAGAAGTATCAACAAAGAGAGAAATTTAAGCTTAATGTATGTCAGGTGGTTGGGGAGTTCCTAAAAAATAGAACTGATCTTAGGTGTGATGTTGTGTTGGATAGACTTCAACTATGCACAGCTGCCCAGAGTCTCATCTGGTCAAATCCCACAGCCCTTCTCAAAGTGAGCCCCGAAGCAAAGCCTCCCATCAGGGCTTATGTAGCCTTCTCCTGCATCAGAGAATGTAACAATCTTTTTGACCCACTTTCCAGTCACAAAGTATCTCCTGGGAAACAAGGCTCCCACCACAGGCTCCAGGTGCACTTAACCTAGGGGCAAGAAAGATCTTTCAATTTACATTCCTATGTACTTGCAGGTCCCCCAGGGGAGAGGCAGGACTTGTGCAGGATAGATGGGCTTGGTTGGGGAGAGGCCTGAGACCTGTTCCATGGGTAGGGCCATCACTTAGGGCGATTAGTATCGAGATTCTGCAGAGACCTTAACCACGGGCGTTAGGGTTATCGGCTAAGGTCATCTCTCCTCTCTGCTCGCTGACCTGTCCTTGTACTTGGGCATCTGAGAGTACTTGCTTGCCAGACCCGCTTCCACTAGGCTCGCATCCATCCGCAGGTTCTCGTCTGTCTCCAGGATGGTGGCAAGCAGGCCATCCAGGAGCTCGTTCCTCTGGTCAGATTCCAGATCCGTGGCCATTTTGAGAACGATCTTGAAGAATTCTTAGGCCATGACTGTAGCCGGTGTCTGATGCCGCGCTGCCAGTCGTTAAGGCTTTATAGTGACCGCGGCAGTCCCCCAGTTCCTGCCTCGCCCAGAGTTCCCACATGGGGTTAGGCTCAGTGTACGAGATCGTGTGTTTTTACTGTTCCCTGACTGAGCGAGCCCATGGCAGATTAACCCTATATGTGTGGGATCATGAATCATTGAACTAATAGATAAAATTAGAAACCAGTTTTATTAAAAAAATAAACAGTTGGATGATTTGATTTTTAAAAAGACAGAAGAAAATCGAATTACTTATATGAAAAATGAAAAGGATGACTTTACCACCAATGAAGATAAAATTTAAGGAATTATAGCAAATTATTTTACCTAATTATATGCCAGTAAAACGGATCATGTAAGTGGAATGGAAGGATGTTTACAAGAATATAAACTACTCAAATTAAGTGAGGAAAAATTAGAATATTTAAATATATTCCTCCCTTAGGGGAAAAAATCTTCATTACCAAATGAATTTATATTTAACGAGTAATTAATTCCATTAACACATGAAGTATATGAAATTATAGCATATATGTATGTGTGTGTAAATATGTAAATGTTGTAATTCCATCAAATGTCTTTTTACACAATTGTGGTTTTCATATTTAACCATGAAGAACAAAAAGTAGGAAAACAAAACTATTAATCCATATCCTTAATGATTATGCAAAAAAATTAAAGAAAACAGGGGCAGTTAGGTGGAGCAGTGAATAGAGCACTGGCTGGCCCTGGAGTCAGGAGGATTTGAGTTCAAATCCAGCCAAACACCCAGCACAAAACTAGCAATGTCACTTGGGCAAGTCACTTAACCCCAATTGCCCTGCCTTGCCCCCTCCAAAAAACAAAACAAAACAAAGAAAACAATATCAAGTAGATTACAATGGCATACCACAACAGGCATACTTTATGACCAGGTAGGATTTGTATTAGAAATTCAAATCTGTTTAAATGTAATGAAAATTCCCAGTATAAATGACAATGTCATTAACAAAAAAAGCAGTAAAGATTATATTATTATATCAATTGATTCATTAATCCTTTGGTCCAATACAACCCATTCCTATTAAAAACGCTAGAAAAATGTATAGGAATAGATAGAGCCTTTCTTAAAATGTTAGGCAGTATATATCTAAAGCCAAAAGTAATGACTGTTAAAGGGATAAACTTGAAGCATTCTCAATTAGGTCAAGGGTTAAGAAAGGATATTGATTATTACTATTTTTCAACATTGTATAGAAATGCTTACTATAGCAATAAGAAAAAGAAAAAAAAAAGTTGTGGCTAGGTGAAAAGAGCACTGTCCCTGGAATCAGCAGGACCTGAGTTCAAATCTGTTCTCAGACACACAACACTCACTAGCCATGTGATCTTCTGCAAATCACTTACCCCTAATTGCCCTGTCCCCCCTCCTAAAAGTAAAAAAAAAATGAAATGAAATAAAATAAACTGAAGGGATAAAAAAATGGAGAAAACTAAACATCTTTGAAGATGGTTTGATAGTATATTTTGGGAATCCTAGAGAATAAATTTTAAAAAATGTTATAATAATTAACAACTTCACCAAAGATCAATATATGCAATAAACCCACATAAGTCATTAGTAATTCTACTTATTACCATCAAAGCCCAGTAGGGAGAGACAGAAAGAGAAATTCCTTTCAGCATAACTGCTGATAATATAAAAGACTTGGGAGTCTACTTGCTAAGAAAAACTAAGACACTATATGAACACAAATATATGCCATTTTTCACACAAAGACAGATGTAAACAATTGTAGAAATATTAATTCTTCATGGATAGACCATGCCAGGATAAGGAAACTATAATTCTAATTGAGTTAATTTGCTCATTTAGTTCCATACCAATAAAACTACCATATATTTCATACGGATAAAATAATTAAAAATTAAAAGGGAATAAATGAAAAATAAATAGAAAAATGGAACATACTAACAAAGGAAGTGTAGCACTGTTAGATTTCAAACTATGTAAGAAAGTGGTAACCATCAAGACACTCTAGGACTCCCTAAGAAAGAGTGGTGGATTAGTAAAAAAAAAAAAAGGATACAAGCAATAAATACAGAGTAGTAAATGACCATAGAAATCTACTGTTTGATAAAACCAAAGATCCAAACTTTTTAGAGGAAGAACTCACCATTTGACCAAAAATTCTTGAAAAACTAGAAAGCATTTTAGATGAAATCAGGCATAAACAAACATTTCCCACAATATACCAATATAAGGTTAAAATGGATAGATGATTTAGATTTGAAGGGTGATATCACAAGTGAATAGGGGATCATGGAAGAATGTACCTTTCAGATCTATGCATAAAGGAAGAGTACATTGTATTGGGGGCTTGATAGTAGGAACAATATGTATGCAGAAATGGAAATATAATATACATATAAAATAACATTTTAAAATGATTTTTAGAGGGAAGTTTGAGGAGAAAACACTGAGAACTGATGTATGAAATAGACTTTAAAAAAATAAGACTTCCTGTTAAGATGAGCTAATTCATTCTTTTTTAAAAAAATAAACTATTAATATATTTTAATATTCATTTCTTCATTTGAAATTCTCTTCCTCACTCCCACCCCTCCTCCTACATTTGAGAAGGTGTAATGGGAATGTAAATTGTGAAGATCTTCCCTGCCCCTAGGCTAAAGTGCACCTGGAGCCTGGGGTGGGAGGCTTGTTTTTCAGTAGATACTTTTTGATTGGCCAGTGGGTCCAAAAGGTTGTTACATTCTCTGAGCCAGGAGAAGGCTATATAAGCCCTGATGTGAAGCTTTGTTTTGGGGCTCACTTTGAGAAGTGTTCTGATTTGATGAAACTCTGGAAAGCCGTTGTCCAGAGCCCCCTGGCTTTGAAACCCAGATGTTGTTCGGTATGGATGTAATGGTTGCACAGTTTGGAAAGCTGTGTACTTGATCTGTTTCTGTCTTGATAATTCTGTCTGTATATTCTGAAGTTCAGGGTGCTGACCTTTTTCCCCTGAACGAGGTAAACATACATATCTGACTGATTAAAGTAAGCTTGTTAACCCATTTTGAGTTGCTTTCCTTTATCAAAGCAGATCCAAGAACCTGTGGTGGCAGCAAACCCTGAGGACGTTTGGGGTGCTTGCTGCTACAGAAGGCAAGCAAGATAAGGTTTTAATAGGATATGAAATCAAGCAAAACACATTGTTATTAGCCATATTGAAAAAAATACAATGAAAAAAAATAAAGTTTAAAAACAAAACAAACCTGTCTTTCAATCTTCTCCCAGATTTCATTATTTCTTTTTTCTCGAAGTGAATAACATTTTTCATCATAGGTCCCATTTAGATAGTTGTGTCGATCAGAATAGCGAAAATCATTGTTTCAACATTTTTGTTACTGTGCACAATGTTGTCCTGGTTCTACTCACTTCACTTTCCATCAGTTCATATGTATCTCCAAGTATTTATTTTTTAATTTATAATATTTTGTTTTTTTTTCCAACTACATGTTAAATTATTTGGTTAACATTTTAAAAAATTGAGCTACAAATTCTATCCATCTTTCCCTCCTTTCCTCCCCCCTCCCTGAGATGGTAATCAATCATATATAGGTTATACATCTGCAATCATGTCAAAGATTTCTATACTAGATATTTTGTATAAAAAGTCTGTAATAAAATATAAACAATGAAAGAAAGAAAATGAAAAATAACATTTTTCAGTCTGTATTCAAACAATATGATTTCTTTCTCTGGATGCAGCAAGTATCTACTCCTTTGGGATTATTGTGGATCATTATACTGCTGAGAATAGCTAAGTCATTCATAAATCTGTACAATATTTCTTTTACTGTGTACAACATTGTCTTACTTCTTAGCATGGGTTCATGTAACCCTTTCTAGGTTTTTTTTTTTTCAAATATCATCCTGCTCGGCATTTCTTATAGCACAATAGTATTCCATCAAATGTGTATCACGTCTAGTTCAGCTATTCCCCAACTGATAGGCATTCCTTCAATTTTCAATCCTTAGACACCACAAAAAGAGAAGCTGTAAATATTTCTGTATAAATAGGTCCTTTTTTTAATGTCTGTGGGATATAAACTTAGCACTGGTATTGCTGGATCAAAGGGTATACACAGTTTTATAGCCCTCTAGGCATAGTTCCAAATTGCTGTACTAAACAGAATTGTTGGATCATTTCAAAACTCTATCAACAGTGCATTAGTGTTCTAGTTTTCTGTTTCATCCAACATTTATAATTTTCCCTTTTATCTCATGTTTGGCAATCTAATAGGTATAAGGTGCTATTTCAGAGTTGTTTTAACTTGCATTTCTCTAATCAATAGTTATTTAATTATTTCTCATATGAATACATACAAGCTTGAATTTTTAGCTAAAATTGCCTTTTTATATCTTTTGATCATTTCTCAGTTGCAGTTTTTATAAATTTGACTCAGTTATTTATGCATCTGAGAAGCACGTCCTTTATCAGAGATATTTGTTGCACAGAATTTCCCCAGTTTTCTGCTTTCCTTTTAATTTTGATTGCATTGGTTTTGTTTATAAATTTTTAAAATTATTAAAAATCAAAATTATACGTTTTATATTTTGTAATGCTCTTTCTATTTTCTTTAGTCCAAAATTCTCCCTTTATCCATAGATCTCAGAGAAAAACCATTATGCCCTCCATTAATTTGCTTATGATATAACCCTTTATGTACAAAGCATGTATCCATTTTGATTTTATCTTGGTATATAGTGTCAGCTATTCCTCTATGGCTAGTTTCTACATTACATTCTATTTTCCCATCAGGTTTTGTCAAATGAGTTTATTTTTTTCCAAACACTTGAATGTTTGTCAATAACAAAAACTACTATGATCATTTATTATAATGTAATGTGTACCTAATCTGTTCCACTAATCCAGCACCATATTTCTTTGCTTATACAAGATTTTTTTTATAATTATTGCTTTATAGTACAATTTCAGATTTGATACAGCTAGATTACGTTCTTTCACATTTTTTATTGATCCCATTGATATCCCTGAACTTTTCTTCTTTCAGATGAATGCTGTTATTATTTGTTCTATCTTCATGAAATATTGTTGTTAGTTTGATAAATATGAAAGGGAAAAAATAGTTTAATTTAGGAAAAATTTTTATTTTTATTATCCTAGATTAGTCTACCCATGAGCATTTAATGTTTTCCAATTGTTTAGATCTCACTTTATTTGTGTGAAACTTATTTTGTAATTTTTTTTTCATAGAGTCCCTGTGTTCTTGCCAGGTAGACTTTAAGTAATTTATATTATCTACAATTATTTTATTATTTTTAAAGCAATTGGATTTAAGTAACTTGCTCAAGGTTATACAGCCAGTTTTTTTTGTTTTTTTTTTTGGTGTGTGTGTGTGGGTGTGTGTGGGTGTTAAGTATCTGATGCTGGAACTGATCCCTTGTCCTGACTCCAGAGCCAGTGCTCTTACTCACTGCACCACCTAGCTGCCCTTACAGTTATTTTAAATAGATGTGCTCAAAGTCACAGAAGTAGTGTGTGACACAGCAAAGATTTGAACTCAAATACCATGAATCTAAATCAACTCTCCAAATTAGAGCCCTTCCTGCTACAAAACACTCTCCTACTGGAGAACAAGGACTTCAAGAGAATCCTATAAGTTCATATATGGAAGAAATTTCATCTAGTTCAACCCATTCTTGACCCATAATTGTTTCCATCATAGCAGCCCTAACACTTGGCTTTTGACCCTTTCTTCAAAACTTCTAATTAGGAAGAAATAAAAAAGACTCCATTTCCATTTCAGAAAATCCTAATTGTTGGGAAGCTTTTCTTTCTGAGAAAACAAAATAAACAAGCAAACAAAAAGCTTAAATTTTCCCATCTCCAGTACTGTCTGCTGTTTCCAGTTAAGCCATCTGGGTCCAAATAGAATATGTTCTATGATTCTTTAAAATAATAGTTCTTTAATTAATGAAGATTGTTGTTATACTGTCTGTAAAACTTCTCTTCTCTGGGTTAACTATCCTCTATTCATTTCATTTTTGATATATTCTTCAGTTCTTTTAACATATGCTCTTTTGACATTTATATTAATTATTTCAGCAATTTTACTGACCCATGTTAGGCATGTTGTAGCTTGGTTATTAGCATTTAATTCATTTTAAGGAGAAGTGTGTCCCTTCATGGATCTTCCCAACTCCCAATATAGCTATATTAAGTGCTTTGGGTTATTAAATAGACTGTTTTCTATCTCTTGCTGCTAGACTTTGTTGGTAATATATAGAAATGATGATGATTTCTATGCCTTTGTTTGTTTTGTGTCCTTCAACTTTGTGAAAGTTTTTATTTCAGGAATTTTTTAAAGTTAATATTCTAGGATTCTCTGAGTATAACATCATATCATCTTCAAACCAAGTATTTCTCACACCACTCTGCTCCTCATGTTTTATACGACAGTATTCCATCACAATCACATACCTCAAATTGTTAAACCATTCCCCAATTCAGACTTCCCATCAATTTACAGTTTCTTGCCACCACAAAAAAGAGCTGCTATAAATAGTATACATGTGCACACACACATATGCACAAATAAATCATTTTCCTTTTTCATTGATCTCCTTGGGATTCAGAACTAATAGAACACTTGCTAGATAAAAGGGTAAATACAATTTTAAAGCTCTTTGGACATATTTCCAAATTGTTCTGCAGATTGGTTGGAGAAGTTCACAATCCCACCCATTGTTTATTATTGTCCCTTTTATTTCACAGCCACATCAGCATTTGCCATTTTCCTTTTCTGTCATATTAACTGATCTGATAAGTTGGAGGTAATACTTCAGAGTTGTATTCATTTGCAATTCTTTAATAAATACTGATTTAGAGAATTTTTTTTCATGTCCCAATTGATAGCTTTGCTTTTTCTTCTGAACACTACTTGTTCATATCCTTTAACCATTTATCAACTGGGGAACATTTTTTTTCTTCAAAATTTATTTCAACCAATATCACTTAAGTTTGGCAATCAATGGTTTCATTAATTCAAAGAGGTTTTTTTCTTCATGGGATTTTCCTCTATGACTTTGAACTTCATCTTTATGCCTATTATATCTTATATTATACTTTTGGATTATGTTATTTTTTTCTAGGAATAGAATAAGCTACTTGTGGGGAGTAAGGTAATCTATTTTGTTTTTTAATCCTTACTAATGGGAGAAGATTCTGGGAAGATGGTGGAATAGGTCAGAAAATAACAAGCTCTCAAGATTTTCTCCCAGAAGAGAATTAAAATAAGCACCTTAGGGTGAACAAAGTATGGGTGAATATAAATAAGAATAGGGGCATAACTGGGGTCCTCTTGGGAGAATTTGAGAAGATCAGAAGAAAACTCCTAGGTTCTATTTTAGCAACAAGCCCTGTGGATAGGTGGTTTGAGGGGATGCTTCAGCCCCAGCCAAAGGAACTATTAACCCATGACAGTGAAGGATGTTGGGTGTTTGAACCTACAAAGATTGCTGATAATTAATGCCAGAACCTGCTGTGCTGTGAAGATCCCTGGGGTAAAGAAGGAACCAGCATAAACCCAGTGATTGCAGAAGCAGGGGAGGGGGACAGAAAGCCCCTTCATGTAGGCACTTACAGGAGGATGGAACTTTGGCTTTGGCTCCAGGCTAAAGGGGAGAACTGAAGATGTGGGGAAAGAGGCACCATTTCCCATACACCAGGGTTAGAGGTGATTGCAAAAATTAAGTTATTCCACAAAATAAAAATGCACAGGCAAAGGAGAGAGAATCCAACCATAAAAAGCTATTATGGTAATAGATAATGACTGGGGCTTATCTTCAGAGGAAGATATTGAAGTAATGAAACTCCCCAAAAATAATATCAAATGGTTACTTGTCCAAAAAGAATCCATAGAAAATGTTAAAAATACTTTAATAAACAAATGACAGAGATTGAAAAAAATAAGAATAATCCAAGAAAAAAAAGAAGGGATGAAAGGAAAGTCAATCGATTAGAAGAGTAATCCAGAATCTTAAGAAAATGACACCTTGAACATAAGAAATAGACAAAGTGAAGCCAGCAAAATCAGGAGATGAAGAAATAATTAAACAAAATAAGAATAATGAAAAATAGAAGAGAAAGTGAAAAATCTTATTAGAAAAACAAAAGATTTGAAGTTTAGATCAAGAAGAGGAAATATATAAATAATCAGAGTAACTTAAAGTTATGATAAAAAAGAATCTAGATATAATAATACAAAAAATAATTAAGACAGTTTTTCTCTTTTTTATCTTTTTTAAAGCAATTGGGGTTAAGTAACTTGCTCAAGTTTACATGGCCAGTTATTTCTGGGTGTGGTGCTAAGTATCTGAGCCCAGATGTGATCCCCCAGGTCATCCCGACACTGGGGCCAGAGCTCTTACTTGCTGAACCACCTGGCCACCCCAGAAATTTTCCCTTTCTTCAAATTATGTTTTTTAATTTAATTTTTTTAAAGCAATTGGGGTTAAGTAACTTGCTCAAGGTTAAACGGCCAGTTATTTCTGGGTGTGGTGCTAAGTGTCCGAGCCTGTATTCGATCCCCAGGTCAAACTGACACTGGGGCTGGTGCTCTTACTCGCTGTGCTACCTGGCTGCCCCTGACAGTTTTTCTGAAGCATTAGAACAAGGTGGGGAAAATAGAAATAGAAAAAAAAATTCATTGATCTCCACTTAAAATAGGTCCTATGAGGAAAACTCAGAAGAATATCATAGTCAAATTCTGAAACCCCCAGCTCAGGGATAAAATATTAAAAGCATCAAGATTAAACTCATCAAGATATGGTGGTACCACTATAAGAATCACACAAGTCCTAGTAGCAGAGACATTAAAGGACTGCAGGCCTTGGAACATGATATATTGAAGAGCAAAAACAAAACAAAACAAAACAAAACTGGGACACTGGCCAAAATTATCATACACTATTCTGCAAAGCTAAAGAATTATCCTGAATGAAAAAAATAACATTTGATAAACTCTCTAACTTTCAAGATTTTGTTAAAAATTCCTGAACTTAATACATTTGACATACAAGGACAAAGTGAAATATAAGGCACATACCAAAGACTGATTATAAGGGATTCCTAAAGATAAACTGTTTAATACACATACACATATATGTCCATATGTATATACATACATGCACATATATTTAGAAGAGTATAAAAATCTTCCAAATTCAGAAGAAATAAAATGTAAGGATGTGGGGGGAAGGACAATGGAGGATCTTTAGAGGGGAGGTGAATTGGTAAAAGGAGGTATATTTAGATTAATGGTAATGGGAGGATACGGGATGGATCCTCTGAGTGGGGTAGGCAAGTAATAGGAGAGCATGGGAGTGAGTAGAAATAAAGGAGAGGGATAGAAAACGAGAGATATGCACAAAGATAAAAACAAGGATAAGTAGTAAAATATGTTTGGGAAAGTATATGTCTATATATGTATGCATATGTGTGTTATATAGCTGTAGCTACAGAGAAAGATATCTAAACTTTATTGTAGCCCTCTGGGACGTTTGAGAAAAGAATAAAGTAAAAAAAAAAAAAGTCCACAGCAGGGAACAAAAAAACCTCACAAGGAATGAAAGAAAAGATGAGCAATTCTCAACACAATGAGTATTATTTATCATATTGTCTTTCTTGAAATGAAAATTTATTGTTATGTATTTTGAATCCTCTCATGTTCTGCTATGCACATGGAATTCTTTTTTTTTCTTTCTAAGTTTGTATTTAATTTCCAACATTTAAGTTTATAGTATGTTTCTTTTTTCTTTTCTCTATTCTGTATTTGTGTTCTGGCATAAGAATCTAAAATAAAATTAAAAAAAAATACTTAATACTAATGACCAAACTTACCTCACAATATGTTATTAATTAAGGATATTTTAATTAAGTCAGTCTAGTCACTTGACAGCATGTTCTATAAAGGTATAACCCAAACCTTTCTCTGGGCATCAGTTTCCTCATCTGAAAATGTAATCGAATTAGCTGATTTCTAAAGATCATTTCCTGACTAACTTATACATAATTCTGAAGAATTATCAGATATATTTAAATGATAACATATGTTCTAATGTGCCTGAAACGTAGAATAAGTAGCGGAAGTAAGTTTTTCAGTGTTTCAAAGCCATGTTTATAGTAAAATATAGTGAGTTTCTATGACAGTTTGGGAAATGACTTTATATGATAGAAAATTATCAACATAATTTATTGAGTAGAGGAATAATATTAGTTTTGTAGTTAGGCAAATTCATTGGATAGTGTTACATGGGGAAGAAGACATGGAGAAAGTTCAGTTATGGGGTTACCACTTGGGAGCCTATGACAATAGAAAATGAAGGACTGAATTTGGTAAGAGGAATAGATATTGAACTCATTGGATTTGGGGGGTAAGAATCTGTTAGGCACTAAAAAGGGTAAGCTTTTAAATTTGAACTTGAGATTTTGATAAACCTGGAAGTGAAAGAGACAATAGCAATATGGGTAGTAGATTTAAGTATTGGAAAGAACAAAGGAATGTTGAATTTCTTTTTTTTACAAAAATGTGAGGATGATCTGCAGGCAAAAGAGACTGAAACAAAACACATTAGAAATCTCTTTTCTAAGACTTGGAAGAGATTTATTTTTTTACTTTTCAACTTCACTTTTATAAGGTTTTGAGTTCCAGTTGTTTTTTCTCCCTCCATCTCTCCCCTCTCTCCTTCCTAAGACAACAATTTAATTTAGGCTATAAATGTAGAATCATATTAAACATATCTCCACATTAGTCATGGTATGAAAGAAGAATCAGATCAAAAGAGAAAGACCATGCAAAAGAAAAAAAGAAAAGAAAAGAATTTGCTTCAATCTGCATTTACACTCCATGTTTCTTTCCATGGAGGTGGATAGCATTTTACATTGAGTCATTTTTGGAATGTCATAGAAAATGTTAATGCTTAGAAGAGCTAAGTCTATTCAAGTTGGTCACTGCACAATGTTGCTATTACTACGTACAATGTTCTCCAAGTTCTCCTCACTTCACTCAGCACCAATTCATGTAAGTTTTTTCCAGGTTCTTCTGATATCTGCCTGTTCATTATTTCTTATAAGACATTAGCAATCCATTACAATTTCTTATATTTCAGTCATTCCTAAATTGATAGGTATTTCCTCAATTTCCAATTCTTTGCCACCACAAAAAAGCTGCTATAAATGTTTGTACATGTGCATCCCTTACCCTTTTTATAACCTCTTTGGGATACAGACATAGTAGGGATACTGCTGGATCAAAGGTTATATACAGGTTTATAACCCTCTGGGAATAGTTATAAATTTCTCTCCAAAAGGATTAGATTAGTTTAGGAGGATTTTTAATGTGAGCTAAATGTATGACAACATCATTAGGAACCAAAAATATGGATATATTGTTTAGCAAAAAGAAATTTCTCTCATACAACTTCCATTAAAGTACAATATCTTTTCTTGAATCTGGGACTCATAATGTACGATATATATTTTATCTGAATATCCACCAATTTGAATTTTAAGTTTCTCACTTCTCCAGATAACTACAATTATTTTTCCCTTTAGAGCCTAATGACGGTAACAACTTGAATATTTCTTTATCATTTTCTCAAAGCTCTGGTCTATTATTACTTGTGTGATAGTAGATGGAGTGTGGTAGAATGTAAGGTGTTGAAAAGGTCTGTGCTTGAGGCTCCTTATTAGCTATGTGATTTTGGACAAGTTATCTGACCTCTCTCAACTTTGGTTGGTTCATCTATAAAATGGTAATATGTACAACTCATTGGCCAATTCCCCATGGTAAAGAGAATCCCAAATTGGGTGTGAGAAATATTTAGGTTTTAAAGCCCTCTTCACACATCGTGTGATTCTAGGCAACTCAATTAACATTTGGGGCCTCGAGGGGATAGTGGGTGGGTTAGATGATATCTGAAGCTCCTTTTAATTCTAAATCTATAATCTTAATACCTATGCCATCATTAGTGCAGGTATTTTTTTTTTTTTATAAAGCGATTGGGGTTAAGTAACTTGCTCAAGGTTACACAGCGAGTTATTTCTGGGTGTGCTGCTAAGTATCAGATCCCAGATTCAAACCCAGGCCATCCCAACTTTGGGGCCGGTGCTCTTATTCACTGTGCCACCTGGCCACCCCAGTGCAAGTAATTTCTAAGAAGGAAACTGCCTCTCTCAAAGTAGAGAGTTATTTCATCTATGAGAAGATGTCTCAGGTACCCATGCAAGGCATACCATGGTCACTGGATTCATCAAGGGTCTCATAACTACTACTAAATATGGAAGTTGTTTGGCACAACACATAGCCTTTAATAAGCTATGTAAACACTTGTAAAGGTAAAAAAGAAAAAAAATAAAGGAAATGATTCCTGCTTTCTGGGGGGAATTTACATTCTACTAAGGCTGAGGAAATACAATATACATGTGCATAAGAAAATACAAATGATATACAAAATAATTGTGAAATGTTGTGGGTATTTAGTAAAAAGAAATTAGGGCAGGGATGAGGATTGAGAAAGATCTGGTATGTAAGGTAGCCCCAGATGTTACATTGGAAGAGAGCTAGGGATCCAAAGAGGCCAAGATGAAGAAAGGAGAGCATTATGATTGTGGCAACAGTCTCTGCATATCCAGATTGGCTGATTATGGCATTTCTTATATGACAATAGCAATTTTTCTGTTAGCTTTGGATATCAAAGTCTTCCCAAGTCCCTCAGTCCCATCTTTCCCTACGATCACAGGGTTAATGAGTTGGCTACTAAATTCCTCCCAAAATTTCCCTCCATAGAGGGCTGGAACCAGGGCTTTAACTCTGGGTATAAGAGTTTCTCCTAGAACAGATGACACTAACAACCTAGGCTGAAAAGTTATCATCCTAGGAAGTAACCCCTTTGGAGATGTGGCCTGTCTATCACTTCTGTGAGTGCCAGAGACACAGGTATTGAAGATCCATGAAAGGCAGTTCTAACCACCAGGTTAGTTTAATCTATGAAAATGAAAGTAAGGAAGACATATTATCACCACATGCTTTGCTGCTGCATCCTATGTGCCTTCCCATTTGACTTCTTGCTAAAACTCCTAGATCTATTTCTCCTAATTAGAATCTGAGCTCCTCAAGAGAAGAAACTCTTTTATTTTCCTATTTTTTACCCCTAATAATTAGACCAATGCTTTGTAATATGGTGAAGGATTTAATAAATTATTTTTTCATTTATTCACAGCAAATACAAGAATTATGTTAGGGCAAATGCTGGGAAGTAACTGAAGTTTAGGAGCAGGCTAAGAAAGGAACCTTGTATAAGACAGCAAATGAACTTAGCCTTGAAGGAGGATAGAGATTCTAAGGCATGGAGGAAGGGAGGAAGAATGCTCTGTATGTGAGGAAGTTTGTCCAATCAAAGAAACTGGAGTTACAGTTCAAGGATGAGCAGGAAGATACGTTTGGTTGCCCTTGTAGCATGCATGAAAGGGAGGAACATATAATAAGGTTGGAAAGACAGGTTAAGCTCAACTTATGTGGGTTTACCAAGTCAAAGAGAGGGGGTTTACAACATACACTAGCCTGGCTTTCTTAGTGGATTTTATGGAACAGGAGAATGACATGACACAGTCAGATATGGACATTACAAATATACCTTTGCTAGGTGTTTGAAGATTTACTAGGAAAGAGATTTGAAGGAGCCAGAGGACAATTAGAAGGCTATCACAATGATCCTGGAGGAGAGTGAGTTTGCTGTGTAAGTGGAGAAAAGTTAGTGGATCAAAAGAGCATGTATATAGAATGAATAATATTTGGCAAATGGTTGGGATATTTGGGAAAATTGAGGAAAGCAAGAGAATTAAATATGACTGAGTTTGAGACTTTCAGTGACTGGAAGGATGACAGTAACTATTACAGGAATAGGGAGGTTAGAAAGAAGCATGTTTGTGGGAAAAGCTAAGAAGTACCATTTGGGGAATATTAAGTTGTTGAAACCTATGGTTTATCCAATTTGGAGGTGTTGAAAAGAAAACTGGTAACATGGAAATGGAGCTTAGGAGAGAGATTAGGTTTGGATATGTAGATATAGTAATTTGTGAAGAGATAAATGAATCCATGTAAGCTGATTTAAAACCTCAAACAAAGGGCATAGACATACCTATTAAGAAACTTAGGAATAATTCCCTGTGCATTTCAAGCCCCACCCCAAAATCTCCTATGCTTTTCATATCACTAGGGTGAAAGTATTAGATTAATTATGGGAGGAGTCAGCCTGGGAGATGAACCCAGATTGTTACATCAATCCTGTTTCCTTTTTATGTGGAAAATATCAGAACAAATATGAGCTGTTATTGGTAATGGATATATACAATTTCCATTCTAGGTTCCCAAACAAAGATTTCAGAAAGATATTATTTTAAGGCTTTATTGCCTGTAAAACAATAGAGATTATATTAAACACCTAAATATGTCTTTTTTACCATAAATTTGGATGCTGCAAGCAATGTGTCATATCAGCACCCATATATATCTTCACATCCTCTAACACTCTTGACAAAGCCTTCTATTATGTATACATAGGAGTCCACCTACATACTGAGGTATTTCCTCAAAACATCTGGACTGGGAAATCTATCTGTCCATCTATTTGTCTCTCTGTCTATCTATCTACCTACCTACCTACCTAACAATCTATCTAGATATGTCTAGACACACACAGATTACCTCTATGAAGACCTCTCCATAAATATGTATATGTATGAAGATATATAAATATGTACACATATATAATATGCACATATATACATACACATATACATGCACTCATACATATATGTGTATGGATATGTGTATGGGTATATGTGTGTATATTGCTTCCTGCATATGTGAAATGAATGAGGTGAGTTTCCTGAGAAAATTCCTATCAAGTGACTTTCTAATGACCTGGAGATAATAAGTTACATCAAACCTATTGAGAGTGGTGACTGGCTGCTGACCAGAAATGTAGCACATCTGCCAAATGCCTGAGGGTCCTGTAAATTCCCCACATTTATGACCTCATTCTAATGGCTGCATACAAACTAATCAATTACTTTTATACCTACTCATTTCCATCCAGGTTGTTGTCAGCAAGACCTGCTGATTTGCTTTTTAGAAGACTTGGAAGCCATCCTGTTTTAAAGATAGTATCTTTTACGGTAGGAAGCTTGCAGGATAGAAAGCTAAGTCATAAAGTTTCATTTGATCACTTAGACAATTTGCAAATAAAGGATTTCAAAGTTCCTTTTTGATTAGAGGCCATTTGAAACAGGAGGGCAGACCCAGTCAGGATCTCACAAGCTGTTAAAGAGTTTTCCTTTTCTTATAGGCATGGCTGCCTCAGTGATTGGAGCGATGTGTCTGGTGAATTCAGGTAAAATAAGAGGGTGTTAACTGACATTTCAAAAGGCTGCTCTGATTTACTCAAGGTTTCAGAGAAAACCAGTTCCTCACCAGGGAATATCAAATACCAATTGATTTCCATATGGCTTCTCAGGAGCATATTCATGACATGAAAGAAGATTAGCATTACATGAATCCATTCAAAATTTTCAAAAGGCCTTGCCAAATGCCTGTATGATGCCTAAGCACTGACCCACCAGATGCAGACACAAAGACAAACAGTAAAGTACCCTTGCCTTAAAGAGCTGCCATTCTCTTGGATTCATCATTTAGACATGGGAATTCTGGGGGTTTATTCTGGGCCTACAGTTTTGGGGCTGTGTTATAACTGAAGGAAGGAGAGGAAAAGTTCCAAGTTGACATTAGTCTGTAGCCCATTCTTTAACTATAACTCCTGGGACTTAAAGTTTTGTGTCTACTCTTTACTACCCCTTGGTTGTCTGTCCTTTTACTGATGCTCTAGGCGTAAGGCATGATAATTAATTAGCCAATCAGCAGACTTGTTATGTGACAGTTACATTGTAGAGGGCACCTTTGTAAATACTGGGGATTTATAATAGTCAAATCGTCTCAGTTGCTCAAAGTCATTCTTAAAACATTTATCATAATGTACACAACATTTTCTTGGTTCTACTCATTTCAATCTTCATTATTTTGTGCAAATCTAACCAAGTTAGATTAATGAGCTCATTTTTATAGCACAGTAGTATTCCATCAAAATCATATACTACAACTTATTCAGTCATTTCCCAAAGGATGGGCATTCCCTCAGTTTCCAGTTCTTTGTCACGACAAAAACAGCTGTTTAGAACAAAGAGGATCTTTTCTTTTCCCCTTATCATCTTTGGAAATAGACCTGATAGTGGTGTTGTTGGGTCAAAGGGTAAAGGCAGTTGCATAACTCCTTGGGCATAGAAACTAGGTGGGATTTAAGTTTAGTATTAAAGGAATCCAGGAAAAAGAGGTAATGGCGAAGTAAATTCGAAATGTGACTCACTCACATCCTACTTGCCTAGTGGGTCAGATAGATAACTAAACCCAATTGAATTTGTGTGTGCATACAAATATGTATATGCATGCATATGTGTAAACACATATGTATACACATATATCTATATATACATACACATGTGTGTATGTGTGTGTGTGTTCTTTCCTCTTTGAAGCTATTCCATTGCCTGTCACCGTCCCATGCCCATTTTCCCCTCCACAATAAAAATTCTTACTTGATTAATCTTTGCCTTTCTATGCTTTTATTGAATCTTCTATTTCAGTGTCAACATTTTTGATTCAGATTCGGTCTTTTCATCAGGAAAGCTTAGAAGTCCTCTATTTAATTAAATATCCATTTATTTCCTCTGAAAGATTATACTCACTTGCGCTATGTAGGTTATTTTTGGTTGTAATCTGAGCCCTTCTCCCTGACAGAGTAGCATATTCCAAGCCCTTAATGTGGCAACTAGGAAATTTGTGCCGTCCTTACTATGGCTCCAAGAAAAAGGATTTTTTTTTTTCTGACTGCTTTCAAAACTTTCTCTTTGACCTGGGACCTCTGTAGTTTAAACATAATATTCCTGGGAACTTTAATATTGGAAAATCTTTCATGAGGCAATTGGTGAGTTCTTTTCATTTATATTTTACTCTCTGGATTTCATATATCAGTGCAGTTTTCCTTGGTAACTTCTTGAAATGTGAAGTTTAAGCTCTTTTAAAAAAAATCATACTTTTCAGGTAGCCCAGAAATTCCTAAATTCTATCCACTCAGTCTGTTTTCTAGGTCAGTTGTTTTTGAGATATTTCTCATTGCTTTTCTTCATTCTTTTAGCTTTGTTTTATTATTTCTGTCTCATGAAGTTTTTAGCTTCCATCTTTCCAATTCTAATTTTAAAGGAATTATTTTCTGCATTGAGCTTTTGTAGCTATTTTTTCAATTTAACTAATTTTGTTTTTTAAGGAGTGATTTTCTTCAGTGAATTTGTGGGCCTCTTTTGCCATTAAGCAAATCCTGTATCTTTAAGGTGTTATTTCCTTCAGATTCTTTTGTGCCTCTTTGATCAAACCATCAATTCTCTTTTCATAATTTTCTTCCATAACTCACATTTATTTTCCTATTTCCCCCTAGCTCTCTTTTCTCTTTCATTAATTCTTCTAGGAATTCTTGTTGGGTTTGGGACCAAAATTGACTTTTTTTCATAAAGCTGTTTTTATATAATTGCCTTCTGAGTTTATGTCTTGGTCTTACCCTGCCAACATAACTTTTAATCTTTAAGTTCTTTTTGTTGCAGTTTCCTCGTATATCTAGCCTATTTTTTTTTTTTTTTGGTTTGAAAATTAATCTGTAGTTGAACTCTGTTCAACTGAGTGTGGGGTCCACTCTCTCAAATTTCAGGCTTTTCATGGTGATATATTCAGAACCACTTGTAGAGATCATTAAGTTTTTGGTGCTTCCAAGGTTGTGCGAGCTAGGAATAAATGTGTTCACTGCTCTCTTTTTATGTGCTCTAGTCTTCACTCTGCTTACCTGCAACTACACATGTTAGTAATCCTCTTGACCCTGGAACTGTGACCAGGTCCCCTGTACTCCTGCACACACCAGTGCTGGTGCTGCTTTCTGCTTTGCAGCTGGCCGCTTGGCCCTTCCTCTCTTATGACTGACCACCAGTAACCCCTCCACCTTAAAACTGTGACTCAGAATTGCTGATCATCACCAGCTGAACTCAGTGGCAGCAACAGGTCCCTGGATTATATTTCTGAGCAATTGCCCAACCCCTTTACTGTCTCTGGCCTGGTATCTCTGGAAGTTGCTGCTGCTGCCATTGACACAGTCACATCCAAGGACCATTGCTGGTACTGCTGTTACACTCTTGGTTACTTCCCACTCTGTTGTTACAGACCTCTCCTGCTGACCTCCTAAGTTGCCCTATGCCAGAAGAAGTGTCATTCTGGCATTTGTTGACTCTGTTGCTCCAAAGTTTGATGTTGAGATATTTTGAAGTTGTTTGAAGAAAAATTCTGGGAGAATTCAGGTGAGTAGCTACATTTAATCTGTTATTTTGCTTCAATTGTCCAACAGTGTTTCAATTCAATACATCATCTTGAAAGTTGTATAAAGATGAAGAAGTCCACTGCAGAATGGCAGGCACTGGGTTCTGCAGCACACAAATAATGACTTTGAAGGAATTGAAGTCTTAAAGTCTAGGAAGGTCTATAATATAGCACAAGTAAAAGAGAATTACAGTCCTTTTCTGAAACACAGTAATTCACCTGGATTCAAGGCAGTAGGGGTATGGAAGGCAAGAATAAAACAGTCCCTAACTTTAAAGAGTGTCAATGCTACTGAGGATACAGTAGAATCAGCATGACTGCATATAAATCAATGTGAAGTATATATTCAAACAGCAATTTCAAGGGGTAAATATAATTAAAACTGTGATCTGGAATAAGAAAATACCTTAAGAAGTAGCATCTGATAGGAAAAATAAAATAAAATACTAAGAAGTGACATCTGAACCATAGTTTTTGTCATGAAGGCAGGGATTCGGTGATGGTGGAGTGAGATTGTTTTTAATTCCATGCATGGGGCAATTTGTGAACAAAGGCATAGGGCAGAAGGTGGAATGATAAGTATGGGAAAGAGCTAACATACCAGTTGGATTAGAATGAAGCATGTAGAAAAGAGTAGAATACTAATTAGGACTGGAAAGTTAGTTGGAATCAAGATTGTAGAGGAATTAAATTTCAGGCAGAGGAATAATTTTTTTTATGGTAAAGATCATAGGAAGAGGGAGCAATTGAAGAATTTCAAGTAAACATAGAAGTATATTGTCATCCTAGGAGGGGCTTGAAAGACCATGCAACACATGACCCTTATTTTACAAATAAAGATTTTGATGACCAGAGTGATTAATGACCTGGTAAAGATGATACAAGAAGTAAGCTTCAGAAATAAGAATGGAACCTAGGTTCTTGGATTCCAATGGACCATAGTAATGGGCTGGCATGGTAGCGGAAAGGATCATGACATAACATTTCCTCCTTACCCTCTCCCTTCTGGATTTTTTGTTGGTTTGTGTTAAATTAACTCATTCACTCAGAACCATGTAGAAACTCTTAAATGACTGTCTAAATTCAAGCTACTAGTTCACTCTAACAAACATCAACTTTTGTTTTAATCATCATCTATTTTAGATTAGTCTTCTCTTCCCATAGAAGACATATATGCAGTTTATAAAACAAATGAAATACAGAATTCACTTGAACATCCCAAGTGGAGGTTCATATGAATGAAGTATTACTTATTTGTACAGGTAGTTTTAATATGTACTATTGACAATATGATGAAAGGACAATAAGTCTGAAAGTCTTACTTGTCTTCCTTTTCTCTCTTTCCCTTATTGTTCATGGAAGGCTTAATTGAAGGACGTCAAGAACAAAGCTTCTGATATCAGAGCCTTATGAAACCCGAGAAACAAAATTACTCCAAAGTAAGCTAATCACACTGCCAGAAACTATAATCACAACTTCAGGACATATGTCTAGACCAATGATGGAAATGACCAGAGGTCTAAACAGCCTCTAGAATCCATCCCCTGAACATGGATGTCCTAGATTGTTTTTAAGGAATATGTGTACATTCAAAAGTTTGTTTTTTTTTTCTCAACCAATGAATTTAGGCTATTAGAAAAGTGAAAATGAAGGTCTGAATGGAAGAACAAAGGTTGTGTTAATCCATAAGCTCAGAAAAATCCATAGGCACTACACAAATGTACATAAACATATATATACACACACACACACACACACACACAAATATATTCATATGTTCAAATTCATTGAATTTCAAAAGTATGTTGCCATAATTATTTTCTACTAAACAAGAAGACAGAAAATATATGCGCCACCTGTAAATGTTAATGCTGGAAAATACTATTGTTAGAAAAATAATGTTTTGTGAAGACATAATATATTTTCCTTATACAGAGAAATACTTAATGAATTTTCACATGATGGTCATTTAAAAAAATAAAACAATATCTTTGGGTTTGTATTTTGACCACTTAAAAGTTCTCACTGAATACAGCTCATTCTAAACTAAGATGATTCAAAATCTCAATATACCATCAATACACCAAAACAATTTTTAAAAGTGTCTGTAAGCTCCCCATGGCTTAGTGATGATGGTCATTGAAACTCACTTTACATTAGACAATGTTCAGAGTCTATCTCCATAGCCACATATGGTATACTTGGCAGCTGCCAAAGCCAGATGTCATAATCTGGCCAGTAGTAATTGGCCAGATGGGTCTGGATGTGAAGTCATCTTTTGAGCTATACTTTTGAAGAACTTACTGGCTGGAGGTTCAGCATAAACATGGGAAGTAGGCATTACAGATACAATGTCACTCTAGTAATTAATGATATTATTTTTAAGTCATATTTTCTTCACAAATAATTTATAACAGAGTATACTGAGGTAAATCATTTATCTGAATCTTTTAATCTTAAAATAATTCACATGCCATGAAATTGAACCCACAACAGATAAAGGTTTACCATTGCTCCATTTCCAACAATAAGTGGCAAAACTTATGTTGGAGATAACCAATAGGAATAATCTCCTAAGCAGCCTGTTCCACTTTTGAATAGCTGTAAGTGTTAGGAAGTTTCCAAGATCCTAGATTTCTATTTGGCTTCTAATAAAATTCTTTCATTTTACAAATGAGGAATTTTAGGCCCAGAGTTCAAGTGCTCTATTCAAGGTTATAAAGACAGTCAATAACAGAGTTGAAATATGAACTCTGGTCTTTTACTTCTAAATCTAATGTTATTTACACTATATCATTATAAGGTGATTAATGGTTGTAATTAGGTGCTTTGTAGAATGAGAATGACTTCTGGGTTAAAATATCATATTAGAGATTGATCCTTTGGTTTAGGAATATAAGTGATCCAAAAGCCTAGGTGGCTTAATCCAATCTAATTGTTAGGAACTTTTAAAATTGATCTCCTTCTCAATCACTTCTGTTCATTTCTCGTGGTTCTATATTCTGGGCCAAGCTTAACAAGTCATTCTCTGTCACAGGAAAACCCTCTGAATTTCCTGAAATCACACTTTAAATCTTGCATTTTCCAGGCTAAGTTGTCCCTATTTCTTTCAATGAATGGTCATATGGCATGGTATTCTATTCCCTGCTTATTCTGAATGTGCCCCCAGGATACTCTGTTTTCAGGTGAAAACTGTAATGTTGATTTATTTGAAAGAGCAAAAGCATCTAGTGTTGAAGATGGCATTATTGACATATTTTTCCTCCCACCATCCACCTAATGCATTCTAATCACATTCTCATTCAGATAGCAAATAAATAAAATGTGGCAAGACTTTGGGGACTTCTGGGCAGGTTAAATATGGAATTTAATTAGATGTATTACTGCAATTATTCCTTGCCAAATGTATAAATAGCTCCTTAGTCAACTGCCCTGTCCTTTTTAGGCTGGGAAAATACCATGATTAATTTTTTAGAAGGAAATACACTTTTTCTTACTTCAGTCTATGGCTTACTAGTTGAATGAGAGTTATTACTACTATAGCTGAGTTTAGGATTGTTCTATGTTGCCCTTGTATGAGGACAATATTGTAGGGGACTCATCTGTGCAGTTTCTACATTGAAATCTCTTCTGGGATTCAAAAAAATATGCACATACATATATACTTTATATATATATATGTATATATATATATAAATACATATGCGTGTGTGTGTGTGTGTGTGTGATTTCTAGTATTGTTTCTGAGGTGATTTGGACTACTCCAGCATAACTTGCCATCCTTAGATGTCCCCTGCTTATGTAGCCAGAAAATTGAAACCTTGAATTTTTTCTAACCCCGGAATCCCCCTTCCTCTCATCTAATATTTTCAGTATTGAACAGGCCTACATCACTAAGAGTCTCTCCTCAAATTCCCCCACAAACTCTTATTGAATATTTTCTTCCCTAAGATTTGGCATTTGATCGCAGCAGGATTCTTTAAAGGTACAAGTCTCGTTGGCACAAGTCTAGTCATAAATCTAAGGGTGCCACAATTTTATTTTAGCACAATGTGAAATAAAATTACTGTTTATCATTTTAGAAGTCTTAAAATGACTGAGGCTATAAATACAAGGGAAACAACTTCAAAGTTGACTCAATTTATCATCTGTCTCTTTTTCCCCATTCTAACTCTTCTAGTCTTCTTCAGAAACTGCATCATGGGATAATACTTATGGGACCGATCAATCAATAAAATTTATTAGGCACCAATTGTATGCCAGGCACTGTGCTAAGCATGGGGGATATAAAAAGAGGCAAAAGATATCCCCTGTCCCCACAGAAATTGCAATCTAATGGAGGAAATGATGTGCAAATAACTATCTAGATAGACAGACAGATAGATAGACCAAGCAAACAGTATGAAGATGAACGGAAAGAATTAACAGGAGGAAGATACTAAAAATAAGAATTGAGGAAGACTTCTCATAAAAAGTTGGAATTTTAATTGGGATTGAAAAGAAGTCAGGGAGATCAGTTTGAAAATTCCTGCTTATAAAGTCAGGGCAGCTAGGTTAGAGTTTTAGGCCTGGAGTCACAAAAACTTCTCTTCCTGAGTTCAAATTTCACCTCCTACATGTGCTAGCTGTGTGACCTTGGGAAATTTACTTAACTCTATTTGTCTCAGTCTCCTCATCTGCAAAATGAGTTGGAGAAAGAAATGTCAAACCATTCCAGGATCTCTGGCAAGAAAACCCCAAATGGAAACACAGACTGACATGACTGAAAATGACAACTGTAACAATAAAAATTATAAAGTCATAAAGGACCATGGATTTCATCTAGTCCAACTCCTTCCCTTTACAGTAGAGGAAACTATTGCTTACAGATATAAAGTGATGTGCTCAAAGTCACAGAAGTAGTGTGTGACACAGGAAAGATTTGAACTCAAATACCATGAATCCACATCAACTCTCCAAATTAGAGCCCTTCCTGCTACAAAACACTCTCCTACTGGAGAACAAGGACTTCAAGAGAATACTATAAGTTCATATATAGAAGAAATTTCATCTAGTTCAACCCATTCTTGACCCATAATTGTTTCCATCATAGCACCCCTAACACTTGGCTTCTGATCCTTTGTTCAAAACTTCTAATTAGGAAGAAATAAAAAAGAGTCCATTTCCATTTCAGAAAATCCTAATTGTTGGGAAGCTTTCCTTTCTGAGAAAACAAAATAAATAAGCAAACAAAAAGCTTAAATTTGCCCATCTCCAGTACTGTCTGCTGTTTCCAGGTAAGCCATCTGGGTCCAAATAGAATATGTTCTATTATTCTTTAAAATAATTGTTCTTCAATTAAAGAAGATTGTTGTTATACTGTCTGTAAAACTTCTCTGGGTTAACTATCCTCTATTCATTACATTTTTGATATTTTTTTCAGTTCTTTTAACATATGATCTTTTGACATTTATATTAATTATTTCAGTAATCTTACTGACCCATGTTAGGCATGTTGTAGCTTGGTTATTAGCATTTAGTTCATTTTAAGCAGAAGTGTGATCCCTTCATGGATCTTCCCAACTTCCAACATAGCTACATCAAGTGCTTTGGGTTGCCTCAGTATTCATTGCTAACCTAAGTGAATTTTGAGCAATTTTCCCCAGTTCCTATAGGAAAACACTCTTGTTCTATAGAAGCAGCATGGAATAAGGGATACAGCACTGGACTTGGAGTAAGAAATCAATTAACATATCTTTATTAATAAATTACATAGCAGACACCATGATAAGCATTGGGGTTTAGGTAAAGGGGAAAATATTCTTTCATTATAATTAAACAATTATTGGTTTCCATTTCTTTCACTATCATCTAAAATAAAGTCAATTCAATAAGCATTGTTATGTAACCTACTGATGCACAATAAGTTCCTCCCCCTCCCCCCTCCACTCAGTGGCACAAGTAGGATTTATATCTTACTTTGTAGGTGAATTTCATTGTCATACAATAGGTTATCCAATTAAAATGTGAGATTCTCTGAAGTAGGGAGGGAATATTTTTCTTCTCTTTGTATGAATCACTTATCATCATGATTGAAACACTAAATAATTAATAATTGAATTTTTTATTCACTTGCTCATCAAGGAATACAATACAGTGTTATAAGAGTTGAAAAATAAAACAAATTAAAAGAGTTCAATATTTCAGGGAAAACACAAAAATATAGAAATTAGAATTATATAATTTCATGTTAGATTATAAAAAGGTTATCAAAACTATCTTGTTATGACTAAAAACAAACAGTAGAAAATTAGAATTGCATTGACAAAAAGTCTAGAAACAAATATAACAAGCCAGTTTTCTCAAAATATTTGAAAACCTTTTCCAAATGGGGAGCAATTGGTAGAATTTCTGTGATAACTGGAAAGTGTTTGACTTAGAACAATATAATTAATGATATACTATAAATGATTACTTTAAAAAATCAATAAAAGCAAAAAATGTGCCTGAGTATCTCCAATGTATCTTCTTCAATAGTGTCTGAGGTTTGAGACTTTGTTTACATCTAAGCATGAGAAGGTTTCATTACCCAAATGTATTAGTGCTTTTAGGATTTTAATCTTGTATCAGGTATGTAGTATGGACTAGAGGAAGAAAAGATAGGAGGTAAGAACACCAGTTAAGCAACTTGCCCAGTTTTAGATGGTGAAAGTTTGAATCTTACTGTATGTAAACTTTATCAGTATAAACAAAGGAAATGACAGCCAGGATGAAAAGGAAAGAATAGAGATAGAAAATATTTTGAAAGAAAAAAATAGTAAACCTATCATATGAACTTTATTCTCATTAGTCCTCATTCAAAGCGGGATCAACACAATCAGTTAAGTTTAGTATTCTAATGTGAAAAGACACAAAAAACCTCATCATAATAGAGGGAAAGGAGGGAGGGAGAGGAGCACTGTATGAAATTTACCCTCATTGTTGTGGGTTCAGGAAGTGAATAGCATACTCCATTAAGCATAAAAATTCATTGTCCTCTACTTGTAGTAGGAGAGGTAAGGTGGGGGGGGGGGTTGTTAGAAGGGAGGGAAATAGTAGTAAGGCGAAAGGGTATGTAAAGAGGGGAGAACACAAGAAGGGAATACTGGGGGATGCACTGGTCAAAAGGAAAACTCTTAAGGAGGGTAAGGGAGAAGGAAGAAACAAAAACATAAACAGGGGAGGGAAAAGGATGGAGGGAAATACATAGATTGTGAATGGGATGAACTCTACCATAAAATTGAGGCAGACAGCAGAATGGATTAAAAACCACAATCTTACAATATGCTGTCGACAAGAAAAACATTTGAAACAAGTGGATGCACATAGGATAAAGGTAAAAGGCAGGAATAGAATATATTAGGCTTCAGCTAAAGTAAAAAAAAAAGGAAGGGTAGCAGTCCATATCTCAGATAAATCAAATGCAAAAATGGATCTAATTAAAAGAGATAAGGAAGGAAACTACATCCTGCTAAAAGGCACCATTGAAAATGAAGCAAAATCATTACTTAGCATATATGCACCAAACTGTATAGCATCCAAATTCCTAGAGGAGAATATAAGGGAATTAGAGGAAGAAATAGATAGCAAAACTATACCAGTGGGGGACCTCAAACTCTCCCTCTCTGAACTTGATAAATCTATCCTCAAAATAAACAAGAAAGAAGTTAAGAAGGCAAATTGAATTTTAGAAAGGCTAGACATGATAGATCTCTGTAGAAAACTGAATGGGGATAGAAAGGAATATACCTTCTTCTCTTTGGTACATGGAACATACACATAAGTTGACCATGTACTAGGGCATAAAAACCTCACAATTCAGTGCAGAAAGGCATAAACATTAAAAATATCATTCTCAGATCCTGATGCAATAAAAATCATATGAAATAAATGGCCATAGAAAGATAGAATAAAAACTATTTGGAAACTAAATAATTTAATCCTAAAGAATGAGTGGGTAAAACAATAAATTATGGAAATAACTAGCAACTTCATACAAGAGAATCAATGAGACAACATACGAAAACTTGTGGGATGCCGCAAAGGCAGTTCTTAAGGGAAGTTTTATATCCCTGAATGCATATTTGAATAAATGAGAGAAAATGGAGGTCAATGAATTGGGAATTCAATTGAAAAATCTAGAAAAATAACTTATTGAAAATTCCAATTAAATACAAAATTAGAAATACTGAAAACCAAAAGAGAGATTAATAAAATTAAAATTAAGGAAACTACTGAATTAATAAATAAAATAAAGAGGTGGTAATATGAAAAAATACAATTGAGAGACCTTTCAATATGATAAAAAGGAAGAAGAAAACCAATTTATGAATATGAAAAATGAAAAGGATGAATCTACCTCCAATGAAGAGGAAATTAAAACAGTAATTAGGAATTATTTTACCCAATTGTATGCACATCAATTTGACAATCTTAGGGAAATGGATGAATATTTACAAAAATATAAGTTGATTAACCAAATTAGGATTAACCAGATTAACCAAAGAGGAAGTAAATCACTTAAATAACCCCATCTCAAAAAAAAAAATTGAACAAGCCATCAGCAAACTCCCTAGGAAAAAATCTCCAGGGCCAGATGGATTTACTAGTGATTTCTATCAAACATTTAAAGAACAATTGATTCCCATATTCTACAAATCATTTGGGAAAATTAGCAAAGGATTCTTACCAAATTATTTTTATGACACAAATATTGTACTGATACCTAAATCAGGAAGAGATAAAATGGATAAAGAAAATTATAGATTAATTTCCCTCATGAATAAAGATGCAAAAATTTTAAATAAAATATTAGCAAAAAGACTACAGCAACTTATCACAACAATAATACATTCGATCAGGTAGGATTTATTCTAGGAATGGCAGGATGGTTCAATATTAGGAAAACCATCAGTATAATTGATCATATCAACAATAAAGCTATCAGAAACCATGTGATTATCTCAATAGATGCAGAAGAAAATAGATGCTTTTAACAAAATACAACATCCATCCTTATTAAAAACACCATGAAATATAGGAATAAATGGAGTTTTCCTTAAAATAATAGGTAGCATCTATTGAGGCCATCAGCAAGTAATAAGTTATGGGGATAAACTAGAAGTATTTCCAATAATATCAGGGGTGAAAAAGAATGTCTATTATCACCCCTCTTATTCAATATGATACTAAAAATGTTAGCAGTAGAAATTAGAGAAGAAAAAGAAATTGAAGGAATCAATTTGGGCAAAGAAGAGACTAAACTTTCACTCTTTGCAGATATGTTGACACACTTAGAGAATACTAGAGAATCAAGTGAAAAACTACTTCAGACAATAAACAAATTTGGTAAATTTGAAGTATATAAAATAAACCCACATAAATCCTCAGCATTACTATACATTTCTAACATAATTCAACATCAAGAGTTAGAAAGAGAAATCCCATTTAAAGTTACTGTAAACATTATAAAATATTTGGGTATCTACTGGCCAAACAAAGCCAAAATCTATATGAACACAACTACAAGACCGTTTTCATACAAATAAAGTCAGATCTAACTAATTGGAAAAATATCAATCACTTGTGGCTGAGTTGAACTACTATAATAAAAATGACAATTTTACTTAAAGCAAATTACATATTTAGTGCCATAACAATCAATAAGCCAAAAAAAATTACCTTATAGAGCTAGAAAAAATAGGAACAAAATTCATTTAGAAGAACAAAATATTCAGAATATCAAGGGAATTAATGAAAAGAAATGCTAGGGAAGGTGGCCTATCCATGCCAGATTTTAATGTGTATTATAAAACTGCAGTCATCAAAACTACTTGGCACTGGCTGAGAAATAGAGTAGTGGGGTACACAAGACTCAGCAGCCAATGACTACAGTAATGTACTGTTTGATAAACCCAAAGACCCCAGATTTGGGGATAAGAACTCAGTATTTGACAAAAACTGCTGGAAAAACTGTAATATAGTACGGCAGAAACTGGGCATAGACCATTATCTAACACAATATACCAAAATCAAGTTTAAATGGGTGCATGATCTAGGTATAAAAGATGATACTGTAAGCAATCTGGGAAAATAAGGACTAGTTCGCTTATGAGATTTATGGAGAAGGGAAGACTTTATGACCAAACAAGAGTTAGAGAGAATGATAAAATGCAAAATGGATAATCTTGATTACTTTACATTGAAAAGCTTCTGTACAAACAAAGCCAATGTAACCAAGATTAAGAGGGAAGTGGGAAGTTGGGAATCTTTATAACCAGCATCTCTGACAAAGGCCTCATTTCTAAAATAGACAGAGAATTGATTCAAATCTACAAGAATGAAAGATATCCCCTATAGATAACAGGTTAAACGATATCAACAGGAAATTATCAGAGATAGAAATTAAAGATATCTATAAGCATATGAAAAAATGCTCTAAATCACTATTGATTGGAGAAATGCAAGTCAAAACGACTGTGAGGTACTACATCTCACTGGTCAGATTGACTAAGATGACAAAACAGGAAAATGACAAATGCTGGAGAGGTTGTGGGAAAATTGGAACACTAATGCATTCCTGGTGGAGTTGTGAACTGATTCAACCATTCTGGAAAGCAATCTAGAACTATTGCCCAAAGGGCTATACATAATTGCATACCCTTTGACCCAGTAATACCACTTCTAGGGTTGTATGGTAAAGAGATCATAGAAGTGAGAGGAAGACCTGTATGTATAAAAATATTTATTGCAGCTCTTTTGGTGGTGGCAAAGAATTGGAAATTGAGGGGATGCCCATCATTTGGGGAATGTCTAAACAAGTTGTGGTATATGAATGTAAAGGAATACTATTGTGCTATAAGAAATGAGGAATAGATGGACTTCATATTTACCTGTAAAGTCTTATACAAACTGATAATGAGTGAGAAGAGCAGAACCAGGAGAAAATTGTACATAATTACAGAAACAAAGTATATGCAATGACCAGCTATGATAGACTGGACTCTTCTCAGGAATGCAATGTTATAAGACAACTCCAAAAGTCTCATGATGGAAGGACATGTCTATATTCAGAGAAAGAATTAGAAAGAATAAAGTTTGAATGAAGAATGAATCAACAACCTGCTCTTTCTTTTTCTTGTATGGTTTTATTTACTCTTTCCCATTGTTCATTCCATTGGTCACAATCCTTGTTTACAACCTGACTAGTGTCTAATATGAAAGTATTTGCAGATCCTAATAATTTATTTCATACTGCCATGGGGGGGGGGGGAGGGAGGGAGAGAAAATTTCCAACTCAAGGGATTATGGAAGTGAATCTTCTGAACAAAAAGTAGTCAAATTAATGAAGAAAAAAAAGTTTAAAAAGAAAAAGGAGAAAAAAGAAAGGGGGAGGACTCTAGGACATTTCAGTTACTTAAGTGTCTATAGCCATTTTTATTAACTCAATAGAAACAAAATGAATATCAGGAAAATAATAAGGGATAGATAGATACATATATATGTGTGTGTGTGTGTGTGTGTGCGTGTGCGCGCGCGCATGTATACACACATGCTTTTTGGAGGGGGGATGTTGGGTAGTCAGGGTTAAGTGACTTGCCCAAGGTCACATGGTTAGTTTCTTTTTTGTAAAATGTCTAAAGCCAGATTTGAACTCTGGTCCTCCTGACTCCAGGGCCAGTGCTTTATTCATTGCATCACCTAGCTGCCGCAGGCATGTTTCTATAGTAGAAAGATAGCATAACACAGTACATAGGGTTCTTCAAGTAAAAAACACCAGAGTTTGTTCTTCTTTTCCTCCTCCTCCTTCTCTCTCTCTCTGTCTCTTTGTCTCTGTCTGTCTCTGTCTCTCCCCCTCCCTCCCTTTCTCTCTCTCTCTGTCTCTGTCTCTCTATCTCTCTCTGACTCTCTCTCTGTCTCTCTCTGTCTGTCTGTCTCTCTCTCTGTCTCTCTGTCTGTCTCTCTCTCTGTCTCTGTCTCTCTCTTTCGGTCTCACTCTTTCATACACCCCACACCCCCCCCCCCACACACACACAACCCTCACTCAGAATCTGGCCTTGTGCAATTTGTAAAATGTTAAATTCTACACCTTATAGGTTTCTATTGGTGAAGGAATTTTTCATATAGGAAAATTCTGACCTCTAACAAAAGTAAATATTCTGGACCAAAACAAAATGCAAACATATAACTCCTTAATGTCAGCAAAGTCCTCCCTCATGAAACAGATCATACAACCATCATCATCTATGCTTCAGAGATATAAAAGCTGAAGAAGTGAATTGTTCAATCATTTGCTCATTTCCATGCAAAGTTAACTCACTTATTCTTAGTTTTGAACCTGAGACTAAATCATATCCACAACTCCATACTGACTTTCAAAGAAAAAAAAAGTAGGTCAATATAAATTGATTAGGCCTGTAGTGAAGACATATAGGGAATTAATCATATCCTAAGGAATCTAACAATTAATAACTTGAATGTTTAAAAGCGCAGGAATAATAACAGGGGTGAGTACTTCATTGAGTTAATGTCCAACAGAAGGACATTCATGTGTAGTTCGCCATTTCTACACAGCTGCTTAGCTGGTACATTTCAATTGAGATTCATTTACCCTTTTTCTCTATAAAAGTAGTCCCTTTGTCCTTATGGCTCTGAATATATTTTCAAAGGCTGATCAATATTTCTAAATAGCTCTGAATGAAGTTGCATTTACCTAGATGGCTAAGTCCTGACTGTATTCTTCTCTAAATTATTGAGAAATCAATGTAAGTTGTACAGAGAATAGAAACATCATCATAAATAGAATGACAGAAATTCAAAGCAAAGGCTGGTGGGAGGTCACCCAACCAGGAAGACCTATATTCTATGAGGAAAGAAATAAAAATCATGGCTGTCTCTAACTTCCCAAGGAAAGACATGGTATTTTACTTCCTTCTAAATACCCAGTAGGCTTTCCTGACAGTCTTCAGATTTGTTTGTCTTTGAATTCAGTGTATAGACAATGAGGAGTATGCCTGTCCATGTCTTCCGATGTTTAGTAAAGTACTGTAACCATTGGCCACCTATGGTACTGATAAGTTCTGAAAAATAATTATAAATAGCATTTAAAAATTAAATTCAAATAAAAGTGATATGATATACAAGAATATGGATGGAAGAGCATAGAATAAGATGGGGCAAAAGAGAAATTTTCAAAAGGTCTACTTACAAAAATTGAGGAGACAATAAATCTTTTGAGCAGAGGGTATGATATGAGGATTTGGGGTAGGGTTAGGGAAGCACTCAAGGAGTTATGTGGCATCAGAATTGAGTCTTGAAGAAAGAGTAAATTTAAGGAGGTGACTAGGTGGCACAGTGAATAAATAGAGCACTGGCCCTGGAGTCAGAAGGATGTGAGTTCAAATCTGGCCTCAGACACTTAACATTTACTAGCCGTGTGACTTTGGGCAAGTCACTTAACCCCAATTGCCCTGCCTTCCCCCTTCCAGAAAGAAAAAAATGTAAATTCAAATGGCACAGGGTATACAGGGAATAGCTTTTATTAACATGAATAGAGAAGAAGGAGAGATGAGAAAGTATAGTCCAAGACTAAACACTTATGTGTAAGACAGTTCTGCTATGATACTAAATATTTGAAATATGAAGTTTTAAGTAAAAATGAGAAACATTGGTACAAGAATACAAGGGCCTTAATCAGTATGCTTGCCATCTGGGGGTGGGGGTGTAGCTGAGAGATGGGGAAAAATTTGTGACTCAAAATCTTGTGGAAATTAATGTTGGAAACTAAAAGTAAATAAATAAGTTCTGGGGGGAAAAAGAATACAAGGACCTTTGATGTCTATTTAAGATATTTTTGTTTAAGTGTCATGGCCAGTGGTATCAAACTCAAATGGAAAGGGATGCCTACTGACTACATACAGGTGGAGAAAATTATAATGACCACATACAAAATGTGTGGTCATTATACCAGAAAGAGTGAAAACAGAAAGAAAACTATAGAATTATTTCTCTAAGAAATCATACACAAAAATTTCAAATAAAGTAATAGCAAGGAGATTAACAACATATCACAAAGATCATACATGATGACCAAGTGACATTTATACCAGGAATGCAAGATGGTTCAATCTTAGGAAAACTATCAGCATAATTGACTATATCACTTGCAAATTAAAAAAGAAGCCATATGTGTTCTTTTTTCAATAGATAAGAAAAAGCTTTTCACAAAATGCAAAACTCATTCCCATTAAAAGTATGGGACAGAATAGGAATAAATGGGGCTTTCCTGAAAATGGTAAATAGCATTTATCTAAAGCCATCAGCAAGCATTATCTGTAATGTGATGAACTAGAACTCTTTCCAAAAAGATCAGGGGTGAAGCATAGATGCCCATTATCACAAATATTATTCAATTTTGTACCAGAAATGCCAGCTATAGCAATAAGAAGAAAAGGAACTTGAAGGAATTAGAATAAGCCATGTGGAAACCAAACTATCCCACTTTACAAATTATATGATGGTATACTTTGAGAATTCTAGAGAATCAACTAAAAAATTGACAAACATAGAAAAGTGGCAGGATAAAAAATAAATCATGAAATTAATAAGGACTTCTATATATTGCCAATAAACTCCAGCAGCAAGAAATGGAGAGATTCCATTTGAAATAACTGTAGATAGTATAAAATGCTTGGGAATCTACATGCTAAGACAAATCCAGGAACTTTTTGAACAGAATCACAAAATCCTTTTTAACACAAATACAGTAAGAACTAGCCAACTGGAAGAACTCTTCATGGGTAGGTTGAGCCAATATAATAAAAATGACTTCTATTTAGTGCTATGCTAACCAAACTACTAAAGAATATTTTATAGAGCTAGGAAAGTAACAACAAAATTCATCTGGAAGAAGAAAAGTTAAAAATAGCAAAGGCATTAATGAAAAAAATGTGAAGGAAGGGGGACTAGTCATAGCAAAGCTAAAACTTTATTATAAGAAATCATCAAAACAACATAGTACTGCCTGAGAAATAGAGAGGGAGTTCAGGGAAATAGATTGGGTACATAATAAACTGTAGCAAAGGACTGAAGTAATGTACTGTTTGATGAATCCAAAGATCTAGGTTTTGGGATAAGAACTATCCATTTAACAAAAACAGCTGGGAAAACAAGAAAGCAGTTTGGCAGAAACTGGGTATAGAAACCAGCAACTCAAACCATATTCCAAGATAAGATCCAACTGGGTACATGATTTAGATATGAAGCATGAGACCATAAACAATTTAGAGGAGCATAGGATAGTTATTTTGTTAGATGTATGGATAAAGGGGAAAATATGGCCAAACAAGATATAGAAAATATTATTTGATGTAAAAATGATAACTTTGATTGCACTTATTTCAAAAGTTTCCCCCCCCACAAACTAAACCAATGTAACCAAGATTAAAAGGAAAGAAGCAAACTAGGGGAATTTTAGGGCAAATTTATCTGAAAGAAGCATCATTTCTCAAATATAGAGAGAATTTGGTCAAATTTTGAGAAAACAAGTCATTCTCCAATTGATAAATATTCAAAACATATGAACAGGCATGTTTCAGATGAAAAATTAAAAAGTATCTAGAGTCACATAAAAATGTTATACATAACTATTGGTTAGGGAATTTCAAATTGAAACAACACTGCATTAGCACTTTACAGACATCTCATTGGCAAAAATGACAGGAAAGGAAAATGAAAAAAAAAAAACTTAAAAGGGATGTGGAGAAATTGGGACCTTAACACACTGTGGATGGAGTTGTGAACTGATCTAACTACTCTGGAAAACAATTTGGAACTGTGTCCAAGGTTTTATAAAATCCATGCATACCCTTTGATCTAGCAAAATCACTACTAAGTCTGTATTCCAAGGATATCAAAAAAACAGGAAAGAACCTATTGTAAAAAAATATTTTTAACAGCTGTTTTGTGGTGACAAAGAATTTGAAACTGAGTGAATGTCCATCAATTGGGAAATGGTTGAAGAAGTTGTGGTTAAATGATTGTGATGGAATACTTCATGCTAAGCAATGACCAACAGAATGGTTTCAGAAAAACCTGTGAAGATTTATATGAACTGAATCAAAGTGAAGTGAGTAGGACCAGGAGTACATGACAGCAATATTGCACAATGATAAACTGTGAATGCGTTAGCAATTCTATGCAATACAAATATCCAACACAATTCTAGAGGACTTATGATGAAAAATTATATTTTCAGAGAAAGAACTGGTAGAGTCTGAATGCATATAAGACATACTATTTTTTACCTTAATTTGCTTTGTGTTGACTAATGTGAAAATCTATTTTGAATGACTGGATATGTATAAAATACATAAAGCTGCCTGACTTCTTGTTGAGGGGGAAGGAAAGGAAAGAAATGAGATAATAAAGAACTCAAAAATTTAAAAATAAATGTTAAATTTGTTTAAAAATATAAATTAAAGATAGAATATTTTATAAAAAAGAAAATCATAAATGAATATCTTCTAAAGTGCATTGTATGTTTAGACTATTTCGTCAATGTTTTTCTAAAGTTCATTTTAACCTGCTTCCTTGGAGCTATGGTAGGTGGACCTCTATTTTGACATCTCTGTTATAGACACTAGAGCTCACTGAACCTTTTGGTAAACTGCAGTGTCTTTATCAGAACTTTAAATTTATTTTGAGTTCTTGATTCATAGAGCATTATAGTTGAAATGCAACTGAGTCACTAAATGCTCTTCTGATAGACTAAAAGCTAGAAAGGACTAGATAGTCCAATCCCATCATTTGATATCTGAGGAAATGGAGAAAAAGAAAGTTGAAGACACTCGTCTAATGTCAGAATTACAGGAGTTGATTGTGCTAATATTTGAAACCAGGACTTCTGTACCTCCTATCCCAAAGATTTTTTCATGCACAATGTTAGAGAAATATTTTCTTTTTTAAATGGCAACACTTCATTCCTAACTTTAGCATTTAAAATAAGTATATAGGGAACACTTTTGGTTTCTGGAAGTGGGAGAAAAAAATAACATGTTTCTAAGAAAGGAACTTGAAACATTTCTGTGGTCCTGAGAAAAAGAAAACTACTCAATGTACCGAAATGTTTTTTTTTTTTTAATAGGAAGCTCAGGAGGAATATCGGTGACTGAAATGAAGATAGGAAAATTTCTTTGGTGTCTGTAGACTCATTTATATATAATTTTTTTAGGATTATGAAGTATAGAAGAGAGAAAATATAAATCAAGGCAGATTGGGGCCTATAGATAAATCATATGCTGCTTGTGTTCAGTCTGATAGAAATTTGTATTTTGGGTTTCTTTACCTATGGTTGAGAAGTGAATATTGCTACACAAGGGTCATTAGAACATGAGAGGATAGGAGAAGACACCATAAGCACCTACAGAGAGAAAGGTGCAATTGTAAGTTTCTTGTTTTTTTTCATTATCAGCTCTGAACACTCAATGATTTAAGCATCAGGCTACCACTTGGTAACATAAGGTTACAAAGCCCTATCAGCAGCAAGCCCCATCACTATGAAGCCCTGGCTTCAGACAAAGCAACATTATTCCCCTGTTGGATTATCAGCCAAAATGACTGGTTCCTTCCCTAGAAATAAATCAATGAAGCCAAGTTCACAACTGTCACTCAGTTTTTCTATGGACAGCCTGTAGGTCATAACCTGGAGCACACAGCCACACCTACTTATAGAAGAGCATGTCACTAGTAACTTTGGACAGAAACGTCTCCCAGTGAATGAACCTCTGACCGTATGATTCAGTGTAAAAAAAATGGCTTTTGAATGAATCAACCTGGATACAAATCCTGATTCACTAGCTATGTGACCCTGGCTGGGCTAGTTACATAGACTTCAAACCTAAGAAGCTTCTTAAACAAAATAATAATTTCTCTAACTATTTGACAGGGATGACGTGAGTGGCAGAATATTTTTCAACCTTTAAGGAGCCAAATAAATACATATTTTATTATGTAGTTTCAGAAAACCATCTATGACCTCTCAGAGGTCAATTAGCATATTAATATGTCAATTACATTCCATGCTACAGCTGCTGCCCCTTTTCTGGTGTTGAGAACTAGGTTACTGTCTTTACCATGAAGGCATAGGCTGAAATTTGTAGGGGATAGGCTCCTACTCTGTCTGACAAAATTATCATTACAGCTTTTTTTTTTTACCACCAAAGCTAAATTTAATTGTGTACAACTATTCTAACAGATAGGAAGCAGCGTACATCAGACCATTGTTTCTGGATGGCCAAAACTGGCTGGGCTGTCTCACTTTTAGAATGCTTACTGAAAAAAAAATAATTTTATCACCTGCTTCAACTTAAATAAGTTGTTCAGCTTCTAAAACCTTCTGGAAGTTTTGGGAACTATTTGTCCTTTGACACTAACATTTCTTTGTTCTGTTTATAGGTTCTGTGTTTTTCACCTCCATATTCAGGGTCTGACTAGGTTTCTCCCAACAGCTATGCCAAAGGAAAATTGTATCAGTTTGAGGACCCCTCTAACACACATGCTTTTTCCATAGTAAGCAATGGATAAATGATTGCTGAATAAATGGATCAATAAATGAACAGATGAACATGTATCCAACTCTCAGTTATAATGAACAAAGAAAAAGACAAATTCCAAATGAACAATAATTCAAAAGATTTCTATTTTTACTTTAAAATGATATTGTAGATCTTAGTTAAAGGACTCCCTGGTTTGAAGGCCTGCCTCTGATATATAATTCCTGTAGAACTCTGAGTAAGCATCAGAATGATTGTTGAGTCAAGAAATCTCTAATACTATATATCACAGGTCAGTTCTCTACTTGTTGTATGGAGATATTGCCCACATTTGGAGTTTAGAGAAGATATGAAATCATGCAGACCTGCAAGGATTAAAACAAATTTGCAAACATTTGTTGTAAAAAAAAACAACAACTGAAATCTGGTGGGGGAAAGCAGATTGGCACTGCAGCAAGGACACATATTTGGAGTCACAAGATCTGGGTTCCAATATTAGCTCTAGATGTTATTGCAGACCAGTCAAACTTTGGACTGTTCAAAAACATCATTAGCCCTAAATGAGGAGTTTGGGCTAGATCTTTTTGAGGGCCATTTTCATATCTATATCTATAAGCCTATTCCAATCAATAAATGGGATAAAATCAGAATATGAAAATTAATTTGCCCCAAAGAAAAGTGGTTAAAACATATTTTAACTTAACAGGAGGAAAAAATCTAACCAATTGTGCTTTCCAAAAATAGAATGGAGGCTGCCATCACTAGATGACCCCATGTTGGACATGTTTAGTTTCTTAGATAGTTCCTTATGCACTTTCCTACTCTGAGGTTCAATTATTCATTCATTCCTTAATTCTTTGGCTACTGAATATCTACCATGGAGACAATTTCAGGGTAGTTGCTGTGGGAAAGGGAACAATTAATAAGAAAGAATTTTTCCCTTCAAGCAGCTCATAATCACTAAGCACACAGCAGGTGGTAGCAAAATTTGGAGACTCAAAATTCTATATGTTTAATACTTAGGGAATTTAATTTGGGATCAAGCACTTATCACAGGTTATCTGTGTGGGGATTGGTTAAGAGGTTCATATTTATCACTTAATATATTTATAAGTATGAGAATCTGGAGATCTGGTGAATTCCTTCTCCTAAGGCAAGAGTGACTATAGGCCAATGCCTGTTATCACTATATACAGCTATGTTGTGCAGTAGATAGAGTGCTGGCTTTGGAATTAGAGAGACTCATCTTCCTGAGATCAAATCTGGCCTTGGACGTTTACTAACTGTGTGTCACAGGGCAAGTGACTTAACCCTGTTTACCCCAGTCTCCTCATCTGTAAAATGAGCTGGAGAAGGAAATGGAAAACCACTCCAGCATCTTTGCCTAAGAAAACCTCAAATGAGGTCATGAAAATTTGGACACCACTGAAAAATGACTGAATAGCAGTTATTGGTTTGTGAACACCAGGTGGGATATTAAAGTGGAATAATTTGTAATTAACTCATCTTCTTCCTTCATTTTCTTTCAGTTATTTCTAGATCTGAAGTATTCCTCTATTGTATAAAATTTCCAGCTGCACTGACATATAATGCAGCTGGTTTTATGTTTCCCTATGGACTTCATTACTTCTTCATGATGTTTTCAGAATGATATTACCATCTAAAACTTATTTTTTTCTATAAAATATTATGTTTTCCATGGTAAACATCATTTTTTCTTTTGAACTATTTTAAAGCTAAGGAAATCTCTCTTTCCCAAACTCATAATGAGTTTCCAAAGTCTAGTATTTAATTGCGTGTGGTATATGTATCAATAAGGTCCCAAAACAGTAAATTTAAATCAGCAGTATATTAGAATATCCTATGCTGTGAGGTAGAATTGAAAAGACTCTAATTCCTGTCTCACATGAGTCACTATCTCTGACAAAAGTGTATTATTTTATAGTTAATGATAAGAGCTAACATTTATAAAATACTTACCATCTGCTAGGCCTGTGATTAGCATTTTACAATTTTAATCTCATTTGATCCTCACAACAGCCCTGGGAGGTAGGTGCTGCCATTACCCTGATTTTTACAGATGAGGAAACTGAGACAAGCAGGAGTTATGTGACTTGTCCAAGGTCAAATAGCTAGGTTGTGCATGAGGCCAGGTTTGAGCTTGGTTCTTCCTGAATACAATGTATGTTTGCATATATGTATATATGTACTCGTATATATGTGTAAACATACATATATGTGTGTGCATATCTCTATCTATTTACATTAAGCAATGAATGTGTTTCTAAACACATATATACATACACACATATTCCCCAGATGATTTCAGTCTCTTACATTTGGTTATTGTGAGGCACTAAGATCACCATGTATTGTTTTTCTGCTTTTTGGCCCCTTGTTTTGCTTCATCATGATGCTTCAAATGGAAGAGTAGGGTTGATAGCAGCAAGTACTCCCCAGTTTAGCACCGAATTACCAGTCAGGGCACCAGTCCCTTTTCCCTTCTGCAGAAATTAGTAACTTCTATACACTTAAGAATAGGTGGAAATGAAAAGTAACTCATCTTCACAAAAGTATCAGAAAAGTCTATTGTAAAAAATTTCTCTCAAGTTTTCCTTCCTTCCTTTCTTCCTTTCTTCTTCCATCCTTCCTTCCTTCTTCCCTCCTTTACTTTTTCTTTCTTTCTGTAGATCTCTTGCTCTCAAGTGGATTAGAAACACATTTTAACTGAAAGCTACTGTTTTATATCATTTCTGTTTTATCTCAAATCACACATACACACACACACACACACACCACTGCCTAGGTCAAATGATCAGAAGATTCAGAGTCATAAGAGATGATCTAATTAGCCGAGTTCAAAGATATTGAAATGCATTCCTGTTGATTTGAGTAATTAATTACTCAACAAGAATTTACTCTGACAATAAAAATCAAATCATGCAAGAACTCTGAATACATAAATGGTCAGTCACAGAAATGCAGAATTACATAAAGTAAAGCTTGAAGTGAATTATGCAGTAAGCTAGTCAAATATATGTTCCTTTCCACCACACCAAAATATAATAAACTCTTTTGCATCATGACTGATCATTGATCAGCACTCTGCTTGGATGCCTCCAACCTGGGAGAGCTCACTACCAATTAAGGTAATGCTTTCATATTTGGGGCAATTCATATTATTAGGAATCCCCCCCCCCAACATCCAGGCTAAACTGATCTCTTTGTAACTTCCATCATTTGCTCCTTGTTCTTTTGTCTGTGACCAAAGAGAATATATCTTTTTTTGTTTGTTTCCCTAAAATCATTTACTGTCCAAGTACACAAATCAGAAGGATTTGGAGACTTTATGAAAAGTTTTAATTACATTTTCCTAGGGAAGAAGAATTTTGATTATTTATCACTTCCAAGAGTCCAAGGTAACTTCTTAGCATTGCCTTTCTTATGTAGTGAGTATCTGTTGGGCCTATTAATTTTACTGAAAGCTTCCAAAAGACCGAGGGTTCAGATCTTCCCTCAGGCTCTAGTTTTCTTTTTCTTTGGGGGAGCAGGGGAGGCAAGGCAATTGGGATTAAGTGACTTGCCCATGATCACACAGCTAGTAAGTTTTAAGTGTCTGAGGCCGAATTTGAACTCAGGTCCTCCTGGGCCACTGCTCTATTCGTTGCACCACCTAGCCACCCCTGAGAATATAGTTGCCTCTCTTCCACATAACGACTTGTTACATTCATGATGAAGGCTATCTTATCCTATGGTATCCTCTCTTCTCCAACCTAAAAACCATAGCTCCATCAGGCAGTAAGAGACCATAAGTATAAATCACAATTCTGCCATATGCTATCCAAGTGACCTTGCTCAACTCATGTCATTCCCCTGGGCTTGAGATGAATGGACAGAAATAAATAAAATTATAAATTCATCAAGACTTTGTTAAGATTGTCCTATGTTTTTCTAGACATGCAACAATTTTTTTAAAAAAATGAGTTTCTTCCCTCAAGAAATATATATTCTACTGCAGTACATGGACACCATGTATAAATATGTATAACAATATATAAAGTGGGAAGAAAACAAAGGGCACAGAGGAAATGGTTTGGAAGTATTTAAGGAGAGAAATAGCCATTTTAGTTGGGGGTGAGGAAGGAGGTGGCGTGTGTTTGGAGAGGGAAAGTAAAACTCCTTGAGAATAGGTCTTGTTTCATTTTCAGAGCTGATTTCATCTTACAGAAAAAAATAGTTTCTTTAGATTATGAAGTACTTATGAGCATTCACATGAAACATGATCGTCTAGGTCATATTTTTTCATGCCCAACCTGTCACAATAGCTTTCTGGTTATTCCCCTTGCCTTGTCTTTTCCTGTTCCATTCTATTCCCTGAACTTACAAAGTTATCTTCTTATAGCACAACCTGTAGTCCATTCCTCTAGTACATTCTGTCACCATGAGCCCCCTCACCAATAAGCAAATAATAACTCTACTTGCTCCCTACTATCTCCAAGATCAAATTAAAAAAAAAACATTTGTTAGATTTTTAAAAAACCACTTGCTAACTGGCTTCTCCCTGTCTCTTCAGTTTTCTCATACTTTACTCCCCTACACCTGTATCCTCAATGATCTGTCAATGCAGAACCTGTCTTCCTCACGTTATATTCAAGTCTGGAATATGATCGTTCCTCTTATGTCAACCTATTGGTTTTCCTCAAGATTCAGCTCAAATCACTTTTTACTGGAAGCCTTTTCTTCCTGATTTGCATGAACCCACTGCTACTGCCTTCCTTCTGGTAAAATTTTCCATCTATTCTGTATATATTGTTTATCCATAGTTGTTTACATATTTTCTCTCCCCATGCACTATAATATGAGCTCTCTGAAGGCAAGGTTTGATTTTTTTTTTACCTTTATATCACCAGCCCTGAGCTTGCCTCAATAAGTACTTAATAATTTATTTTGACTGATTATCCATTTTGTTTTTGCTTTTTGGAGGGCAATTTAAGTTAAGTGACTTGCTCAAGGTCAAAGTAAAAAGTGCTAAGTGTCTGAGGCCGGATTTGAACTCAGGTCCTCCTGATTCCAGAGCCAGTATTCTCTTCACCTAACAGCCCCTGATTAATTTTTAACAGTATAGTGACATTGTGAAAAAAAGATTAACATTTAGAGAACCTGAGTCTAAATCCAATGTTTATGACTCAGCTAATTTTGTTCATCTATGAAACTTTTCTGAACAATGATCTCCTTATCGATAACATGAGTGGACAGTTAAAAATGAAACCTCAATAATGTTGTATTAAATTTTGACTCCACTCATGATTCTCTGTTACTTCTTGCTTGTTCATTAAAAAAAATAATAATAATTTGAGAGGCCTTTGCCCTTTAAATTAAAAAAATAATGATAAGGTAATAATAAATGAATGAATGAATAATGGGGTAATAATATGGGATTTTAGTGATTATTAAAGGAACTTAAGTTCAGGTTCCAAAAAAGAAACTTGCTAGCTCTCTGACCCTGGTGAAGTCTTTTAACCCTTCTCAGCCTGTTTCCTTGTGTATAAATTAGAAAAAAGACTCTACTTCTTGAAGTTATTAGGAGGATTAAATGAGAAAATAATACATGTAACTCATAAATCACTTAGCAAACATCAAATTTTAAAGAACTATAATTGCCATCTTTATTAAGCATTCTAATACGCTCATTTTTACATGGGTAATTTGAGGCCCAGAGTAATGAAATGTTTCCTAAGGCCACACAAGGAGTAAATGATAGTGTGGTGTATTGTAATAAGCATTAGTAATTGTAATTGCAGTATTGTAATCATTATAAAAAGGTTGGTTTTTAGCAAACCAAGGGAATTGTTAGGGCATAAAGAAGGAAATTTAACAGTTTTATAAAAGGGGAAAGAGTGAGACAGAGAGAGATAGGAAGGAAGGAAGGAAGGAAGGAAGGAAGGAAGGAAGGAAGGAAGGAAGGAAGGAAGGAAGGAAGGAAGGAAGGAAGGAAGGAAGGAAGGAAGGAAGGAAGGAAAGGAGAAAGGAAAAAATGGAGGGAGAAAAGGAAGGAGGGAAGAAAGGATGGTAGAAAAGAAAAGGGAAATGAAATGTGTCTTTTGGCAAACAATATCTCCTATTTACATCCAAATTTGCATTTATTTGCGAATTAGCCTAAATTAAATGGAAAAGTTGGCCACCAGAGAACATAAACATTCAATTAGATATGGGTTTGTGGCACAGAAGCAGACGGCAAGAGCTTTCATTGACACTGAATGGTTGCCCAGGCCATACTCTCCCTTAGCCAGCTCCAAAAGGATCCAGTACTTTGGAGAACAGCACTTCCAACAGGGATGAACACTTTAATCAAACACTGGCAAGGTTTACCTAGGAATGAAAACATATGCCTCAGAACAGATTTCAACATGAAGTAGAATTTTCCTGCCCAAGAAAAAGAAATGTAGTGTGTGTGTGTGTGTGTGTGTGTGTGTGTGTGGTCTGTCTTGCATTTATCACTGTAACTGGCAGACAGTAAGCACTTAATAATTTTTTACTCATTTATTCATTCATTTGTAGAAGCCCCTAAACATAATCTCTCTGTCTCCGTCTCTTTCTCTGTCTGTTTCTCTCTGTCTCTGTCTCTCTGCCTCTCTCTGTCTCTGTCTCTGTCTCTGTCTCTGTCTCTGTCTCTCTCTCTCTGTCTCTGTCTCTGTCTCTGTCTCTGTCTCTCTCTCTCTCTCTCTCTCTCTCTCTCTGTGTTTATGTCCATATGTTTCTGTGTCTTCAAAATGAAAGCATCATTCCAATAGAACTGCATGCAAGTTCCTTGAAAACAGGATTATCTCACTTTTGTTCCTATAAACCAAGAGGCTAGCGCAACTTGGCCAATAGTAGATATTTAATTAAAACTTCTTGAATGCATGACATAACATCATGTTTTGAATTTAAAAGTGTTCATTATACATTTAAGAACCATCTATTTGTGATTAGAAAGCATGCCCTTACTGTGGGCTATGATGGGAACAGTGACGAATGTGTGTCTAGGAAACTGGGTTCAAACCGCAGTCCTGTCACTTAGCACACATGGAGCCTGGCGCACATCACTTAATCTCTCGTAGAGAAAATTTCCTCCTTAAAAAAGTGGGAATGAGACAGATGACTTCACAATTCCCTTTTGGTTCTAATTCTCTGATCCTGTATGTTCTTGAGAATTCCAACTGCTCCATATCCAATGTGCTAGCTCAGACAGGAGTGATACCCTGCTTGCTTGGGGTCAGCAGGCAGAAGTTAATTGACCACTTGCCACATTCATTCTAGAAGGCATTCATTCTATGCAGTCACAGGTTTACCTAGGGGGTCTCTGAGTCACCTTCCAGGTCTAACACTCTATTATTGTTTATCCCATTTCAAACTTGGTTGCTTCCCATTCACAAAATAAAATCCCACATTCTCTGGAAAGGATGCCATAGATTAAACTGAATGACCATAAGAGAAGATTAATTATCAACAAATATTTTATATATTTCCCACATTGAAATTAATGAACATTTACCAAAATAAATTACTGTAAAGTCATTCAATCAATGAGAAAAAACATGCTTTTTAGCTCAACAGAGGGAGAGAAACCACTATTTCAATTTATATCTACATATAAAAACTTTAAGAGAGACTTTCTGAAATTCTTCTACTTGACCCAGAAGGAAGAACTAGCAGCAATGAATAGGAGCTGCCAAAAGGCAGATTTGGACTAGATATAAGGGAAAATTTCATAAGGATTAATATTATATCAAGTGCAATGGGCTGCCTGAGGCTGAAGTGGGGAGGTGGGGAGCCCTCAGCCTTGAAGTCACATGTGGCCTCTAGGTCCTCAAGTACAGCCCTTTGATGGCATACAAACTTCACAGAATAAACCCCCTTAATAAAAGGATTTGTTCTGTAAAACTTGAGCCAAAGTTTTAAGGCTGTAAAACAAAGTTTTCCAAAGGTCGTAACCAAGGACTTAGAGGGCCACAGGTGGCCTTGACCCAAAAAAGTTCCCCATCCCTAGGTAACCCTATCTTTGTACGTCTAGTAAGGATTGATGGCTACTCAGCATTGTCTGTTGTGCATTTGTGTGTCTTTCTCAAAGGCCTCGTGAGGTTCTTTTCAGCTCAGATATCGTGAGAATCAAGATTCTAATCATTTGCACTTTGTGTGTATGTGTCTTTTTTGGGGGGAGGGATTCTTGTTTGATATAGTTTTTCTCATGTTATTTGTGTGTTTCCTCAATCAAGTGTCTGAATATTACATAGAAGGGAGTTTAATGATTTTTAAAGCAGCCATTACACTTCAGAAAAGCTTAGAGGTCTACTCACAAATGACATCTCCTTTAGTACACTGTGCTCAGTTGGAAATTTGTGCAATCATGAATTTTGTTGTGACTGCATTAAATTGCCCAACTTTTTTTAAAAAAAAATTTATATACCTATGTATATTTGAATATTTGATTTTAAAACTTTCAATTCCAGATTCATTCCCTTCCTTCCTTGTCACTCACCCTTACTGGGAAGATAAGCAGTTCAGTATAGGTTGTACATGTGTGGCTAATGCAAAACAATAACATAGTAGATATATTGTAAAAGACTGACTATATTTCCCTCCCTCCTATCCCACCTCCCACTTGTTCCATTCTCTACTTTGATCCCATCCCTTTTCAAAAGTGGGTGCTTCCAACTTCCCTTCCCCCGGCCTGCCCTCCCTTCCATGACCCCCCTCTTATCCTCTTTCCCCCTATTCTCCTGGAGGGTGAGATGCTCTATTTAGTGTGTATTTCACTCTCTCCTCAAGCCAGATTCAATGGGAATAAGGTTGAGCCATTCCCTTTTGCCTTCCTATTCTTCCCCTCCATTGTAACCATGTTCCTTTGCCTCTTCTGTATGATAGTTTACCCCAATCTGTCTCTCCCCATCTCCTCTCATTATATTCCTCTCTCACCTCTTAATTTCACCTTTTTAAGTATCATCCCTTCCTATTAAATTGGTCCTGTGCCCTCTATCTATGTGTACCTGTAAACATATATACATGCATTCACATATGTATTCATATGCCCATATACCCTCATATAAAGACACACACACATATATGTATTTCTAATCCCTTCAACTACTGAGAAAAGTTTGATCAGTTACAATTATTGTTTATCCATGTAGGAATGTTAATAGTTCAACTTTGATAAGTTCCTTATAATTTCTCTTCCCTGTTTACCTTCTCATGCTTCTCTTGCTTCCTGTATCTGAATGTCAGATTTTCTGTTCAACTCTGTTTTTTTTTCAGCAAGAATGCTTGAAAGTCCTCCATTCCACTGAATGACCATATTTCCTCCTGAAACGTGAAACTCTGTTTTACTGGGTCGGTGACTCTGGGTTTTAACCCCAGCTGGTCAGGCCCGCCCTGGGGCTAAAGCCTTGGTGTGGGCCTGGGCTCGGCTCCCGCAGATTCCTGCCGGCCTGCTGGGCTGTCCTCAGCAGGAGGTTAGCTTCTCTGTGTCATTTTGTGGGTTCTGCAGCTCCAAAGTTTGTTTAGATTCCCCTTTTTGCATGGATTGGGGAAGGTGGAAGCTGGAGCCGTGGGGAGGTCCTGCTTCTCCTCCGCCATCTTGACTCCACCCCCGCCTTCCCCAAATTGCCCAACTTTTATGACATGGCCAGTTCTCACAAATTTGATCATAGCTTCTCACACAGGGATAGCCAAATATGCCTTCTCCTTCTCTTCATACCGGAAGGGTTATGAAAAAATACATATCACTTCAAATACGCTTCTTAGAACCAGATATATTCTTAGAACCTGACTCAGGAGTGATCTAAGTTCACCAACATTCCCTCCATTTTAACAGAGGAAGAAACCAAGATGCTGAAGGTGGAGTGTCCTTCTCTAGGGCATTTAAGCAATGAGTTAGCAATGTGAGATTTAAAGCCAAGTCCTCTGACAACAAATTCACTTTCTTTCCCATTGAAACAATTTCCTTCTCTTTGCCTGCCCCAAGTACAGATCATTAGCAGAACAGGGATTACAGCTTTTAACTACATTCTAATTGAAGCCTTTCTTGGTTACTCTAATTGTTGATGCCCTCTTACCTTAAATTACCCTGCATGTAACTATGTATGAAGAGATTACCTCCCACCTAAAGAATGAGTTTCTTGAGAGCAAGAACTGTGACACTTTTTCCTTTGCCCCCCCCCCAATAAATAACGTGGTGCCTGTTATATAGCAGATACTTAATATTTTTCTTCAATGACTGTAGCTTATCATCATGACAATGCTTGCTGCACTTGATATGGGTTGAAAAATTATTACTTTCTTTCAGTGGTCTTCTAAGACAGGGCCCTAGGTGGCAACATATAGGCTTTCATTTTCTGTCTCCTCTAAAATGAAGAATCTGTCATATTTTCCAGGGAAATGATGATGAGGAGGATAATGAGAACGATGATTATAGTAAACCTGTGTGCCTGATGCATAGCAAATACTTAATACTTGTTGACTAATGTTCATTACAATTAAAAATTTCTTTACAAATGTTATTTTTTATCATCACAATACACCTTCAAGGTAGGAATTCCATTTGACGTACGTGAAAACTAAGACCAATGGGGGCAGATAGGTGGAGCACTGAATAGAGCACCAGCCCTGGAATCAAGAGGATCCAAGTTCAAATCCAGTCTCAGACTTAATTCAATAACTAGCCGTGTGACCTTGGGCAAGTCACTTAATCCCAATTGCCCTATCTTCCCCCCTGCAAAAAGAAAAAAAAAACCTAAGAACAACAAAATTAATTCCCCATGTTCACTCAGGTATACCTGAGATACCTGACATTGAATTTGAACAGAAGGCTTCCTGACTTTCTACTTTGTCATCAAAATTTCCTCAAAAACTTATTTTATCTTTACTTTTTTTCCCCTTAAGAGTAGATTTTTTCAGATTTAAGAAGCACCTGATAATCTCACTTTTCTGTATTTGTTTCTGGGAAATCCATATACTCTCAAGTTCCCTGCTATGTAAAAGCAGATAATTCTGTAGTTGGTGATGGCACCATTAAAACCTCTCAGAGAGCAAAAGGGAAGCTAAATGTGGAATAAATGACTGAAAAGAAATTCACAACATAAATTTCCCTAGCAGGGAGCTAAGGGATACAGATTCCCTAAAAGCAAATAAGACACTGCTTAGGGTTTATGGCCTATAGAAGAATAAAGACATCATCTTTTGAAGTATAAAATGCAGCTCCAGTCTGTAAAACTTATTCAAATAGTGTGTAAATGGGGAAAAAAAACACAAAAAAAGGAACTTTCTAAAGAAGCAATATGTAACATAGAGCATAGAGAATTCTTAAGGGTTGGGTTTCTAGGATTCCATATATCCCACTGAAAATGAAATAGTAGAGTACACTTTTTTTTCAGAAAATGAGAATATTTAATATCTAATTCTCAAGGTCATCAGTTGGTATTTCATAGCTAGAAGAAAACTCAGAGATCTATTCAACCATCCATCTGTCCATCTATCTGTCTCTATCTAATTATTTTAGGAGATTTTGTTCTATGAGGGAACTTTCTTAAAAATAATCTGCCCAAGGTTACAATGGGAATATCTTATGATCACAGATAACATAAGTGAAAGGAATTTAGAGATCATCTTGTCCAAATCTCTCTTTTGCAAATAAGGAAATGTAACTCCAAGAACATTAAGAGATTCTACTAAATTGGAATTGGTAGAATATGTAAGAAATGGAAACTGAACCTAGGTTCTTTGACTCCTGAGTCAGTTTTCCAAACAAGAGACATTTCAAAATTGAGTCTCTCCACGAATGAAGACTATGGTAAAATCCCCCATGAAAGAAACCATTCTATGCAGTAGTGAGAGATCAAATACTATAGTTGAAGGGACAGAAGCCCACTCCATCATGATGATTGATTGCAGCAATTAGGCATGTTTAGATCAAGGAAGAGAAATCTGGTGGGAGCAAAAACTAACAAACCATTCATTTTTGTCTTTTTCTTCAATATTTTTGAACAGAGCCAGGGAAATGAATTGCAGACTGTTAAAACTTGTCTCCTTTAATATCATTCTTTTATATTTCATTGTATGCTTAAAAAAAGGTGATTGTAGATTCTTGAAAGTGGTACTTGCTGATAGAAAAATTCTGTCCAGTCCTTTATACCTAGAAATGTTCATGGGCATATACCAGGGAAAGATTCATAAATGTCCTGAGGAGAACCTAGCTTAGCTGCTGATAAGGGGCATATCAGGCAGTGGCTGGGTACTAAGTTATGAATATATTTCATCAAAATAACTAATAAAGATGCCATAGTCATATAAGGATGCATTTTTATCTAAATTCTTCATGGCCGTCAACAGAGCTATGGAATCAGGCTTCTTTTGAAATACATAAGTATTGAAAATAGTATACTTTTACTTAATGTGGTACCTTTCTTCTGAATAGGCTTTTATATCCCACTAGGAGACATGAATAAGAGATTTCATAGAGATAGAATTGTAAACTTCAGGACTGCTTGCCCACCTTTTTGGATATGCAAATTACAAATACAAGGAAACAAGTGGGTTTTAGCAAGTGTTCGTGGGGGAATCAAAAGAGCTTTCCTACAAGAGATGGTGCTCAAACTAAATATTGAAGAAATATATAAACTCTAAGAAATAGAGATGAAACAGGAGAATATACCAAACATGGAAGACAGTCTATATTAAAGTATAGGGATGGGACAAAGAGGGTCATATATTCTGAACTATAAGAATACCAGAAAAATAATTGGAAATGCTAGAAATGCAAATTTAGGAGTAATGTAAGGTGATGATTATCTGGATTAATGTGGCATGTGAATCATGGGGCAAGAATAACTATGAAAAATGCTATAGAAGCAGGCACAGATGACCTGTCAAGTGATTAGGTTTGAAGGGCAAGATAGAGCCAGAGATGAACTTTGTCCTATACCAACTCAAAGTCACAAAATGTGTAGGAAATGTTCCAGAAATGGAAACTTAAAAGTGTTTAGGTGTATATAAGAGAATAAAGAAAGAGCAGTGTGACAAAAACCTGAAACAGATCATACACAGTACAGGTTGCAGTGGTCACAAAGATTATCAAATGCTGAAGAATTTTGAGAATGATGAGGACTAATGAAGAGTCATTGGATTCATGAGTTTAGAGATCATTAGTGGTCTTGGAGAGATCAGTTTCAGGCAAGTATAATCACAAGATCAAGAATGCAATAGCAGGTGAAGAGAAGAAAGCAATGAATATAGATAGCCTTTGTTCTAGAAATTTGGCTGTGAAATTGAGCAGAGATCAAACTATAAGGAATGTGAAAAAATAGATGTGATAGTGGAGGTCACTAGAACATAACTGAATTCCAAGATTACTCTGTTCACATTTGCCCAGTGGCATGTCATGTTTCTATGTGTTAAACACATGGAATAACAAGATCTTTCTCACAATAAAACAACCCATTTACAAAATGACATATAGAAATTCCTGGAAATTGCTGTATTATAATGAGAATTTACAGTGGTTTGAAACTTAATGACCTTGGGATACAAAAATGATATGGAGGATAAAAATTTTCAGTAAATATCAAATTTGTCATAAATAAAAATATAAGGTAATGGAAAATCACTTGAATTACACATAGCTATTTTATAACTATAAACACAGAAAATGTATGAGTGGATGATGATGTATTTCTGATGTCCTCTAGGTTTGATGCTTTATGATAGAAGATGAATTTTTTGCTTTGAGAAAATAATTTATTTTCCTTTTAAGATCATTTGTCTTTATATATTGATCCATCTATCATCCTATCATCTATCTATCCATCATATATCAATCTATCTATCTAGGTATCGATCCATTTATCTATCTATATCTCTATCTAATCTATGTATCTCTATTGTATATAAAAGAATATTGAAAATGCCATATGAGATTTTTTTTAAAGGAAACATCTATCTCTTCCAAGTAAGCGCACAGTTCCATAAAAATAATATAATTATTTGGTTACAGTCATTAAAATAGTTATAGAAAAAAAAAACTACTCCATAAATACTTTGATTAAAACAAAAAAGAGGAAGAAAAGCTTATTCTGATAATAAAAGATTATTATTCTGCACTATTTTTTTACTCTAGAGTGCAATTAGGGGAATATTTTGAGTTCAAGATTAAATATGAAAGCAAGCTATTCTTTTCAGCTTATTATAAATAGATTATTTTTAGGGTGGAAGGCAGGGCAATTAGTGTTAAATGAATTGCCCAAGGTCACATGGCTAGTAAGTATTACATGTCTGAGGCTGGATTTGAACTCAGGTCCTCACTCCAGGGCTGGTGCTCTACACACTGTGCCACCTAGCCACACCATAGATTTTTTTTTTTTTACTAATGAATTCAGTGGACCTCAAGAACATCAACTCACAAAAAGGTAAAATATAACTTTCTTTTAGTTCAAAACTTGCAAGAAGCAGTTATTGATGTCTAATATTAGGCAAGAAGATATCAAGTTATCTTTATTATTTATTATATCACAATAGCTTTTAGTTATTTAATAATAAATGTAAGCATAATTATTATAACACAACCAGAATTTACCTATCTAATCTTACAGACATGAGGTAAGAAAAAAAGGGATAAATAAACATTTTTTTCTACAAAAAGAATACATTTTCTAGTTATTTTCCTATGCCACCTGAAGACACACCTTCCTGCTTCAACCAAACAAAAAGGGGCAGGGGTAGAGGCAGGAAAGATGATTTCATTAAATCTAATCAATTACAACATCCACTCCACATATTTTTATAGATACCTGAAGAAACTAACAGGCATTGCAAGGGTGTTACAAGGCAAAAGTTGAAAAATGCTATCACCCTTCCACATTATAACTCCCCAGAAGTGGAAGGGGCCTTGGGTTATAGCATTCATTTGAAATGGGTATGTGTTGAAGCCAACTCAGATCAGCTTTGAGGAGCTGATGGATATGTGTGTGTGTATGCATGTATTTTAAATATTGTATTTAAAAATGTTTTTTTTTCAAATTACATGTCAATAATTTGGTAGTTTGTTATGGCACTGAATAAGTAAATTAATTTAGGTACAACTGTCATTTTTATTATTTTATTTATCATATTGGCTTGGCTTACATATGAGTAATTCATATTTTTCAAATTATTTAGATCTGACTTCATTTGTGTGAAAAGAATTTTATGAATATGTTCATATAGTTGCTTGGTTTGTCTTGACAGGTAAACTCCAAAGTTTTTTATCTTTTCTATTACTTCCTAATACATTGTCAATTTTTGTGAAGATTTCATGTACCTTTGAGAGAAAAAACAGAAGAGACATTATTTTTCCATTTCTATTCAATTTCCTCCAGAGCTATACAAGATCTAACTTTTCTAAAAGTCTATTCATCTCATTTACTTCTTTCTTTGTAACATTTTTCTTTAGCCTTTTCTCTTTTTAGGAAAGCTAGGTGGCACAGTGAATAGAAAACAGGACCTAGAGTCAGGAAGACTCATTTTTCTTAAGCTAAAATCTGTTTCCCTGTTTACCTGATTTGTGAATGATTTTTTTTAATAACCATCTTTTCCAGAAGATATTGTTTTTCCATCCTACCACCTCCCATGTATTGACATCAACAACAATATCAGGTAAAACATCTGATCCACTGACTGTTAATCCCAAAAATTTCTCCTAATTTCTTACAAGTTCTCTATTCTTTATTGTCTAGTGCATGAGGTAAGGTAGGCAGTTGTTTCTGGACTAGGAGTAAAAATCTGGGGAGGAAACCACAGAATTTCATAATGAGGGAAATGGAGTGTCCCAATTGATACATCTTGAATGTGTACTCAGAGACATAGTTTCAAGTCTCTAGGTCTGTTCCTTTTCACCTTCCTGTAATTTAGAGCAAGTCTCTTACCCTCTCTGACCCTCACTTTCATTTACTCATAAATAAGTTGGATTAGTTAATGTCTAAAGACCCTTCCAGCTCTAAATCAAGAATTCCTTACTATCTTGCCCTGTTCTTTCTTTGGGACTATTGTAAAAAAGACCACTTCTTTGAAGTTTGTGGGACTGGGAATAATGCAAATTATGTAAGAGTTGAATGCAATTTAGTAGAACACCTAGGATTTCAAGCACTGAAACTAGGGATACAGATGTGATTAACTGAATGCTCCTTCTAATTATAAAATATATAATTGTAGACCTAATATAGACTTCTACTTCTAGTTGATAACTGGATACAATCTAGATATCCCAGAAGCACCTTAAACTCCATATCTTTAAAATTACAACAGAATCTTTTCACTTCTCAACATAAATAATCGATTAAAATCTTATCTATAACTCAGTTCCTTCTTATTTAATCATTTCCAAAGTCCAAAGGATTCTTTCTCATAATATCCCATACATCTGCCCTGTGGTTTTTCTTCCCACTGCCAATGGACTAGTAGGTAGCCTCCTAACCAAAAGCCTACTCCATTTTCTTAGCTTAATGTATCTACCAGAGTTTCATTTCTTACCTCCAATCTATGCTTCACATTTCAGTGATCAGTCAAACACACACACACACACACACACTATTGCCTAATTTGTACCAAATTTTGCTTTAGGCAATTTTTTTTTTCTTAAGCAATTGGGGTTAAGTAACTTGCTCAAGGTTACACGGCCAGTTATTTCTGGGTGTGGTGCTAAGTATCAGAGCTCGGGTTCGATCCCAAGTCATCCCGACTCTGCGGCCGGTGCTCTTACTCAGTGTGCTACCTGGCCGCCCCTGTTTTAGGCAATTTAGGATAAACGGATAAAATATATTCTAAGCATCAGGACAAATAACCTCAGCAAAAATAAGAACAAAGGAAATGGAATGTCTTCTCTGAGTGACAATAAGTTAGCCAGTTTGATTGGATCTTGGGGAACACGGAGAAAAAGGATGTACATGTAGTCATCTGTTCTATTATACTAGAGATAGGGAAAGATTTTGAAGGCCCAATGAGGCCAGATTCATCTTTCTTCTCAATTAAACTGAACAAGTTACCCCACTTATCACAGCTGTTCAATTTCTTCTCTATTACCTCCATGCTAAAGTTCAAATTTATTGGCCTGGCATTCAATGCTGTCTGTATTGGCAACATTGTACCTTTGTTCATACCTTTTCTCCTCCTATAATCTCTAGCTTTTGAAATTCTACCCATTAATCAAGCACAATTCAAACATGACTTTCTCTCAGAAGTTTTCTCTAATACTCTACTAAGAAATCATCTTCCTTTTCTCTTTTCCTCCGAACTTTGGACTATTTGATTTGAAATTCTGTTTTTCTCTCTGTCTCTCTCTCTCCATCTCTGTCTCTCTGTCTCTGTCTCATTTTAGATTTAACCTATAATTTAATTAATTTAATTTCCTTAGAGAACTCTCAACTCTGCCAACGTGGTCTGGTGACTATTATGCAATTTACAGTCATCAGGGTTACAATGCTGCTGACAAAAACTGAAATTAGCTTGTCTTTCTTACAAAGAGTATTTTTTAAATTCTCTTTTAAAAACACTTCTAGGGAGTAGAAACAGGACTTCTGTGTGGCTCCTGCTTCCTCCTTATGCAATTCATAAATTCTCAACAAAATTTGGAGGTACAGAACCCCAAAAAATGACAAAGAGAAGCAAACCTCCTACTGAAGACAGACAGATAGGCCAGCAGAAGGGGCCAGCAATGTGCTCTCGGAGCCAAGCCCAGCCCTGCATGAGCCTGAGGTCTTAGCTTCAGGGAGACCATTACCAGCCACCAGCTAGAGAGACTTCAGATCACCAGCACCTGTGTTGGTTTCCAGAATTATCAACCCATAGATGCTAAGGACAAAATAAGAGGTCAGTGCAGTGTGGACTTTGGGGAATGGGAGTCTGTGAGTGCGATCCAGCCTTTGCCCCCTGGAGGGAGAAGCAGCTGAGCTGCTGTGGCCATGTAGCTGCTTCCATGTGGCTGCTTCAGAGCTCCTGGCCTGCAGGGGGACCAAGCAACCAGTCTGAGGTGTAATCTCTCTTGCTTTAAACTCCTTTGATCTGGATTGTAGTCTAGGGTGGAGGTTCTTGGGTGTGTGACCAATTTGACAGTGTGTGGAGTCTTCAGAGAGGTCAACCAGTAACTAATACCTCCAGTAACTGAGAAAACACCAGCAATTGGGACAAATCTCCCGTCTGGTAACAGAGTCCTACTAATTTAGGGGCAACATGAACAAACAAAGGAAGCAAAGCAAGCAGAGTAATCCAACTTCCCACACCTATTTTGGGGACAAAAAGGATCAAAGCATGGAATAGGAGGAAGACAGTGAAGTCAGATCTCCTGTACCAAAATCTCAAAGAAGAATATGATTTGATTACAGGCCATAGAGGAGCTTAAGAAGGATTTTGAGGAATCACTAGGTTAGGCAGTGAATAGAGCACCAGTCCTGAAGTCTGGAAGACCTGAGTTCAAATGCGACCTCAGACACAACACAAAAAGCTAGCCGTGTGACCTTGGGCAAGTCACTGAACCCCAATTGCCCTCCAAAAAAAAAGAAGTAGAAAAATTTTGAAAACCAAATAAAAGAAGTGGAGGAAAATTTGAGAAGAGAAATGAGAACGATATAATAAAACTATGAAATGAGAGTCAACAACCTGACTGAAGAAAATATCACCTTAAAAAACAGACTAAATCAGATGGCAAAAGAGGCTCAAAAAGACAATGAGGAGAAAGGTGCCTTAAAAAGCCAATTTTGCCAGAAGGAAAAAGAACCTCAAAAGCTCACTAAAGAGAATCATTCCTTCAGAATTAGATTGGAGCAAATGGAAGCTAGTGACTTTATGAAAAATAAATATATTATTAAACAGATCCAAACAAATGAAAAATAGAAGGTCATGTGAAATATCTCATTGGAAAAAGCACTGACCTGGAAAATAGATCCAGGAGAGATAATTTAAAAATTATTGGACTACCTGAAAGCCATGATTAAAAAAAGGAACCTAGAAATCATTCTTCCATGAATTCTCAAGGAAAATTGCCCTGATGTTTTTGAATCAGAGGGCAAAACAGAGGTTGAAAGAATCCACCGATTACCTCCAGAAAAATATCTCCAAAACAAACTTCCTAGAAATATTATAGCCATGTTCTGGAATTTCCTGATCAAGGAGAAAATATTACAAGCAGCCAGGAGGAAACAATTTGAATATTGTGGAAATAGAATTAAGGTAACACAGGATCTGGCAGCTTCTACACTGAGGGATCAAAGGCCTTGAAATATGATATTCCGGAGGCCAAAGGATCTGGGATTAAATCAAGAATCACCTACCCAGAAAAACTGAGTGTCATGTTTCAGGGGAAAATATTGTCATTAAATGGAATAGAGGACTTTTAAGCATCCTTGATGAAAAAACCAGAGGTGCATAGAAAATTCGACATTCATATAGAAGCAGCAAGAGAACCATGAGAAGCTAAACAGGGAAAAGAAATCATAAGTAATGTATCAAAGTTGAAATATTTCCATTCCTAAATGGAAAAATGGTCATTGTATCTTATGAAACTTTTCTCAGTATTAGTTGAAGAGAATAGAAATGTGCCTGTGTTTGTGTGTGTATATGTATACATACATTTATTTGTATATATAAAAGGATATTTGGGAATATGAATACATATGCGAGTATGTATGTATATGTGTACAGGTATATATAGACAGAGGGCATGGGACCAATTCAATAGGAAGGGATGATACTTAAAATGTGAGATTAAGAGGTGAGAAAGGAATATAATGAGAAGGGATGAGGAGAGAAAGAATGCAGTAAATTATCTCCTTAAGAAGAGGCAAGGGAAAACTGTTACATTGAAAGGGAAGAACAGGAAAGCAAAAGAGAATGAGTCAACTTTATTCTCATTTAATTTAGCTTCAGGATGGAATGGAATAAACACTAAATAGGGTATCTCACCCTACAGGAGAGAATCGGAGAATGGGTTGAGAGGGAGGATTATGGAAGGGAGGGCAGGCTGGGGGGGAAGGAAGTTGGAAGCACCTACATTTGAAAAGGGACAGGATCAAAGTAGAGAATAGAACAAGTGGGGGGTGGGATAGGATGGAGGGAAATATATTCAGCCTTTCACAATATAACCACTATGGAAATTTTTTGCATAGCTCCCCATGTACAATCTATATTGAATTGCTTATCTTCCTAATGATGGTTGGTGATGAGGAGTAAGTGAAATAATCTGGAACTCAAAGTTTTAAAATCAAATGTTTGTGCACACACACAAACACACACATATATACATATACATACATATATATGTATATATATATATACACATAATTATTATTTTGCATGTAACTGGGAAACAAAATATACAGGCACTGGGGCATAGAGATCCAGGGGATAATCAGTGGGAATGCTGTGTTGGGCTGGTGGGAAGGGAAAAATGGGGAGAAAACTTGTAACTTAAAATCTTGCAGACATGAATGATGTAAACTAAAAAATAAAAGAGAGAGAAAAATGAAAAAAAAAAGTAACACTTCTCATCAGGCCCATTGATATTCTTAAGTTTCATTGAATGTATGATCTTACTGATATAGTTCCCCCATGATGTTGATGTTAATGCTGATGATGGTTCTAAAACATCTCTGGCTACCATTATAATAGCATTTATAGGAAGTAAACAATGGGTTACTAAGGCAGTGGACATTTTAACATCATTTTTTTTCTGTGTGTAGCCAAATAATTAGTTATTAAAGAAAAGGTCAAACTCAATATCAATTCTAAAGGGATGGCATGAGGAAAAGTCATCATGGATAATCAGAGCAATTCCAGACCAACCTACTTAAGCAAGTATTTATAAAAGAGAGGGAGGGATGGAGGAATGGAGAGGAAGAATGAGGAGAGGGAAAGAGAGAGAGAGAGAGAGAGAGAGAGAGAGAGAGAGAGAGAGAGAGAATCTCCAGAATTTTCATACAACTAATGAAAGGAAAAATAGTTCCCTTATTGCAGGCTTCAAAAGAAATACACTTTTCTGTTTTGGGTACCTGAATCAGAGTTTGAGAAAGGCTTCCTGCCTCTGAGCCCAGCAGTCTACACATTATATATGCTATATCTGATACTGGGTTGACAAAATTTATAAGATCCTCAAGCATCAGTTTCCCAAATAGCCTCAAAGGGCGAAGGTTTTGAATGAACAGCAAATAACAAAGATGGGAAGATCATCCTAAAATATGACTAAGAAGATATGAGCAAATGTCACCATATTTTTGCATCTACAGCACCCCATACTGGAATATACTTCTTCTCCCCTTGGCCTCATGTAATCCCTCTCTTCCTCAAAGACACAGATAAAGTGCCACTTCCTATAAGAAGTTCTTCCAGATCACTCAATTGCTATTGCACTCAACTGTGGATAGATTCTCTTTGAAGAATAATGGAATGATTTTTTTAAGGAATTGGACAAGATTAGTAAGAATTACATGGATTGGAATGCTCTGACAGTGAAAAGAGTTTCCATCTAAATGAGATAAAAGTTTCGTTGACATGTTAAAATATGAACTAGTTCACTTAAAAAAAAACATATCTAAAGGTTATCTGGTTCAAAACAACATTGGAAGCCTTAGCAAGTTCAATGACCTTCTCATATCCCAGATTCTTACATGATGGTTTCAAAGGTCAAAGTCTCTTTCTTAAAGCATTTTTAAAGATGAAACACAGTAACTTTTCACAATCCCCTTGTTCTTCCAAATGAAATAGCTGATAGCTAATGGGGTGATTGTTGTACTGAAATTATTCTTAATAAGGTCGCAGTTACATTGCCATTAAAAAGACCACATTTATTGGAATCAAATAAGATTTTATCCAACATTTTTAGAAATAAATTGCAATTTATCAGAAAAAAGCACATCTTCTCTACCATTTATTCATTCATAATCTAGAGGAAATTATCTGGATGATTTAGACAAACACCTGCCATAATTGAATGAGAATTTATCTTGTCTTACTTGTGAAAATTGAAAAGAAAGTCAGATAAAAGAGATGACTAACTGTTCCACTCTACATAATGCATGCATTTACTCTCCATGTGACCTTGGGAAAGACATGCTGTCTCTTTGTGAATCAACATCCTCAGGTTTAAAATCAGGACATTTAACAAGACGACCCCTGAGGCTCCTTCAACATCTATATCTATGATCTTATAATCCTATAATGTAATATCCTTGCCTAGATGTCTGGATCACAAATGTTGACTACTAAAATATTATATATATATATATGTATATATATATGTATATATATATATTTGAAATGTTTCATTAAATAATGATCAACAATATAAGTAATTAGTCTTGCTTACTGACTATATTTTATGTTAATTAACTAACGTATATCAAATCACAATTTTGTCTTAATGTCACAGATTTAAAGCTAAAAGAACCCTCAGAGTCTACTGAGTGCAACCACCTTATTTTATTAATGAGAGTAAAGAGAAATGATTTACCCAAGGCTGTACAGGCAAGTTGAATAAGTTGGATTTGAACACATGTATAGGAAGTCAAATATGAAATACAAAGAACAGATGTAATGTTTTAGGGGTTATATGAGTAAAAGAAGGCAAGCATCAGACAGACAAAATTGTTTTGTAGCTGAAGCCACTGGTTAAATTCTTCAGTTGGGGTAAGAAGTAGAGAGGGTGTCATTCTTCACAGAATCATTACCTATTAGGTTTATAAGAACTATCAACCACCAACTAATTTAATATGTAACTTACAGTATCCTTTATAAAATCCCATGAAGTATCTAGCTCAGAGTTTCCCAAAATTATTTGGCCTACCACCCCTTTACAAATATTATTCAGCAATACCCTGGAAATTTACTTTCTTTAACCCTTTAATGTTTCATTTTTGTTAATTTGTATTTTCTCAAAATATGTAAAATGTATATATTTTAAAAATGATAAATCTTAAACTTAATAGCTTATATTAATTTTATGGATTTTTTTTCTGCTTTGAAATTTTGACGACAAAACATTGCATCATGTAATCATATAGGATCATATTGTAAACAAAGCATTGCATTCACATTTTCCTGCTAATGCATACTGGACTTCCTGGCAATATGTGACCCACTTGTTTGCCAACACTTGCTTGTTAAGCCCTTTTGGCAAACTTAACCACTGATCAGTTATAATTTGAATTTTAAGTGTTCATTTGGAAAATAATATAATCACTATAACTTTAAGTCTGTTACACAATCAGTGAAATAAGTGTACATGGTTTTTCAAATTATTTTCTCTTTTTCTCCTTAAGCTTACACTGACACCTTATTTTTATCCAAATTCCCTCAATTTCACCCAGGGGTTTGTTTTATCACCACCATCACCATCATCACCATGACTTCTCCCCTGCCCCCTGACCCTGTGCTTGAACTAGCATTTTGGGACCTATTTTTAATTTGAGACCTTTGATGAAGGGGAAGCTAACTCCTAAGCTAGTCAATTCAAGAAGAATTCTAATTAAGTGCTTTTTTTCTATCAGAAACCTTAATTTCCACCTTATCAATTTATTTCAATGGCTTCTGCACCTTGAGACCAATTAGAAAAATTAAATATTTCTTCCTCAGGAAATACATACAGATATATGAAGCCAACTGTCCAAAGGTATGATTCTGATCCCATATTCCTGAATCATCTCTTTTCCAATCTAAACATTCCAAAGTCCTTTGACTCATTGTCATATGACAGGATCTCTAGCCAACCCATGACTTTGATTTACATCCTTCATATATACCCCAGGTGAGCAAAGTACTTTCTAAAATGGGAAACTAACAACAATACAATTGTTCTTTCACCATAGCAGAAGATGGAGGTACTGTCATCTCTGCTGCAGCCTCTTTTAATATAGCCCAAGTTGACTTGAAATTTGAGGACTTAGCCTTGACAACATTGTTAGGATTGGTTATTAAATGATCCTTTTACTCAGAACTATCTACTTGTGACTGTCCTGTATATCGTGCTATTAGTTTTTTTCCTAAAGGATTAATTTTACAGCTTCCAATATGGAATGAATGAAAACATGTATTAATTTGAATATTCCAAGAAGTGTTCTCGTCACTGGTGATACAAGTACAAACTCAAAAAAGAATCTCTGCCTTTAAGGAACTTATTGTCTATTAATTGGAGACAAAGGCTGATACTATAAGCAATCTGGGAAAGCAAGGAATAGTTTACCTGTCAGATTTGAGGAGAGGGGGATACTTTATAACCAAATAAGAATTAGAGAGCATTAATAATGCAAAATGGATAATTTTGATTGCATTAAATTTAAAAGCTTCTGTACAAACAAATCCATTGTAACCAGAATTAGGAGGGAAGTGGAAAATTGGGAAAGAATTTTTATAACCTATGTCACTGATAAACAACTAATTTCTAAAATATACAGAGAATGGAGGAGTCAAATCTATAAGAATACATTTCATTCCCCAATTGATAAATGGTCAAAGGATATGAACAGGTTGTTTTCAGAGGAAGAAATTAAAATATTTGTAAGTATATGAAAAAAATGCTCTAAGTCACTATTGATTAGAGAAATGCAAATGAAAACAATTCTGAGGCATCACATCTCACCAGTTAGATTGGCTAAGATGACAAAACAGGAAAATGACAAATGATGGAGAGAATGTGGACAAATTGGAACACTGATGAATTGCTGGTGGAATTGTGAACTGATCCCAAACATTCTGGAGAGCAATTTATGCCAAAGGGCTATAAATAAGTTCATACTCATTGACCCAGCAATACCACTTCTAGGGTTGTATCCCAAAGAGATCATAGAAATGGGAAGAAAACATATATGTACAAAAATATTTATAGAAGCTCTTTTTGTGGTGGTAAAGATTTGGAAATTAAGGGGGTGTCCATCAATTGGAGAGTGGCTGAACAAGTTGTGGTATATGCATGTTATGGAATAATATTGTGCTATAAGAAACAAGGAGCAGATGGATTTCATATTTACCTGGAGAGTCTCATATGAACTGATGCTGAGTGAGAAGAGTAGAGCCAGGAGAAATTTGCACACAATTACAGACACAACATATGTGTGATGACCAACTCTAATAGTCTGTACTGTTCTCAGCAATCCAGAGTTACAAGTCAATCCCAAAAGACTCATGATGGAGAGATATTTCCACATCCAGAGAAAAGAACTGAGATTGAACCCAGTTTGAAGCAAACTATCTGCTCTTTCACTTTTTCTTGTTTGTTTTGTTTCCTCTTTCCCATTGTTCATTCCATCTGATACAATCCTTCTTTATAACCTGACTAATGTGAAAGTATTTGCAGATAATCTATTTGATTGTATTCCACCATGGGTGGGGGGAGGGGGGAAGGGAGAGAAAATTTGAAACTCAAGGAATTGTGGAAATGAATCTTGTAAACTAAAAGTAAACAAATTAATAAAGACAAAAAAAGAAATAAAAATGTGGCTGTTAATATATATATATATATATTAGGAAGTTATGGCTTATGAGGAATATTTTTATTTGGTGATTCACAAAAATGGTGAGAGGAGTAGATTGGCATGATATTTCTAGGAGCAATTGTTCCTGAAAATATCAGATGGGGAGTAACCTTGAGTTGGAAATCATTAACCTGAAGTTATAAAATACTGCACATATGATGAAATAAGCTAGATTTTGAGCAACAAGGATCTCTTTAGTGAACTCCCATCTTAGCTCTCCAGATATTTATTTATCTGATATTATTTTCTCAATCTCTGAATGAAACGTACATAGAATATTGCACACTATAAAAATCTATCTTCACTGTTTATCCACATAAATAGGCAAACACTAGTACACTTGGATTCCCTAAAAGACAAATATTAATAACATTGACCAAGAATATTTTTTTTAATTTTGTGACAAAAATTTCAGTATATGTCTACATTAACTCAGTACAATTCTCATTCATGAGAAATATGTATATGCTTCTAATAGTAATCTATTTAAAAAGTGAGAAAACCTGTCATGAATTGAAAACAAACTACACTTGAATCTACATTTTATGAAAGTACCCTTTAAAACAAAATTCGGCATAAAAGTCCATTGTAAATTTAGAAAATATGTCCACCAAGAGGCTGGTTGGTTATTCCTGCAGATGACAGGAACACCAAACTAATATTCTCTTGAATTTTCTCTGACCATTCAATACACTTCAGACCTTGTAAATGTTCATTTTTCTGTTCCCAAAACATCCTCAGCTTTGTATATCATTTGCATATTTCATCTAGAAAGTACATATTTCACCCCTAAAAGTCATACACTATCCGAATAGGTAAGCATACCTTGAGAGGAAAATGTTCAGTGGTCAACAAATTTACATCCCAGTGTTTAATTGGAACTGCTGAAGGAATTATTCCTTTTTTACTCAAATAAAGTCCCAATCAGGGTCTCAAATGAACAGTAAAATAAAAATCACCAAAGAGTCAGGATGATGTATTTAATTTCTGATTTAACATATCTTCTATGTTGTAGTAGAAAAGATCACTGAAATTACTGCCTGAAAACCAGAACTGGAGTTTGACTTATATCACTTACTTCCTCTGTTACCTTGAGCAAATAATTTCTTTGTTTCTCACTTTATTCTTATGCTAAATGGGAACAATTATACTAAACTACCTGTTTCACAGGGTTATTATAGATCATAACAGAATAAACCATTATCTAGATGGGGCATTGGATATCATCCAGTTCATTCCACTCATTTTGCAAATATATAGAGAGAGTCATTTAGGTTAAATGATTTGTATAAAACCACACAGATTTTAATGTCAAATGTAGGAATTGAATCAATGTCTTTACTGTCAATCTATGTTTTTTTACTTTTTGGAGGGGGGAATGTAGGGAAATTGGGGTCAAATGACTTGGCCGAGGTCACACAGCTAGTGTGTGTGTGTGTGTGTGTGTGTGTCTGTGTGTGTCTCTGTGTGTGTGTGTGTGCACTAAGTGTCTGAGGCCAGATTTGAAATCAGGACTTGTTGACTCCAGGACAGCTGCTCTACTCACTTTGCCACCTAGCCACCTCTATCAATCTATTTCTAAAAGAAAAAAAAAAGTAATACCACATGATTATCAGAAGTACAGATGACACAAAGCTGGAAGGAATAGCTAAAATGCTAGACAATAAAGTCAGGATAAAAAATAATTTTCGCAGAGTAGAGCACTGGACTGAATCTACTAAGATTCAATTCAGGAGGGATAAATATAAATGACAGAACCACAGAATTAGAGAATTGGAAGAGACCTAAGTGGCTGTCTAGGTGTAATGGGAATGTAAATTTAAAGATCTTCCCTGCCCCTAGGCTAAAGTGCACCTGGAGCTTGGGGTAGGAGGCTTGTTTTTCATGTAGATACTTTTTGATTGGCCAGTGGGTCCAAAAGGTTGTTACATTCTCTGAGCCAGGAGAAGGCTATATAAGCCCTGATGTGAGGCTTTGTTTTGGGGCTCACTTTGAGAAATGTTCTGTGATTTGATCAGATGAAACTCTGGAAAGCCGTTGTCCAGAGCCCCCCAGCTTTGAAAAACCCAGATGTTGAAACCCAGATGTTGATTTGGTATGGATGTAAAGGCTGGACAGTTTGGAAAGCTGTCTACTTGATCTGTTTCTGTCTTGATAATTCTGCCTCTCTCTTGTGTCTCTCCAAATCTATGTCACCAGCTCCTCCCAGTTCAGCACTCTCTTTTCACATCAACAAGTCCATCCCATAAATGGGATTAACAAGCTCTGGGTTTTCACACAATCAAACCAAAAACCAAGCCAATACAGGGGAATCTTTAAATGCCATTACTATTATGCTAGGTCAACCCAGACAGGAAGAAACACAAGAGTATGTTCAAGACAGGTCATATCAATTCATAATAACATACTGTTCAATTTTCAGTCTGAGCATTTGTACTTTTCAAATAAGAAATTACTGCAGATAAGAGTTTGAATTATAATTTTACTGATGGTCTAAGTTTAAGAAAATGGTTAGAAAAATGTTAGTAAAGCAAATTAAACATAAATGTGTATCATGTGTATAATTTTTGGAAGAAAATTAATAACACATCTATGAAAGGATTCTCACTATTATATAGGTATGTATGTGTATATACATTATAAACTATTATATGTTGTTAGAATATGCAATATAATTATACATGCAAAGATGTATTCTTATATAATATTCTACTATCTACTGTTATACTATGTGATATAATTACATATACACATGCATGTATATGTGTATAATATTGTTCTGCTGCGTGATCTAAATTTATCTCTCTATAATATCACAAGCCAACATATAATTCATATCCATACATACAACTTCTTCTGCAGGACCTCAGAAGAGTTTGTCTAAATTGGTCTCTTTGTAATTTTACTTTTGGTCCTTCTCTCTGGTACCAAAAAAGAACAGTTTCTAGTGATCTTTTAATTACTTTGTCCTCTACCTCAAAAAATTCTTTTATAATTATATAAAAACATTCATTTTTACTTCACCTAACCTTCATATGGTAAACTATAAAAGCCCTTCACTGCCCTGCTTTATCTTCTCTAGATAGCTTTTCAGTGTTTTTTTCCCCTTAAAAATTACATCCAGTATTGAACAAAACTCTACAAGTAGGTGTGATGAGGAAAAGGATAGTGGGATTCCAAATCCCTTATTCTTGGAAGCTATGGATATATTTGGTATTAGGTCAACTAACAGGTATATTTCAAGTAGTGCTAAGAAAGAGAATCACAACCAAATCACAGATTATAAATGTAAAATATTCAAGCTATTGGAACAGAAACTCTTTCAAGATGGCTTTTTTTTTTCTTGTGCTTACCTCATGCTTAGGATAGGTATTTCTTCCTTCTTAATCATCATCATCATAACCATCATCATCACCATTATCATCACCATCATCATCATCTTTATCATTTACATAGTGTCTCCTATGTACCAGGCATTTTACTAAAAGCTTTACAAATAATTTCTCATTTGATCCTAATCACAAGTGATGCAAATATTCTCATGTTAGATTAGAGGGAATTTATGCAGACAGAAATTAAGTGACTTGCCCAAAGTCAAAGCCAGGAAGTGTCTGAGAGTAAAATAGAACTTTTATTCTTGCCTCCATACCCAGTCTTCTATCCACTGTGCCACCTAGTAGTTACCTAGAATTGAACCAAAACTGCTAATAAGCAGAGAGTACATACAATATAAATGGAAACAGTACTTATGATGATACATTGTAGATGCTGGAAGCAATGAAGTAGAAAAGAAGGATTCCTATGCACTTGTTACTGTGGGAGAAGTTATATTCAGCACCCAGAATAAAAATGTCAAAGGTAATAGTTCACTATGTAGAATTCATCAAGTCAGAAGTGAAATGGATCAACTGTCATTACTGAAACTAGTGTGAATTTCTTTAGCTAATTACCCTCTTAGAGATGATCATATAATACTTCTACTCACTATCACCAGACAGAAAACAGAGAGGAGCTAAAATTCTTAGTAATGAGTTAATGTTTTTCAAGAAGGCATACTGATTTTCAAGTATCAAGCAATTTGCTTTATACTAAACAGCAATAATCATTTCCACATTTTGAACCACAAGATTTAGAAAAAATAATTCTCTAAATCACAGATCAAGCAATTAGATTACAAAATTCTAGTGGTCCATATAAATATAGACCACTATTTTTTTAGATCACTATTAACATCTAAAAACAACTGGAAATAAACCTTAAATGGTGATTTAGAGACTTTAATCAAATCTATAGTTTATATAGAAAGCAAATCTAATTTAAAATGAGCCCTCTCCTTTAAAAAGTTCCATTCCACTCATTTCCATGTTCTTGTCAATAGCACTCTCATTTTTAAAATCATCGCCCCCTCTTATCCCCTTCCCTCGTAATTTCCTGTAGGTTAAGATGCCCAGGTGAGTGTGTATGTTATTCCCTCCTTAAGCCAAATTCAATGAGAGTAAGGTTGTCCCATTCCCTTTCACCTTCCTTCTCTTCCTTCAAATTGTAACAGCTTTCACTTTCCTCTTTTATATGAGATAAATTACCCTATTCTATTTCTCCCTTTCTCCTTCTACCATTTATTCCTCTCTCACCTCTTAATTTTATATTTTTAGAAATCATTCCCTCATTCAACTGATCCCATGTCATCTGTGTGAGTATAGATAGATGTGTATGTACTTATGTGTATATAAATTTATATGTATACACATATACACACAGTCACATATGCATTTATACATTCATAAACCATCCTATACATAAATATGTGTGTATGTACAATTCAAGTATCCCCATACTGAGAAAAGTCTGAGTTATAATTAATTGTTTTTCCATGTAGGACTGGAAATTATTCAACTTTCATAAGTTCATCATGGTTTCTTTTTCCTGTACCTTCTCATGTTTCTCTTGCTTCTTGTATTTGAATTCCAATTTTCTGTTCAGCCCTGTTTTTTGAATCAAAAATACTTCAAAGTGCTCCCCGCGGAGAAGGAAAAGGCCCAAAGGCTCCCAACTACATGGACCCCCGGGCTTTCAGGGTTGCAGCACCGTGTAGCTTGGCTTTCCTTTCCCTGGACTGAGCAGAAATGGATCTTCAAAGTTCTACACAAGATCCTGAGACAATAGAAGATAATTCCCCTGTCTATGTCGGCAGAGAAGAAGACATTAAAAAAATCTCAAAGAATGACAGCTGTAGTCCATGACAGAGAAGTTGTCATTTTCTATCACAAAGGAGAATATCATGCTATGGATATTCACTGTTACCATTCAGGAGGACCTTTACATTTGGGAGAAATACAGCAAAGACCCTGTGAAGCATGTACTATTATCCTCATTTTATAGATGAGAAAATCAAGGTTCATAAAGGGATTTTGATGGCTGGGAATGTATTGTTTGCCCCTGGCATAAAAACAAAATTACCTTATCAACAGGAAAAGGACTATATCAATCTATAAACCCTAAAGATCTATCAGCAGCACCCAAATGGTGTTCCAAAGGAGTAAAGCAAAGAATCCATACTGTGACTTGAAAAATGGGCATATTTATGTGACTCTTTCTAAGGCTTCAGATTTTAAGTGTGATTCTGATTTCTATGCCACTGGGCAGTTTAAAGTAATTCAAAGACTTTCTACTCTGAAGAAAGTTCCTGATTTTAAAAATATATGACAATAATGAAAAAATATTTTCCTATGTGTGGAAAGTATTTTCAGAAAATTCTATATAAAAGGCAATAAATAGAATTAATCTGGTATAAATGTATCATAAAAAAAAACAAAAAAATGGTAACTCAGAGAAGCCTAAACAGGAATGTATATGAAACAAAATCGATGACACATGTTCTTTGTCAGAATACTCATTGACATAACCTTGCCTAAAAAAAAAAAAACAACCAAGACATACCTCAGGAAATTGGAAATAAAGGTGCCTTTTAATTTCAACTGATTGAAATAGAAATTAATACGATGGAAAAAATGTATACTGTAAGAAATTATGAATATGAATATAGAGAAGTATAAGAAGACATATGAATTGATTTAAGCAGAGCCAGGAAAACAATGTGCACAATTACTATAACGCGAATAGAAAGAGTAGCAAAGACAAAAAAATAACAAATAAAACAATCTAAACTAGAAGTGTGTAATGATAATGACCAAACTGAAACTGAAACAAGAGATAGAAGAACGCTCCTCCTTTCTTTCTTCTCAGAGGCAGGAGACTAGATGCAAAACACTGAATGATGTCGCTTTTGATTGATATGTTGATTGATTTTGCTAAAAATTTTTCCCCATTTTTTTCTTTTTATTATAAGACATTATTCTCTGGGTTGGGGAGGAAAAGATATATTTAGTAATAAAGGTCTTGCAAGAACAAAATATATCAATTTTTAAAAGTAAAATAAAAGATGTACCTAAAATGGAAGCAACACCACCCAGACAGTCATCATATAAATGTTTTATAGTAATTAAGTTGATAATAAAAGCAGAGGTTCAGACTAAAACAAAACAGTAGTGGGGGTTATGGTATTAAAAATGACTTTTTCTTTTTTAGTCATAGCCAATTAAATTAAATATCACGGTGTTACCATTGTATAAAATCCCACAATCAAACATATCAACTCCAATTAATTCTTATATAGGATAATTGATAAATATGAAATCTAGTTTTAAGACATTAAAGATATTTTAATATTTAACAATGTTGATCAACTGAAAAAAAATACTTCAAAGTCTTCTATTTCATTGAATGACCATAATTTTCCCTGAGATATCATACTCAGTTTTGCTGGGTAGGTGATTCTTGTTTTAATCCTAGCTCCTTTCACCTCCAGAATATTTTATTGCAAGCCCTTTGACCTGTTCATGTAGAAGCTGCTAGATCTTGTGTTATCCTGATTGTGTTCCCACAATACTCAACTTTTTTCTTCCTGACAGGCTGTAATATTTTCTCCTTGACCCAGGAACTCTGTAATTTGGCCATGATATTTCTAGGAGTTTTCTTCTGGGGATCTTTTTCAACAGGTGATCAGTGAATTCTTTCAATTTCTATTTTGCCCTCTGGTTCTAGAATATCAGGGAAATTTTCCTGGAGAATATCTTAAAGGATGATTTTCTATGCTCTTTTTTTTTTTTTTTGACCATGCCTTTCAGGTAGTATAGTGATCTCTAAATTATCTCTCCTGGATCTATTCTCCAGGTCAGGAATGTTTCCAATGAGATATTTCACATTGCCTTCTATTTATTTTTCATTTGTTTTGTTTCTGTCTTATAGTATCTTGATTTCTCATAAAGCAATTAGCTTCCATTTGCTCCAGTCTAATTTTGAAGGAATTACTCTCTTCAGTGAGTTTTGGAAATTCATTTTCCATCTGAGCAATTTACATTTTAAAGCATTCTTGTCCTCACTGGCCTTTTGGGCCTCCTTTACCATTTGAGTTAATCTATTTTTAAGGTGTTATTTTCTTCAGTATTTTTTTTTGGTCTCCTTTAGCAGGCTTTTGACTTACTTTTCTTCATTTTCTTATATCATTCTCATTTATCCTTCCAATTTTTCCACCACTTCTCTTACTTGACTTTAAAAATCCTTCCTGAATTCCTCCATGCACTCTAATCAGTTCATATTTTTCTTCGAAGCTTTTGATGCGGGAGTTTTGACTTTGTTGTCTTCTTCTGGCTCTATGTTTTTATCCCCATAAAAGGATTCGATGATCTAATTCAGCTTCCTCTGCTTACTCATCTTGCCAGCCAATTACTTGACTTTTGAGCTCTTTGCCATGGTAGAACTCTGCTTCCAGAGTGGAGAGAGCTGGGCCCCAAAATTCTTGTTTTGTCTTTTTTTTAATGTTAGAAATCTGAGCAGGGTGCCCTCTCTATAACCACCACAAGCTCTGTCATACTGGCATTCTTCACCCCAGGATTACTGCTCAAGACTGAAACCCAGATCTAAGCAGGTCAAAGCAAGAGTGATTACTCTCTGAATGGTCGCTTTGTCCCTCCACAATCTGCAGGGCAGGAGCTCAGGAGGCAGCCATGTTTCAGCAGCTACAGCCACTAAGCCTCACCCCTGGGGCAGGGGCTGGACTATGCTCTTCTCCAACTTCCAACAGAGTTCCCTATCAATCTTGTACTTTCTCTTTGGTGTTTATGGGTTGAGAAACCTGGAAACCTCCACAGCTGCCAGTGATTCACTCTCCTGAAGTCTGCTTTGAACAATCTGTGGCCCTGGTCAGGGCCACTTGAGTCTGGGCCCCCTGGCTCATGCTGGACTGCCTTTGGCTTCCAGCCTGGCTGAAAGACCCTTCCTGCCTGTCAGCCAGGCTGCCTTCAGCAGGAGATTTGTCTCTGTTTCTCACTATGTGGTTTCTATAGCTCTGAAATTTGTTTAGAGTCATATTTTACAGGTATTGGAGGTAGTTGGTATGGGAGCTCAACCAGGTTCCTGCTTTTCTCCACCATCTTGGCTCTTTTCCCAAACTTCCCTTCTCTAATCTCTAATGAAGAAGCCTCCCTGCTCCTTGTACTTTCCCATAAGTGGAATAGAAGCTCCTAGAGACCAAGGTCTGTTTTTCACTTGCCTTTTAATCTTCAATGTCTATCACAATGCCTCATAGACAATTAATGCTTAATACATATTTCTCACTACTAAATTGATGGACTCTCTCCAGATTGAAAAAGAAATAGAGGTATACACAGACACACACACACACACATACCTACAGATATGTGTTTTTTTTCCCATTAAAAAAACATTTTTAATTTATTCTTTAAAATCACACCTCTAAAAAGTGAAACAATATATTCTTAGCAATTTTTAAGGGGGAAAAAAGCAGAAAAAGCCACTATTTCAGGAAACTTTCCTAATTCAAATGCTATAAAAAGATTAAAAAAAAATAAGCCCCACCTACCACTACCAGCACCACATGATGACACCGACAAATTCCTGATCACAAAACTATTTTTTCCACTACACTTATTTGGATTTAGAAGAGGAACAGGAAAGCTATGGCCATTTTTCAATTTAAAGATAAGCTGAATCCTTACCACTTTTCAAGGACAAAAATTGTAAAAGCACCACTCTGGGTTCTGTTCTTCTACAAAGAAATGCTGCTAGTACTTGGTCTCTATTATTTGGTGCTTAAATTCAAGAAGAATTGAAATTTGATGAAGCTGGAGGGGAGGGGGGGACAGTGAGGTGGCACAATGAGTAAAGTGACAGCCCTGAAGTAAGGAGGACCAGAGTTCGGTTCTGGCCTCAGACAATTAACACCCCCCCCCCCACACACAACAACATAAATCTATCCATGTAAACTTGGGCAAGTTACTTAACCCCAATTGCCCTCCAAAAAGCAAAAAAAAAAAATAAGAAATTTGATGAAGGACTTCATCTCATTTTAGGAAAAACAAATGTTCATCAGTTAAGAAAATGATGTGATGTCCCAGATCAAAAGGAATAGATAACCGAACCATCTTGGCCCTATACAAGAAACATGGAAGTAGCATCAACATTGGAATTCAATTTGTCAATTTGCCTCCTTGATTTGGACAGTAAACCTTTTTTTTAATTAAATAGAGTTTACCCAATTTGCTTCCAAAACCTGATATGTTCTCATGGGCAAAAATACTGATTAATTCCACTTAATATGTGCTATACCAAAAATAACTTATTTGGTATTTCTAGTATTTTATGCTTACTTATTTTAGTATTGTGTTCCTCAAACCCCTTTTCCCTACATTATCAGAAAAAAAATCATGGGTGGCTAGGCGGTGGAGCAAATAGAGCACTGGCCCTGGACTCAGGAGGACGTGAGTTCAAATCCGGCCTCAGACACTTAACACATACTAGCCCTGTGACCATTGGCAAGTCACTTAACCCCAATTGCTCTGCAATTCTCTCTCCAAAATAAAGCAATATATAAATAAATAAAACAACTTAGAGTAACACATACATATGTCTGCTTATATAATTAGGGTGAATACATTTAATTTAATTTTTTCTATATTACCTAAGAAATTACAGAATCCTGAATGAAAATAATGTAGATTTCACAAAATGCACTCTGTCTTGCTATTCTACATAAACCCTACAAAAAGACCAATTATCTGATTTAATTTGAAGAGCAAACATAAACTTAAATTTGTCATGTGCAGCTACTTCTTTCTATGTTTTTATTTTTCCTCCAGGGAAATGTGGTAGAACCTCTGACAAAAAGTTCAGGTCTTTCCCCACCCATATGACAAGACAGAGCAAAGCTGGCTAGTACTCATTAAAATGTATGTGTACACACACACATGCACTCATATGCATATACATATATACACATGTATACATACACACTGTGTGTATGTATGTGTATATATACATACACAGTGTGTATGTGTGTGTTTGAGTGATGTATATCTAGAGGAAAGGTAATGTGCTTGTGCCATATTGCTTTTCTCCCCAACCACAGCTAGAAATTCATACACGCATGCACACTGTATATGCATGTGTATATTTACATATACACATACATACTACATACACACACTGTATATGTATGTGTATATGTACACATACATATACATATGCAGTGTGGATGTGTGTGTGTGTGTGTGAATTTCCAATTGTGGTTGGGGAGAAAAGAAGCAATATGGCACAAGCACATTACCTTTCCTCTAGATATACATCACTTTCCTCTAGCCTCTAGTTTGTAAAGGATGATTGATCATGAATGGGCATCAAGGCTAGATGTCTGACAACTTGATTCCACGCTTTGTACATTGAAACTTCTTTCCTAATAAGATATGCCTTATTTTTTTTTTATTAAATGTGAGGCAGAATAATTTTCCATATCTCATTTTTAATAGTTGTGGTAGTAGTACTAGTAATAGTAGTAGTAGTGGTAGTAGCAGTAGTAGAAGCAGTAGTAATAGTAGTAGTAGTGGTGGTGGTGGTGGTGGTTATAGTAGTAGCAGACATAATAACATTTGTGAGAGGAGGGAAAACTTCTCAGGATGGTTGACTTCCCTCCCCTGCTTCACTTCTGCTCTCAATAGGCAGCAAGTCCTTTCAGGAGTGTTTTGACCTCCACCCTTATTGGCCACACCCTTACCAGCATTAAGCCCTTAAGGATTTTTCTACTACCAACCTTGCTGATAACTTTAGTCCCTCCCTTCTTCACTTTGGCATTTGCCAAATAAAGATAGGTACATTTGAATTAGTTATCACCCATTTACCTGTTCTTTGTAAGCCTGCCTCCCAGCCACTCAGGGATGGTGGAGGGCTTCCCAGTTATTTGTCATTGGGGAAGATTTTTGCTGACACTTGAGCCAACTTTTCAGCCAATGGGAGAAGGGACAGCTGGAAGGAGGGTGCTTGAATGTATTAGGGTATAAATTCTTGTTCTGCCTTTAGTAACACACCTCCTCTTCATGATCAGTCATGGGGAGGGCTACCATCTTCTTCCAGGGGGAAGAGAATAAAATTACCTGTTCTTATCCTAAGAAATCTCCATGTTCTTGATTAAATTTTGAATGGGGGTTTTCATCCCAAACATATTTACATAACATTTTAAGGCACATAAAGTACTTTCTTATATTACAGTCCACTCTAGGTCCAAAGAATAATGTACTATATTTACTTCACTGAATACTTTGCTTAAATAACTTGTTTTTGTCTTTCTTCCTGTAGCAAGAAAGAAATTGAACACAGGTGAAGGTTCATCAGATTAAGACAAGGAGATATTGCTGATGAGGAATGGGCAGAGATTTAGATAATTTATCTCTAGTTCCAGAAAATAGCTCACTATAATCCCTTAGCACTTTATCCTTAAGATAAAGAAATAATCATTTCCACACACTAATTTTAACTTATATGTCTAATGCTCCCTGAATAGATTGTTACATTATTTCTTCTAAGAGCCTATACATTTCCTTTCCTATGATCACATTCACAACAATCAACACTACTACTTTCTACGTTTATGATTTTGGTTCTACTTCAAAGGCAAAAGAATTCCTATATCATAGAATTTCCAAAGAGTAAGTGGAAGCTGTTACACTTGCAAATTCATTAAAAAATAATCCTTTGCATAGGACTGTTTTCAGTGAATTCATTGGACTGTTTACTTGCTTGTTTATTCATTCATCCAATTGAGTAACTTATTACACTTTTGGGGGGCCATGTCAAAAAAAATTCCGGTAGGAAAGTGGTAAGATGTCAGTGGAATTTTAGAAGCCTGAAGGGGGCATCAGCCTTTTTCCATGCTAAGAACGCCTGTAATCATATGTAAAATAAGGTATTGATATTTTATCTGAAACTTGCTAATTATCCTGACATTGCAGAATCTTACTGTATTGGGAGAGGGTAATTAGAAACAGGAAGGGTTTGTCTGAAGAAAGCAGCACAATGATGTGCTTTGGGTCTTCAGTTCATTCCTCATATGTATTCTTGTCCTAAAAGGTAATCTTGTGTGATAATTATGGTGTTTAAGATCAGAAACTCAGAGAAGATCAGAGACACGTAGGGGTGAGGAATCTGTGGCATAGGGGAGGCATATATCTGATAGCAATTTTGATTTTTTTTTAATTTTGAGATTCCATTACTAAAAATTTGTTCTCTGCCAATCAATGATTAAGGTATGCTGACATTTCCAAGTGTGCGTAAAGAAGAAGGAAATGGTGACTTTGATTAGCATGTGTCCTCTAGAGCATAGATTTTGGATTTTAAAATGGAAACTCTTGAGAATTTACCCTAATTCTCAAATACCCACTTGATAACACCCCATATATCCAATCAATGTTAAGTCCCATTAATCATACTTTGTAATATCTCTTGTATATAGCCCTTTCTTTCCTTTGATGATGCCATTACCCTGGTCTAAGCTCTTATAACCTCAAGCTTAGATAGTTGAAACAACCTGACTCCTCTTTCCCTACTCTAATCCATCATCTAATTAGCTATTGAAGGGATCTTCCTGAAGTGGAAGGTCTGACCCTCTCACAGTCCTTTTAAATAAAATCCAGTGACTCCCTATTACATCTAGGATCAAATATAAAATCCTCTGTTTATCTTTTGACTTCCTTCATAATTTAGAACCCTTCTGTCTTTCAAGTCTTCTCACGCTTTCCTCCCTTCCAGATTCTCTATGATCCAAAAACATTGATGAACTTATTCTTTTCAGCATGCAATACTTTGTCACCTGTCTCTGTTTCTATAGACTTCCAGTTTCTCATTCCTGAAATTCTCTAATTCTTTATCTCCTCCTCTTGCCTTCTTTCACATCTCAACTAAAATTCTACCCCTTGCAAGAAGCCTTTCACAAACCCCCCTTGGAGTATTAATGATACCTTTGTGACATTGTTTATTTATCCACATTTATTCAGTATATATTTTGTTTGCTCATAATTGTTTATATGTTGCTCTCCACCCATTAAACTACACACGGGAATAGTGTTTGTCTTTCATCATATGCTCATTACTCAGGGCAGTGACTGTCACAAGGTGCCTAATAAATACTTATTGACTTAACTTCACTACTAATAAATTATAACACCAATTTTCTGACAAAATTTCCTAAATAAAACAATAGCAGTGATGATAATGATGACAATATAGGCAATACCATCAATTAAAATACTTATATCTTTACAAGGCTTTAATTCCAAGTCACTTATTAACTAATTTCCTAATCATTTCAGGGCACTTAGATATTACACAGTCCTGTGATTCCTATCTTCCAGCTCAGAAAATTGAGGCAGGAAGAAAAATGATTTAATCCAGATGACAAGATAAAGAATCACTGATTCTTGGGAGATTTTGGCTCCCAAATTTGTTTGTTAATGTAGTTTTTATCTCCACATACATCTCTACTAGAGCTAAACAAACTTTAAATGTTTAGATGTTCATACAAACCATTACCTTTCTCCTATCCCAAGTCACAAAGGCTATTGCAAGCTCCCTTGTGAGATCTGCCAGTTATTCTTGCTCCTAGCTAGGCCTGAAAAACAGTGATAAAAGCTTCTTTCTTGATATTTCAACAAAGTTGATTTGGGTTCCCAGTGGGACCACAGCAGAGAGGTAGAAGAAAATAGAAAGCAAATTAAACAAATTTAAATGAGTTTTCTCAAACATCAAATGAATTTTAAATTTTAGTTAGGAACAGGACAGATATCTAGGACAGTTACTTCTTAGCTCAAAATTAGTTCAATTTGAAAGAGTTTGGCCATCCCTCACCAGATGTTCCCTGAGATATACACTAAACCAAAAGACTAACTGCTAAAATAACAGATGTGTTATTGATATGACAACTTAAAATATAATTTCCCTTCTACCTAAATCATTTTAGTAATTTTTTTTGATGTCTAGATAAATAGAAAGAGGAAAAAGGGCTGTGGTTTTTTGTTCTAAATGTGTGTACATATATACATATATATATATATATACATATACACATATATAGGTATGTATACATATACATACCTACATACATGTTATGCCTACTTTTATATAGGTGTGTATTTCTGAGAATATAGTCAATAAGCATTTATATTCACAATCTGATAGGTGTGAAGTGGTACCTCAGTTACTCAATTTGAATTTCTCTAATTATTACTGTTTTAGAACATTTTTCATGTGACTATTAATAACTTTATTCTTATGAAAACTGCCTGTTCATATCTTTTGAGCATTTATCAATTGGGGGAGGCTTAGTAATTTTTTTAATAAATTTTGATCACTTCCCAACATATTTGAGAAATGAGACATTTATCAGAGAATTTATCAGAGACTATTGTAGTCTCCCCCCCCATTCCCATTTCCCTTCAAATTTTGACTATATTTTCTTTTGTTTGTGCAAATCCTTTGTTGTTGTTTTAATTTCATGCAATTAAAATAATTCCTTTTACGCCCTGTGAAATTCTCTATCTCTTGTGCACTCATAAAGTCTTCCCTTATCCATAGAAATCACAAGCAATTTTTCCCATGTTTCCCTAAATTGCTTATAGTTCCCTTAATGTCTAAGTAATGTGTTCACTTTGAGGTTATTTTGATATAAAGTGTGAGATGTTGGTCTAGGCCTAGCCTCTACGAGACTACTTTGCATCTTTTCCCAGCAATATTTGTTGAATCCTGAGTTCTTACCTAATAGCTTGAATATTTTTTTCATTTACTTTATGTATATTGTTTACTTAGATTGTTTTGATAATTACTGCTTCAGTATAGTCTGAAATATGGTACTGTTGGTCTCCTTTCTTTAACTTTTTCCCCATTATTTTCCTTTTCTATTCTTGATCTTTTTTTTCCAGGTGAATTTTGTCATTTTTCCTTGCTCTATAAAATAATTCTTTGTAAGTTCAATTGGTATAGTAATGAGTAAGTAAATTAATTTATTTAGTATTGTCATTTTTATCATATTCACTCAGTTTACCTATGAACAATGGATATTTCTGTAACTGTTTAATTCTGTCTTCATTTAAATGAAAAGTAACTGGTTCATTCAGTTCCTGTGTCTTGGAGGGTAGATTCTCATGTATTTTATACTGTGTGGCACTTAAATGGAATTTCTTCAGTATTTAAATGTAACTTACCTTCTGTCTCTTACTGCTAGATTTTGTTTATAGAACAGAGAAATGTGAATACTTTATTTGGTTTGCTAAAGTTGTTAAATCTTCAATTTGTATTTAAGTTGATTCTTTTGAGTTCTCTAAGTATACCATCATATCATCTGCAAAGAGTGATAGTAAGAGTAAATAATTAAAATAAGGAAGGAACTAGAATTAAGTGGTAGGTAAATACTTCCTGCATAAGATAAAATTCAATAAGACTTGAAGGAAGCAAGGGAAGTCAGAAGGCAGAGATGAAGAGGTTGGACATTTCAAGTATGGGTTCAATCTGGGAAAATGCCAAGAATCTGTGAATATGGGTTTTGAAAGAGCCTCTTGTGTAAAAGCTGGAGTAAACTGTATTTTAGGAGAAATCAATGCTATAATACTTCCTCCCTAGGATGTCCCTGTGGATCATATATATACATATATAAAAATAAGCACATCACAGTACACATTTTGCTCTTTGATTTAAGGTTAGAAAAAAATAGGCCTTTCCTGACGATTTTAGTTGGTAGTTACCTCCATATGTTTCTTTGCATATACCTAGTTTTTAATCATTTTTCCTCATATTGAGAGATGAAAAAAGAAAGGGGGAAAAAGAGAGAAACAGAGAATAGATATATATTCCCCCAATAAAATCTAAAGTCTTTGAGAGCAGAGACTTTAAATGTATAAATGAAAAAAATATTAGGATGTCATAAGGCTCCATATGAGGACTCCACAAATAGAATCATTGGCCCTTTCTAATCAAGGGGTCATTCACAGTGTCCAGAAACAAAAAGAGTAAAAAATGTGGTCAATAGATACAGGCTATTTTGGTTAGTTTTATTTTTTTAAGTAAAGCTTTTAAATAAGATTTTAATTTGAATTAAATTTTATGTTTATTTTTAGTTTCCATCATTCATTTCCACAAGATTTTTAATTACAAATTTCTCCCCATTTTTTCCTTCTCACCAACTCAAAACCTTGATACCACTGAATGTCCCCCCACCAAATCTGCTCTCTCCTATATCTTCCCCCAAGCTCCCTCTGATTTTCCAGTAGCACATGGTAGATCTCTATGCCCCAGTGCCTGTATATCTTATTTCCCAGTTGAATGTAAAATTAGCAATTCAATATTGGTTGTACATGTGTAGTTATGCAAAACATTTTCATAGTGGATATATTGTGAAAGACTGACTATATTTCCCTCCCTCCTATCCCACCTCCCACTTGTTCTATTCTCTACTTTGATCCTGTCCCTTTTTGAAAGTGTGTGTTTCCATCTTCCCTCCCCCCAGCCTGTGCTCCCTTCCATCATCTCCCCCCTTATCCCCTTCCCCCCTACTCTCCTGTAGAGTGAGACACCCTATTTAGTGTGTATGTCACTCCCTCCCTAAGCCAAATTCAGTGATAGTAAGGTTGACCAATTTCTTTTTGCCTTCCTGTTGTTCCCCTCCATGGTAACCATTTTCCCTTGCCTCTTCTATATGAGATAGTTTACCCCATTCTGTCTCTCCCCATCTCCTCTCATTGTATTCCTCTCTCACCTCTCAGTTTCACCTTTTAAGTATCATCCCTTCCTGTTAAATTGGCCCTGTGCCCTCTGTGTATACCTGTAAACATATATACACATACTCACATATGTATTCATATGCCCATATACCCTCCTATGTAGACACACACTCATTTCTATTCCTTTCAACTATTCACATAGTGAGAAAAGTTTCATAAGTTAAAATTATCATTTTTTCATGTAGGAATATAAATATTTCATCTTTGATAAGTTCCTTATGATTTCTTTTCCCTCTTTACCTTCTCATGTTTCTCTTGCTTCTTGTATCTGAGTATCAAATTTTCTATTCAACTCTGGTAATTTTGTCAAGAATACATAAAAATCTTCTATTCCATCAAAATACCATATTTTCCCCTGAAACATAATATGCAGTCGTGCTGAGTAGGTGGTTCTTTGTTTTAATTCCAGCTCCTTTGGCCTCTGGAATATCAGATTCCAGGTCCTTCAATCCCTCAGGGTAGAAGCTGTTATGTTTCCACAATATTAAAATTCTTTCTTCCTGGCTGTTTGTAATATTTTCGCCTTGATCTGGGAATTCTGGAACCTGGCTATAACATTCCTAGAAGTTTTCTTTTTGGGATCTTTTTCAGGAGCTCCTGCAGGGCTGGGCTCAGCTCCCAGCGCACTGTGCTGGCCCCTTCCTGCTGGCCTCACAGACTGCTTTCAGTGGGACGTTGGCTCCTCTCTGTCATTTTGTTGGTTCCATTGCTCCAAAGTTTGTTTAGAGTCATTTTTTTTTTACATGAATTGGAAAAGGTGGGAGGGGGAGCTTAGTGGAAATCCTCTTTCTACTCCGCCATCTTGGCTCCACGCAAGATGTAGTAAGATATTTTAATGCTAGAATATAGAGGCTTCTTGATGTATTAATTATAATTCAACACAGAGAAAAAGATCAGTTCATTGCATTATCTAACTCAGCTGAATCCTGTATCTTTGGACTAATTTTTAACAATATATTTTCCCTTATTCACATTGAATCAATCTGCTTAACTTTATTTTTTAAATCATATTTACAATAATAATAGCCCTTATACTTCCCTTTTCCACACAAAAGAGGATATTTATTATATGGAATGCATAAAATAATACTATACACACACACACACACACACACACACACACACACACACACATATATATATATATATATATTCCCTCTTAAGGGAAGTTAAAATTAGTTCTTCTAATAATCATAATGGAACCCAGGTGAGATGAGAGGAAAAGAGAAAAGAAAGACAAAAAAAGAAAGGCACGAGATAGGAAAATTTAAGAAAGAAAAAAAATGGCAAAGAGAGAAGCCTGGAAAAAATGAAATAAGGAAAAAGGAAAGAAAGAAGAGGGGGAGAGAAATAGTGAGGTAAGGAAGGTGGTAGAAAGCAAGGAAAAACACAAGGAAAGGGAAGCAAAGGGTAAGGGAAAAAGGATTATATCACTTGTGTCTTTAGAGGAAATTTATGTATTAGGAAGTGGATTTATAATCATCCTGCTCTTATAAAACTTCTCATGCTTTTGCCCCCAGGTAAAAAAAGCTGAACTCTCAGGGAACTGAGTCAAGATGGCAGAGTAGAAACAGGACTTCTGCAGGGCTCTGGCTTCGACCTCCTCCAATTCATGTAAAAGGTAACTCTGAAGAAACTTTGGAGATACAGAACCCACAAAATGACAAAGAGAAGCTAACCTCCCACTGAGGAATGCCCAGCAGCTCCACAGGAAGTGGCCAGTGCTGTGCTCTGCGAGCTGAGCCCAGCCCCACAGTAGCCCAAGGTTTTAGGCTCAGGGGGCCTGACCAGCTTCCAGCTAGAGGGACTTCAGATCACCAGCAGCTGTGGCAGTTTCCAAAATTATCAACTCATGGATGCTAAGGACAAAGTGAGTGATCACTGCAGTATGGACTTTGGGATCCAGTACTTTGTGATTGTGGTCAACCTTTGCACCCTGGAACAAAAAGCCACTGAGGCACCATGACTGTGCAGCCACCACCACGTGGGGCAGGTTCATCTCCTGGCCTGAAGATTGTAGGGGGACCAAGCAACTAGTCTGAGGGATAATCGCTCTTGCTTTAACCTGCTACGATCTGGATTGAGGTCTAGGGTGGAGGTCCTGGGGTGTGCAACCAGTTTGCCAGAGGGTGTGGAGGCTTCAGAGAGGGCCCCCAACTAAGACCTTCAGCAGCTGAGAAAACCCCAGCATTCGGGATGAACTCCCCTGTCTGGTGGCGGAGTCCTACTGTGGCAAAAAGCCCAAATGTCAAGTAATTGAGCGGCAACTTGAGCAAGCAAAGGAAGCAAAGCAAACAGAGCAAGCCAACTTTACACTCCTATTTCGGGGACAAAAAGGATCAAAGCATGGAACAGGGGGAAGAAAAAGAAGTCATAATTCCTGCATCTAAAGCTTCCAAAATAATACGAGCTGGTTACAGGCCATAGAGGACCTTAAGAAGGATTGTGTAAACCAAATAAAAGAAGTGGATGAAAATTGGGAAGAGAATTAGAATGATGCAAGAAAATTATGAAATGAGAGTCAACAACCTGAGTGAAGAAAACAACAGCTTAAAAAATAGACTAATTCAGATGGCAAAAGAGGCTCCAAAAGGCAGTGAGGAGAAGAATGCCTCAAAAAGCCAAATTTGCCAGAAGGAAAAAAAAGAATCTCAAAATCTCACTGCAGAGAATCATTCCTTGAGTATTAGATTTGAGCAAATGGAAGCTAGTGACTTTTTGAGAAATCAAGATACTATTAAACAGATCCAAACAAATGAAAAAAAAAAAATAGAAGAAAATGTGAAATATCTCATTGGGAAAACCACCGACCTGGAATATAGATCCAGGAGATAGAATTTAAAAATTATTGGATTACCTGAAAGCCATGATCAAAAAAATGAACCTAGAAAACATCCTTGAAGAAATTCTCAAGGAAAAATGTCCTTATGTTTTAGAATAATAGAGCAAAATAGAGGTTGAAAGAATCTACTGATCACTTCCTGAAAAAGTTCCCAAAAAGAAAACTCCTAGGAATATTATAGCCAGCTTCCAGAATTCCCAGATCAAGGAGGAAACATTACAAGTATCCAGGAAGAATCAATATGAATACTGTGGAAACACAATCAGGATAACAGAGGATCTGGCAGCTTATACACTGAGGGATCAAAGGGATTGGAATATGACATTCCAGAAGTCAAAGGAGGTGGAATTAAAACCAACATTCATCTACCCAACAAAACTGAGTACCATGTTTCAGGGGAAAATATGGTGGAATAGAGGACTTTTAAGCATTCTTCATGAAAAAAAAAACAGTTGAATAGAAAATTTGACATTCAGATACAAGAAGCAAGAGAAGCATGAGAAAGTAAACAGGGAAAAGAAATCATAAGGAACTTATCAAAATTTCACTGTTTATATTCCTACATGGAAAAACAATAATTGTGACTTATGATACCTTTCTCAGTATGAGAATAGTTGAAGGGAATAGAAATGTTTGTATATGTGTATATATATATATATATATATATATGTGTGTGTGTGTGTGTGTGTGTGTGTGTGTATGTGTGTGTGTGTATGGGAAGGTATATGGGCATATGAATACATATGTGAATGTGTATATATATGTGTGTGTGTGTGTGTGTGTGTGTGTACAGGTGTACATAGATAGAGGGCATAGGACCAATTGAATAGGAAGGGGTGATGCTTAAAAGGTAAAATTAAGAGGTGAGAGAAGAATATAATGAGAGGAGATGTAGAGAGACAGAATTGGGTAAACTATCTCATATAGAAGAGGCAAGGGAAAATGGTCACAATGGAGGGGAAGAACAGGAAGGCAAAAAAGGAATGGGTCAAACTTATTCTCACTGAAATTGTCTTAGGGAGGAAATGACATACACACTAAATAGAGTATCTCACCCTACAGGAGAGTAGAGGGGAAGGGGATGAGAGGGGGGATGATGGAAGGGAGGGCAGGCTTGGGGGGAGGGAAGTTGGAAGCACCCACTTTTGAAAAGTGAAAGTATCAAAGTACAGAATTGAACAAATGGGAGGTGGACTAGGAAGGAGGGAAATATTGTCCATTTTTTACAATATATGCAGTATGGAAATACTTTGCATAGTTACACATGCACTACACATATCCTATATTTTGAATTGCGGTGGGTGGCAAGGGAAGAATGGAATGAATCTTGAATTCAAAGCTTTAAAATCAAATGTTCATATATATATTATTAATAATATTATTTTATATGTAACTGGGAAATAAGATGTACAGCCTCTGGGGCATAGAGATTCACTATACCCTAATGGAAAGTTGGAGGGGGTAAGGGAGTAGATATTTGGGAGAACAGATTGGAGGAGGGGATATCCATGGAATAGCTATTTTGGGGTGGTGGGAAAGGGAAAAAACAAGGAGAAATTGTGTAACTCAAAATCTTGCAAAAATGAATGATGTAAACTAGAATTAATAAAGCATTTGAAAAAACATAAAAGAAAGCTGATCTCAAACAATATGTTATGGTTTTATATTCTAGTTCAATATCAAGAAGCCCTCCCCTTTTTTGAGTGGCTTCTAATGCTCTCCTATCCCCTTCTGTCACAAAGAACACAGGACAACTAAAAGACAACATCAGTTAGAGATGTACAAAAAATCAAAGTAAAAATCTGTGAAATGCAGCCATTAAAACAACAAGGAAAACACACCAGCAAATAGGGTCATGGAAAGGACTTCCTGGCTTTCCTCCTCTCTGGTTTTCTCTCATTATTTATTCTCCTGCAATGTATGCCTGACAACCTTTTCCCACCGAAGTCACACACCTTACTTCTTCATGTAAAGTTTGCCTTTAAAGGCTCTGAGTTTTCCTAGCCACGGACTTCTGTGGTGACACGGATGCCAACCAACACCACCAAATCTCTACCCTTCTTTCTTCCTCTGTCCTTGAGTCCCCCACAATCCCCTGACACCCTGCAAGGAACACTAACTCTCCTCCAGGGACTGCTCTTGCAGTAGTTTCTATTTTTCCTAAACTGGGAAACCTACACATCCATGAGGATGTTCTGACCTATGTACTCCTTGTCCTAGATGATTAAAAGAGGAACATATCTGTGTGTTTGGGGTGGGGGGAAGTGCAGATAGAGGCTTGGGTTCTGTTCTTCCACTTAGAATAGACATATTACTATAAGAAAACACACCCATGTACACACATGTGCACCTCCTGCTCACACATATGCCTTCTTCATTTTCAATGCATAACATACGTGCTAGATCTCAGGATACAAAAAAAGGGTGATTGTGAATATCATTCAGTCATTCAAGCTATTTGCTAACCTCAGGAGTTGTGGTAAATACAATCTTTCTCCTTATGTAGCTCAATAGCAAAATACTCCGGTAATGGCAAATGCTATTTTGCAGCTTTGATTGTCACCTTGAATAAGTGACTTTCATTTCCTCTATGTCTGTCACTCTCTCTTTGTAGTAATCAATTCTGTTTTCCTCCTAAAAATGGTAGGTCACTCAGACACAAGGGAAAAGCAATAAATTCTGCTCAGGAGTTTCCCACCAAGGGTGATACAGATGGAATTATCAAGTAGAATCATTACTTAGCCAGGAGAGTGCAGCTAAACCTTTGAGAGTCTGAGGTGCCAGTTAATGTTGGCTAGCTTAGAGATACTCCTTAAGAAACTACAAATATATTCCCCCGACATTTTCTCACCTGGAAATATGATACCATAATGGCATGAAACTTTTAACAGTTCACATTGACTAATATTGCACACCAAACAGGTGAAGTATAAGAAAGCTAATAAGTATAGAGCTAGGAAGGTCTTATAGGTCATCTATTTCAACACACTCATACAGAGAAGATGGAGGCCTACAATACAGAGAAATCTTGTGTTTCTATGAAATTGTAAACATATTTTAAACTTTAGATAATTGGTTGTCAACAAAAGAGCTGATTCAGAGTAATTAAAGGATCTCACTTGATGGGTCATACTCTATGTTATTCAACCATTTCTCAGAAACAGTAATGAAGTCATGAAAAAAATCCAGAATCTCCACATTGCTAAGCATAGAGGGTCTACAGTTCCTAACTGCTCCAACCCGTATTTGAAAAATAAGTCTAGTGTTGGTATAACAGAAAAGCAGCCACCCACCCTTTCCTTGAAGCCTTTTAGCAAAGGGAGACACTATTTCCTAAGGCAGGCCATTTCCCTTTTGGGCAGTTCTCATTGCCAGGAGTTTAGCCTGAAATAAAGGCTAATGTTGCCTATGTATCTTTCACCCATTTTTTCTTGTTTTCCCTCTGAAGACAAGGAGGAAAAAACTGACCTGGAATCATTTCTATCCATTAAAAATTGTTTTTTTCCCTTTTGGCTAAATCTACCAGCTCCTCTAATCAATTATTTTATTGCACTGTCTCAAAGTGCTTCAGTCTTTCTTGATATATTGGGATTCTACAGTTTTTTTATGTATTTCTGAAAATTTGGAATAATTTTTTTGCTGGCATCAAACTGTCTAGAGAAGGGATTTTGAGAAGCTGCATGTGTTAAAAAGAAAATTGTGAATTTTTCATCTTTACCCTGATTAATGAGGTAAAACTCAGGACAAAGAGAATTGAAAGGATTTCATTATAAATATGTCGTGGTAGCAGCATGTTGACAGGCTTGTCACTGAAGATCATAATGGCCTTAATATGGGGAGAACTTTTATAGGTAACTTTAAGGCAATCCTGACTGGTCCACATCAAGCAAAAGAAGTAGGGTCCTCGCATCTCAGTTCAGTCCCAAAGCTAGCAAGAATGTGACGGTTTGCAGAGAGGCATAGAAGGCAAAGATCAGGTAATACGAATACTGCTGATTCCATCTCCTTTCAGACCACAGCTTCCTTCCACAATGTTTAATATGCAGCATTAGGAACAGTGGGTCACTGGGTCTACATAGCTTGCAATAACAGAAATTTTGATATGCCAATTCAAAGAAATATCCTATTTCCAAAGTCTTCTAAAGGAGATCTCCCTCCTGGGAACTGTTCCACAAATATGGATAACCAGAGTGATTGCTCAGTGGGCAGCATAAGCACCTGAAATCATGGAATATCAATTAGATTCATCTGTAATGTCAGTTCTAAATTCTACAGAAGATCAGATTCATTCTGCTAGTATCCCATGATTGATGACATGAAAGGGAACTGAGGAAAGCTAAGACATCCACAGAGCACACTCATGATGTGCTTTAAGCAGTCCTTGAAGCAGGAAGGTGGGCATTCCAAAATCTCTGTGATCATTAACCTGTCTTTAAAGGCAGCTAGCTGTGAGACATGAAATGGGTTTTGGAATAAAATCAGCATTTGCTTGTAATATGCAAACTCTACAGACAAAAACTGGAATTTGTGAAATTCATTAGAAGCTACAAAGTGCCCTCCTCACTATGATACCATTAGGGAGTGAGTGCAATTATTTTTTTTTTACTCTTATTACCAAGACAGAGACTGAGGTTCGAAGGAGTCAAATGAATTACCTAAAGTTAAAGAGCTAGCAAGGTTCTGCCAAGGGATTCCGCATGTTCCATAGATTGCAGGGAGACAGACTGTCCACTAAACCTTCCTCCTTCTCCCCTTTCTTGTTGCAATGCACCAGACTCGAGTCAGGAAGGTCTCCCTTCTGACCCTGCCTCCTTCCCCAGAATGAGTTACTCCACCTTTTTTATATCTCACTTAATTCATCTACAAAATTTGGAGGTAACATTGATTGTTACTTCCAGCTCTAACCTCTTGACTGTATTTAAATAAAATGCTAGTGTTTGCAAATTTCTTAACAAACATGTCAGTTGAGCATCACAATGGCCCCTAGAGAACAGTATTCTACATTTGACTATTCCCACTTTACAAATATGGAAACATTCTGAGATTTTAAGAGCTTCTGTTCCCTCTCCTCATAATTGCTAAAGTAGGAAAATAAACACTAAATAAATGTCACTGGCTCTCTCTAGGATCAAATACAAGATCATCTGTTTGGCATTTAAAACTTTTCCCAATCTGACTTGAACTTTCCAGGTTTACCGTATATTACTCTGTCTTATTCCCTTCTAAGGTCTAGCCAAAATTGACTCTTTTTCTCCGACATTCAGGATATTCCATCTCCTGATATTCAATCTTTGTGCTTTTGCAAAAGCATGGTTGCCATCATTTGAATGTATTCCACTTTCCCCTCTGAATCTTACAATTTACTTACACTTAAACTCTCATCAAAAACTGCCTCTTCCAGGAGGCCCTTCCTGTTTCCACAGTAACTAGTGAATGAAAAAAAATTATATATATATATCCAAGACTTCCCCCGATACAAATAAACACTTAGAGTGCTATTTGAAATGTGTTTTGGACATGCTTTGCTGCATAAATGTTATTTGATGACTCATTATAGCATAAAAATGAACTTGAAGAGTTAGCAATCCATGAAAAAATTTACTGATGTGATATTTATGACTTTTTTATGTAAACAATGGGGAAAATTTTGATGTATTGGAAAGAATAATGGAATTGGAGTTGGAGGATTTTTGTATAAGTCCTAGTCTAACACTCATTATCTGTGTAACACGGGACAGTCAATCAACCAATTAAGAAGCATTGCTTAGGTACGTACTCTTGGCAAAATGTTTTCCCATGCACTGGGGATAGAAGATAAAAAAAAGATCTTTGTCTTCAAGATATTTACCATGTATACATATATATATGTGTGTGTGTGTGTATGTATATGTATGCATGTATAACTATGGATAAATGAATTCAAATACTGTCTTAAACACTTCCTAGTTGTGTGACACAGAGCAAGTCCTAGATTATTTGCCTCAGTTTCCTGAATAAAAGAGGATAATAACAGCACTTACCTTTCAAAGTTGTGAGGATCAAAGGACAGAGTAATTGTAAAATGCTTAGTACAGTTCCTGGCATATAATAAGTACTCCATAAATGATTACTGTTGGTGCTGCTTCTGTTGCTGCTGCTACTACAACTAAATTTGACTAGCAGCTAAGTGGTACCAAAAAGGTAAGGGGTGGTGACTAATTCAATCTGTCAGGACTTTAATTTTCTCAGATTAGATGATAACTAAAGGCCCTTCCAGCCCCAAATCTGCTTTCTAAGATTTGGGGGGAAATTTACAATGGGACGAAGGTAGAGTAACTTACTTCAGGTTACGTATAGAAATATAAGTACAAATGAGGCTTAAAAAAACAAAATGAAATTTTAAAAAATATTACCAAAGAGAAAACAATTGGCTGAAATATTAAATTATACAGCTCATATTCTAATAAAAAAATTTTCAGAATCTTATCACTTTTGTTTTAATTTTTTTCGTACTTAATATTTTATTATACTTTTTTTTTGCCATTGCCATAACATCTCAATGGCTCCCTTACAATACACAAACTATAACCCTGTGTTATAGTAGAGTTAAACAAACTGAAGCAATATTTGATCATATTAAACAATGTACATATGATTCCACATTCAATATCTTTCACAAATTACCATTGCAAAGCACACATGGCATACTTCATTGTCAGTCCACTGATGTCTCTCTTAGTCCCTGCATTCCCTGCTCAGTTTGGCATAGATGATATCAATATATGTTCCTCCCTTTGGAGAGCTTTAAGTTAAGATTACATATCTTATCATGTATGCTACCATGGAAATCACTTTGGGGTATTGGTCTGACTCCAAAATCTAGGCCTTTGATGGCTACTGAAGATTCTTCCAAATTTCCAGTTTAGTGATTCTGACTTCAGTTTCTTTTTCTTTGGCTTTAATTAAATATGCTACTTTTCCTTCATTTCTCTCACTGAGAAGTTCTGAATCCTACCCCCTCCCCCACACACACACACAAACTCTTCTTCTACAGAGCAAGGTTAAACACCAAGACAAAGTTTTGTGCCACTGGGAAGGCCAGCACAGTAAGTCATTAGGCAAAACCTATACCATCCTCAGGACCTGACAGAGATGCATTTTGTTATGCTAATATATTAGAACTCAGGGAAGAGTGTATCCTGAGGAAGCAGGAGAATATTTGAGAATTCTCTCCTTCAGTCTGTCACCTTCTGCCCGATTGCCTCAGCCTCAGATTGATCCTACATAAAAAGAAGAATTTGATGCAGAGAATAGAGCTATTTGGGTAAAGTGCATCATCTCTTTCACCACCCTCCCTATTGAAAGGTTTAAAATATCATCCACCAAAGGGGGAAAAAAGCAACCAAAGTGGACTCAAGAAATTCTTCCTTCTAGGCAGGGATATTTTTTTTTTTCAAATAAAGTATATCAGTTAAAAGACCCTTGGCTATCTAATTGCAAATATTAAGTGTTCTTGATTCTCAGTAAGGCACATTGTGATCAAGTGGCCTTAACTGAAGCAGGTCACAGGTAGAAAAAGAATGAATGTTATTGAATTTAATATCATCTTCCTTCACATTTAATTGTCTAACTGATTTAGTGGATTATATCATAACGATGTTATAAGATCATGAAGTTTCCCAAAGTCTATTTCTGAAAAGCAAAATATTTTCATTAAAAATAACACTTAAAGGGGCAGCTATGTCGCTCAGTGATTAAAGCATCAGCCCTGTAGTCAGGAGCACCTGAGTTCAAATCTGGCTTCAGACACTTGACACACTTACTAGCCATGTGACTTGGGACAAGTCACTTAACCGCAATTACCCTCCAAAAAAAAAAGAAAAGAAAAAGTGGATGTTCATTTAGGGGCGGCCAGGTAGCACAGCGAGTAAGAGCACTGGCTCCAGTGTTGGGATGACCTGGGGATCGAATCCGGGCTCAGACACTTAGCACCCACTTAGAAACACCTGGCCATGTAACCTTGAGCAAGTTACTTAACCCAAACTGCTTAGGCGCGGCCAGGTGGCTCAGTGAGTAAGAGCACCGGCTCCAGTGTCGGGATGACCTGAGGATGAAATCAGGGCTCAGATACTCAGCACCACACCCAGAAATAACTGGCTGCATAGCCTTGAGCAAGTTACTTAACCCTGATTGCTTAAAATAAAAATAACACTAAATAAGTGCTTCCTACATGCCAGGATCTACACTATATTCTGGGAAAAGAGACAAAAGCAAAACAGTACATGTCCTCAAGAAGGTTATAATCCAGTGGATGGTTATAGCATGAACTTATATGAGCATTTACTTTTATTCATAAGAAGGTACAAAATAATTGAGGAGAGGAAAAATGCATATGAATAATAATAACAATAAAATTATGGGTGCTTAGAGTCTAATACTTTTATTCACCTATGTAAAGCAATTATTTTACTGACGTATGCAGCATCCAGGAGAAAATTTTAGTACAAAGGAATAATAATTAAATAGTAGCTTATCCCAGGACCATTTTTAAAAATCTGAACTCTGTTTAATCTAAAAGAAAAGAATAAAATGATGATGATCATGATGATGATGATGATGACCAGGGAAGAAGCATAGCTGATATTTACAGTGGGTCTGAAGATTTAACAAGAACTTTGCATAAGTTATAAACTTTGACCCTAACCACAACCATTTCAGTCAAGTTCTACTGATAGGTGTATTTTGCAGATGAGGAAAGTGACTCAGTTTTAGTCACTTGCCTATCCCACTACAAGTAGTCAATCAAATGTCAGAGATGGAATCGGAATCTGTCTCTCCTTGCGGTGTAGTGGATAGATTAGATAGATTTATTAGAACACTGGGGCTGGAACCAGAATGACTCATCTTCCTAATACAAACTGGCCTCAGACATTTAGTAGCCCCACGACCCTGGGCAAGTCACTTAACCCTGTTTGCCCTAGTTTCCTCAACTATAAAGTGAACTGGAGAAGGAAATGGCAAACTGATTTAGTATCTTTGCCAAGAATCACAAATGGGATCACAGAGTCAGACACAACTAAACCAGCTGAATAACAACAAAATTATTTTTTTTAATAAAAAGCACTATATTTTTCTTTTTTCTGTAGCATAATTTTGACTATATTAATTATATATATGAGAGATTAATTTTACTGGGTCCCAATTTGTGTAGACACATAGTTCTCAAGTTAATTTCATTAAGGATATATTATGTGTATCAATTAGTAAAATCTCATTAGTACTCCATTTCTAGATTGTCATTTCCATTTTGCATTTCAAGCTAATCACAATTTTGCTTGAACCCATCTTCCCAACCTTCTTTCACATTATTTTCCCCATTCATTCCACAGCAAGTCAAAGAGATCCAGCTGAAGTCTCCTTTATACAAAATTCCATCTCCTGGCCTCGTTCTTTTGTCCAAGGTTGGCCCCACCTGAGTCCTATTTTTTCTTTACATCCAGCTGTAACAATGCCTCATTTCCTTCCAGACTCAAGATTTATACCATCTCCTAAGAGAAGTCTTTGTCATTCTCCCTAGAAGTGAATCCTTTTCCTTGATAATACAAATGCACATTATTGCTTGTGCATCAGCTTAATGGCCCTGGAATAATGTTCCCTCCTTATAGACAGGCATCATTTTGTTGTTTCATTTTGTTTTCTTTTTCTTTTTGCTATTTTATCACTAACACCTAGAATACACCCTGACTCATCAAATGCGGAATAATTGAAATAGATTGTATGTGTGTACATATATATATATATACACATACTTACACATATATTCATGTATGTATATAAACATGAATGTATGTATGTATTCTTGCATGCATATAGGTAGGTAGTTAGAGGCATGTGCCTCCCTCATTAAAATGGGAAATTCTTGAGAGAAGAGCTGTTCTCATTTTCCTCTTGTCTTTGTTTCTCCCACTCAGAGCTCAGAGTTTTCCATTTAGAAGCCATTTAAAACAAGGCTTGTCATTTGGGATTTCTTTTCACAACTTGGCAAACGTTTAACTGTACTTTGCTGGCAAATGATTCACAAATCTGAAAATACAAGCTCTTCAACATGAAAAGATATTTCCACCTGCAGTTATGCTAGGCCAACATTTCTAAAATGTACTACTCTGGCTCCAGACTCAATATTTACATATATATTTTTAAAGCCCTCAACTTGATAAACTCCACTGATACTAAAGATACAAAAGTTGGGTATTCAATCCATGTGTGGGCCAATTAGTTTCATAGAATACAGGATTTATAGATTCTATAGATTCTAACTTTAGAATTTTGATTTAGACTCATGGCTACAAACCATATATTTGATCTTTAATAACACTGAACCTCTCTAGGTCTCAGTTTCCTCATCTATAAAATGTGACAGATGGATAAGATGACCTATAAGGTCTCTTTCAGTGCACCTAGGTGGTACAAAAGGTAGAATGCCAGGCCTGTATAAGGAAAATTGAGTTCACATCTGGCTTCAGACACTTATTAGCTGTGTTTGACCATGGGAAAGTCACTTAACCTTGTTTGCCTCAGTTTCCTCATATACAAAATGGCCTGGAGAAGGAAATGGCCCATCATTCCAGTATCTTTGCCAAGAAAACCTCAAATAATTTCATAAGGAGTAGGGCACAATTGAAATGATGGCACAAGAACAAGGCCCCTTCCAGATTTAAGTCAAAGATCTTACATGCATTTACTAAGTGCCTACTTTGTTCCAGGCACTGTAGCAGATACCAAGAATAGGAATATTAAAAAGAAACCCAACCATGGTCTTCCATACTCTTGGAAATTGTAGGGATATACATTAATTGGGGATTTGCTTAAAAAATTGTGGCATATTATTGTGATGGAATGCTACTTTGTTATAAGAGATGATGATGATGATGATGATGATGATGATGATGATGATGATGATGATGATGAAGGTTTGGAAAAACCTGTGAAGACTTATATGAACTCATGCAAAGTAAAGAACCAGGAAAACATTGTATACAGTAACAGCAATATTATATGATGTTTAACTGTGAATAAGCTAGTTATTCTGATTAATACAATGATCCAAGACTATTCTGAAGGATTTATGATGAAAAGTGCTGTCCACTTGATTAAGTTTGAGTGCAGATGGAAGCATAATTTGTTCCGAAGTTATTTTCTTTTTCTTGCTTTCTTGCAACAGTGCTCATATGAAAATATGTTTTACATGATTTCACTTATATAACTGATATATTTCTTGCTTTCATAATGGGCAAGAGAAGGGTGGGATAGAAGGAGAGAATTTGGATATCAAAATATTAAAATTGAAAGTTAAAATGAAATAGAAATATAGGCTTATATACTTCTGAGGTGAAACAACATGAACACAAAGAAATAAATATAAAATACATACTATTTAGGCGCAAAGAAATTTGGGTGCAACAAGATTCCTTCTAGGAAGGAGAACTTGAGCTGAAATTTGAATGGAGAAGTGACTTCAAGAAGAAGAGTTAAGAATGTACAGCAAGATTGTCCAGTTCCCTTTTCTCTATTCCTCTCTGCCCAATGGGACATCCCTTTGCCAAGTTTGTCAGTTCCTTCAAACTCTCAGAAAATACACACAGTCTTTGAGTGATGTAATCCTCTGGCCCCAGGAGAGAAGCAAGCATGCAACTATTTCTTCTCCTCTGATTGCATGTTGAATCTCTTTTCTCACTTAGGCACCCCTGAGAGTGCTAACTCTTCTAAGAAGCTACCCATAACTCCCCAAATTTCCAGCATTCCCCCTCCCTAATAAACCTACACCCATATTTAATGCATTAAAAAGATACTTTATATATATATTGCCTTCCCCACATGGAATGTGGATGTGTAAGTATGTATTTTGGGGGAAAGTATTCATATATATTTAGGGGGACTAAAATGATAAAATCATAGATTTATAGGTAGAAGAAACCTTGTGACACATAGTTAACCTCTACATTTATTTAAACATAAACAAGTCTAGGGAGATTAAGAATACAAAATAAATAAAGGGTGGGGGAGAGACAGAGTGAGACAGAGAATCAGACAGAAAGAGATGCAGAGAGAGATAAAGAGAGAAAGTGATAAACAAACAAATTAGTACATAGCTGAATGAAAGGTAGAAAGACAGAAAGAAAGAAAATATTTTTAAGTTTTAAAAGGTTTACTATTGCTAATTCATAATAAATGATTTCCTCTTCATCATTTTTATAAAAGTTCCTTAAAATTTTAAAGATTTTACATAATAAAACAACATAAAATGAGTTTCTCCTTACAAGGGCCAGGTAGTGTCAAATAACTAATATTGCTGCAAATATGAGGACATACTCATATATTTGTTTCTTTTAAGACTGTGAATTTGCCAAATATTTCTAAAACCCGGGGAATGATTTATTTATACAGTGTAATTTAATTGTTTTTATACGTAATTTCTACTTTTAAAATATTTTTGTTTGCATGTTTTTATTTTATGGTTTCCATCTTTTAAGAAAAAACTACTGTCACTACTATATCTGCCTTATTTATAAAAACAATCTGTTTCAATTGAGGCAGTTTGGCTTTTTGAGGTTCTCTTAGTTTCTGATGCTTCTATTGCTAAATGGAATTTCCTAGGAGATAAATGGAATTTATCTGAGTGGGAGGTTTTGATACCACATCCTCTGACTTTCTGGGCTCATAATCTTTCTATTGTACTGGGAAGGGCTCCCTGAAAGAGAGGGAACTTTACCTGACTGCCAAATGATGCTGTGAATTCTATAGTTAGCAGGAAGAGAAAACAGTCTTGGGACGAAGACTACCAAGATGAGGAGACATAGAATGTCTCCTTAGGGGAACAGCAAACAGATGGAATAGATTAAACTATAGAGGACAGTAATGTATTTGAAGGCTAAAAAAGGAAAGTGAGATATACTAAGAAGAATTCCAAAAGTCAAACAGAGCCATTGGTTTGATATCACAAAGTTTGATGAGTCATTGGAGGTGTTTCAGCCTGATAGGGCTGAATACTGTTTGATGAAGATAGCTCTGTTAGCTGCCTAGAGGATCAGAGATGTAGAGGACAGAAAATTAGGTAGGGAGAGTGATGAATTAGCTGAGGTCATGCAAAGAAAGGCCACTCCCTTACATAGTAAGAGACCCTCAACTTCTTGAAGCCTACTCCCCAATAGCCAGTAGGGCAAAGGACAGATTGCCTGGAGAAATCTACCTTTCAAGAAATGCTTCTGCTATCCCCATGGCAATGAACAATGACTGGGAATGCACAACTGTCATCAGATGAAGAAATTCCATTTTATTGCTTTGGATATGTTATTTTCTTCCTTCCCGTTGCTTTGGTGGCTGCACCAGGACAAAGGACGGCCAGTGTCTTTATTTTTAAGCCTCTCCTTGGAAGCTCATGGGAAATTCATCTCCACACACCTATATAAACTACTTCCCAATGGTTGCTTCCTATTACACTTGGAGGGGGATATGTTGGAGATAAAACTTCAGGAGTGGGACTATGGAATGAAGTCTACAGCAGGATGATTGACATGGGGGAAATTTCAGGTTTCATTTAAATGAGTGCTCAAAACATTCAATGTAGTATACACACGCACAAACATGCACACACATTTAAACTGTTTCCCATATTTAAAATGTAAGTCAAACACGTTATGAGAGTACAGGTAAAAATGGGGATTGTAGTTGAATTCTGAAATTCATCCAACAATTGGAACTTCCTTCAAATGTAACATCAGTGTTTTCTCAGCTACTGACCTAAAATTGATGAATGTTCTCAATGCCTGGCTCCCTGCTTTCTAACATTTCATTCTCTAGGGATATAATTTTCATCCATTTTTATTATTCCATTGATAATGAATCACTAATTAGCATCATAGTGTAATGTCCTTTAAAGAACCATTGACTGCACAGAGTACACTTCATAATCTAATCATATCGTTAAGCGTATGAGATGAAATCATTGTATTTCGACAAAAAAATGACAGATACTTCAAGCATGCCATTTGGCTCTGAAAGTTTTCCACTGAATCCCCCAATATGCCATAGCTAATCTTATAAAGTCTATGGCTCATTCAGAAGTGCACATAAAACAGAGCCACTGAACTATGCAGATTGGTCAATAAAGTGGGTGGCTACATCTGTAAAACCTACTGAAATGAAATGAGCACCCTAAGGAGTTCAGTCCATAAAGGACCCATATGATGTATGTGTCTGAAGTGAAGTATGAGGAGAGGTAATTGACCATGAAAGCATGCTATACTAGTGATTATTTTAAGTATATTAAAAACACACCTAAAATTCATTTGAATGGATTGCTATCAAGGGTAGTAGAATGAATCAAGTTAAAGGTTGAAGCAAGAAAACAAGAGCTAAGGTGGGGAAAAATAGATGTAGATATATCTAAAAAGGGGTTATTGGCTGTAATTTTTTAAGGCATGAACCCATGTGGATGTTTTTGTCATTTAGGATTCACTCCCTTCTTTTGACTTATAGGCAGAGTAGAGTGGGAGTAAATCATATAATGCAATAAAAATGGTATGCGATTCAGAGACAAGAAATCCTTGATGTTATTTATATGATCTTACAGAGGTTCATTTTCTTTACATTTAAAGTAAAAGGACTAAAAATAACCTTTTTTTTCAAAAGTAGGCCAAAGTATATAAAGATACATGACTCAAAATATATAAATAATGACATGAAAGGTGTTTGAAAACCAAGAGAAATAATGGAAATGATTAAAATAAATATGAAATGTCACCCTATCCCCAGCAAGATGATAATGTTTCAAGAAATAATCAATGTTAGTAGGTATGTGGAAAGACAGAAACAATCTTGGTCTACCTGTGAACTTATCCAACCTTTCTAGAAAGCAACATGCAATCCTACTAAGAAACTGATTAAAATACCCAGAACTATTAACTTAAACTTCCATCAGCTAGAACTGCACAATTCAGAAGTCAAAGATAGGGAGATTAAAGTGCTATATACACAAACATTTATAGTGGGATTTTACTTACATAAAAAGAAGAAAAGGAAACAAAGATGTCCCTCTTTTGGGAAATGTTAAGTAAATACATATAAGGATACTACATAATATTTCATCTAGGTAAAAAAGATAGGAACATGAACATGTCTTCCTTATGATTGTATCATCAGGGCTTTGCAGTATGGATTCAATAAATATTCGTCAAACCATCCACTTAATCATGAAGATCAGAATGTATGATTTACTTTAAAAAGTCGTGTCTGTACTGGTTCAGGCCCCTAAGTGTAATAAGAATGTAAATTTGAAAGATCTTCCCTGCCCCTAGGCTAATGTGCACCTGAAGCCTGGGGTGGGAGGCTTGTTTTTCAGTAGATACTTCTTGATTGGCCAGTGCGTCAATAAGGTTGTTACATTTTCTGAGCCAGGAGAAGGCTATATAAGCCCTGATGTGTAGCTTTGTTTTGGGACTCACTTTGAGAAGTGTTCTGTGATTTGATCTGGATTCTGGGAAGCCGTTCTTGAGAGTCCCTCGGCTTTGAAAAACCCAAATGTGGAAACCCAGATGTTGACTGGGTATGGATGTAATGGTTGGACAGTTTGGAAAGCTGTCTACTTGATCTGTTTCTGTCTTGATAATTATGCCTGTATATTTTGAGGTTCAGGGTGCTGACCTTTTTCCCCTGAACAAGGAATCCCAATTATGACCTGGGTAATGAGTACCCCAGCTTCTCACAGAATTGGACATGCCCAAGAGGCTAGTATAATCAAATGGAAGTGGTATATTCAAAATAGAGTGAAAACAGGCAAAAGCGGAGTCTCTGCTCTGCATGAATCTATAGCAAACATAGAAATTGAGAGGAATGACACACCCCCTGAGTCAAAGCAACAGTTGGTACAGTCCACTGTAAAATGGAATGAGGGATATGATGTATTAACTGAGGAACAAAAGAGACATGCATGGTTTACTGATGGGACAGCAAAATATTTGGGGCAAAAAAGACATTGGAAAGCAGTGGCCTATAACCCATGCACTAGAAGGACTTTGGAAAGTACTGGGATAGGTGCAAGTAGCCAATATGCTGAACTTATGGCAGTATATCAAGCCATCAAAATAGAACAAGGAGGACAGTGTCATATATTCACTGATTCATGGGCGGTAGCTAATGGGTTAGCTACATGGATGCCCATGTGGAAAAATGAAAATTGGGAAATTCATGGTAATCAAGTCTGGGGCAAAGAAATATGGGAAGATATCTGGAACATGTCTTTGGTCACTGACTTGTCAGTTTTTCATGTAGATGCTCACGTGGCCCCCACCACACCAGAATGTGAGTACAATGCTCATGCTGATCGACTGGCAAAGATTGCTACTGAACGTATTGTCCCTACTTTGACAACAACTGATGATCCGGTATTAGCAAAATGGGTCCACCAAACAGCAGGCCATTTGGGGGTCCAGGCCACACACCAGTGGGCACAAGATCAAGGTATTAGTATCTCTCATTCACTGTTAAAACAGATAGCAGAAGAATGTCATATATGTCAATTGGAAAAGGAGCGAACTGTTCCTCGGGTAGTAACTGGAGAGATAGCAAGAGGAAAAGTCCCAGCCCAAATCTGGCAAATAGATTACATAGGTCCACTACCACTGGGTAAAGGATGCAGATTTATATGTACTTGTGTTGACACCTATTCAGGTGTACTAGTAGCTTGTCCTTATAAGAATGCAACCCAGAAAAACACTTGTAAAACTCTAGATCTCATAAGTCTATATTATGGAACCCCAATGCAGATTCAAAGTGACAATGGGTCACATTTCAAAGGCAATGAAATGAAGAAGTATTATATACTAAACAATATAGAATGGATATATCATATTCCATATTATCCAGAAGCATCTGGGTTAATTGAAAGAATGAATGGATTACTAAAAGAACAGTTGAGGAAGTTAAGTTCCAATAATTCATATCAACATTGGAAGGATAATTTGTTCATGGCTTTGCGTAATTTGAATAATAGACCATTGGGAGGAAGTACACCTCTAGCCAGAATGATGACCCCCAATCTGCAAATTAGAAAACAACAAACACACAAGATCCCAAATATTGAGTATTGGACCTTGAGGCCAGATGTCTCAGCACTGTACCCAGGACCACCTGGTTCGGTGGGGTATGATTTACATTGTTTAGAGGACTTTTGGTTGGACAGGAAAGAAGTAAGAAAAATTTCCACTGGGATATGCATAAGAATCCCTAAAAATCACTTTGAACAGATTTTACCCAAATCAGGATTAGCAGCTCAAGGAATACATGTATTGGCTGGAGTAATAGATTCTAATTATCAAGGAGAAATTGTTGTAACATTCCAGAATTTAGGTGAAGGGCCCATACAGATTCACAAGAATGATAGGATAGTTCAAGTGATTATCGCTCCTTGTAAAACAATGCCACTTGTAAAAACTGACCCTCCTTCCAAAATAACTGTCACAGGAACTGAAGGATTTGGTTCTACTGATAGAATAAAATCAGGAGGTAAAGTATGGGTAAAATGGAAGCCGGATGATGTTCCAAAGGCTGCAGAGATTATAGCACATGGGAAGGATAACACTGTAACTATTGTTTATTCTGGAGAAGATGATTACAAAATTGTACCCTTAAGTCATTTATTCTACCGTGAGTGAGGCTACAATAGTCTGGTTATTGTCTCTTTGCTTCTTCTTGATTTTTTTGTTTGTTCACCTTGTTTGTTAGATTTGTTTCCACAGGCTTGGTACCCTCCATCTGTAGATGCCTGATAGCTTAAGCTGGATGTCACCCCCTGTCTGCAACTGTGATGTGTCACCCTTGGACCTGGCATCAAGCATATCAAGAACTGACCTCTCAAATGGGACCCCTTAGGACAGGGACAGCTCTACATCCGATTTCAGCAGCAAGTAGCCATAGAAGAAGAGATCTTCACCCCTTACCACAAGATTTTGGGGCCCCATTTGTTCGGGGTGGGGGGAATGATGGGGAGCTTGTGCTCAAGCCCCACCCTAAAATATGGTTTTCTGTGTTTATTGTGTGCTATTCTTGTTATATTGTTGTGAAATTTTGTTGACACCAGTTATTCCTACTGTATTTTTGCCAAGTAAGGGACATGAAAGATCTTGGGGCCGAATGTAAGGGTTATGGGATTTAAAGATCTTCCATGCCCCATTGGACATGCTGACGCAGCAGGAAGGGGCGGAGCAAAGAAAGCGAAAGCCAGAGAAAGTGAAAGCCAAGCTAGCTTTCCTGCGGTGGCTGGCGGTGGTTGTGATGGCGGCGGCAGCAGCAGAGGCAGCGGCAGCGCGAAGCCCTTTTTGAGTTAGGACTGCTAAGGACTTTCTGCTAAGGACTCCTGCTGAGGACTGCCAGGGGCCGGAGCTGCTGGGAGCACGCTTCCAGGACGCTGGGTGGTTGCTGTGCGTGGGGAGAGGAGGACCTTTGCCTGAGGTAGCCTGTTCTGTTTTAAAGGCTTGAAAATGTGGGTGCTTTCTACTTTATCTACCTGTGCCAATGTCATAACTACTCTGATGGCTTTCACTTTCTGGTTTTGGGACTCAGTCTTTTGGTATCTTAATAAATTTTCTAGTTTATTTCCCCAAATGGCAAACCTGATGTATTTTGTGATGGATAATTATATCAGCATATTTGTAATCTCTATAGGCATTGTGAATATGGCATTGCTGATACACTAAGTGGTACCCTGGATAGAACTCTGGGTCTAGAGTCAAGAAGGCCTGACTTCAAATATATCCTAAGATATGTACTAGCTTTATAATAACACAAGGAAAATGTAACTCAACCTCTGCCACTCTCAGTTTCTTCATATCTAAAATGGGAATAATAATAGCATCTACCTCCCAAGGCTGGTGTATGGAGCAAATATGATAATACTTGCAAAATGCTTAGCACAGTGCCTAGAATACAATAAATGCTTAAAAGTGCTAATTCTCTTCCCCACCTTGAGCTATGGGAGGTTCAAGGGGGAAGCATTCTCCAACTCCTTCCTGCTGCAAAGCAGGAGGTAAAAGCATTTCAGACATTGTAGGGTACCCAAGTGGTGATGTATCTGAATTAGAGGCCTTTATGTATTATACTTTTTGTTGTGGTTGTAGTTCTTATAGGACCCAAGGCAAGATAAATCCATAGTCCCAACACAACACTGGGCTATCTAACTTTATCTAAGAAAGTACAGATCCTTCAATATAATCCCATGAGTAAATATCTCAAAGATCAGCATTTGGCACCACAGGTAACACGGGGAAACTAGGACATCTTGTAAAGGACATGTACTTTCTAGGATCAAAGTTACAAGGCAGGTATAGTATAGATAGACTGGTCTTGCTTGGCCTAGATGGCCACTGGGGACCTTCTACTCTCTGAGATTTGCAGAGTACTTGAGGGGGACAGAAAAGGGTCACAGAAAGAGGTCAAACTTCAACTATTTCCAAGACTGGCTTATCAAACCTAACCCAGAACAGGAATTTTACAGTTTAGTTATTATTTCCCATAGTACTAAGCTCTGGGATTTACCTTAATGAGCATTACGGCAAATTCTGTTAATTGTGTTCCAAGTGTTAATTAGTGTGCTAACTGAATTAAGAGTTTAATTATTTTTGGCATTTAAGAGAAGTGTGTTTTAGCCAAAGGAAGAATTATGATCATTTTTTGCCTATGTGGATATGGGGGGAAATGCTAGTTTTTAAATCAATACATGTCCTTACTGTGGAAACTTGATAGTAGCAAATCACATCACCCTAGGCCTATTTTTTGCTGATAGTAATAATCCCTTCAATTTTAATAAAGCTTTATTATTCACAAAGTATTTGGAACATTCCACGTTTGTGAGAGATAAACTTGCATGTCACTATTTCTATGTTATACTTAAACAAACTCAGAATTTGACTTTTCCAGCTTGGTCAGGTATCAGAGCTATAACTACAGATCAGATGTTTTTTGTGTTGGGAATTAGACAAAAATGAAGAAGAAGGGATTCTATGTGGAGGAAGAAAATTTGTCCTCCAATGGTCACTGTAATACTGTATGATATTTCTCAAGTTTGGAGCTAGGAAGGTTCAGAATTATGCTAAGACATATGAAAAAACACAGGACCATAAAGGTTTGTAACTCTGCTCTATTCTAGCGCATCAACAAAATATGCAGCACAGCTTTGTATGGTAAATAAGCAAATACATCTTCTATGGAGAGAATAAGCAAGTAAATGTCTTCCAATTAAATGCATTGCTCTTTCCAAATAAATCACACTCTTGCTATTGTTATTAAAGATCCATGTAAAATCATCACAGATGAATAAACTTCAACTTATAGACTCAGGATGGACCTTGGAAGACTTTAATTCTGTCAGCAAGTATTCATTCCCCACTGGCTTGAAGACTTTCATGGAACGTAACCAATGGTTTTCTTAGGCAGCCTATTCCAATTGTGGATACCTCTCACTCCAGGTATCTTTCATTCATGGTATATTTTTCTTAATTATTACATGGGAAATAATAGCTATCCTATGGGAATTCAAGGAAGTAGAGACTCTAAATCTGGAAGGAGAATCATTTAGTACAATCCTCTCATTTTCCAGATGAAGAAACTGAGAGACATGGGGTTAAATTACTTGTCAAAGATGAAACAAGCAGAAAAAAAAATGGTTGGGCAAAAGTACAATGTTCTGAAGATTCCCAGTTGCATCCTTTAAAATGCCACCCATTTCTTCCTCACAAGGTGCTCTCATTCTTATGAAAGATAAATTCTGGAAGTACATAGGCTATGGGAGCAGAGTCCATCTGTAGACAACAATTTTGATGCCTGGAGTAACTTTCACAAAACAGTTTATGCCAGGGAATACAAAACAAGGGCAGGGAAGAGACGGCAAGGGAAGGAAAAGAAAGGAAAGCAAAGGGAGCAAAGATAGATAGATAATATATACATATAAAATCTACCTACCTATGGAAGGAGAGGGAGAGAGAGAGAAACTAATTGTCAATTCATCTGGGTTTAAACTGTACCTCTGCAATTTATTTTCTTTCTGTTCCTTGAAAATTTCCTTAGCTTCTCAGAGCAAATATTTCCTTATCTGTAAATATAAATTTAAAATAATTTATTTTCCAATGATAAAATAACATTTTCTTGATGCTACTTTCTTTGTTCCTCCAAATTCAATTTAAGTTAGGGAAAATGAAGTCCAAGAAAACTCCATCTTGTGGCTGTTGCTGGTTATTCCACCATAGTACATAGAGTGGAAAACAGCAAAGAACCTTACTAGAGAAAAGCTCGCTTGAGTTATGGCTGCTGTCCAGAGGCTTTGGTGATCATCTGGTAACTTTCTGTTTAAATTAACTTCTTTGATAATTAAGTGCTAAACTCACTTTTCTCCTATGATCCTTTACGTGTTTTGTCAATTTCATTACCTATTCTAAGCTCTAGTCAACTTTCCCCAGTTGAGATAAGAAAAGAAGAATCCAATGGGAATCCAATGGTTAAAACATATTGTGTGTGTATGTGTAGTGAATAGGTTTATATGATATGTGTTCCTTGATTTGTTTTTGTATCCTCAGTGCCTACTATAATACCTGTAAACTACTGAGCACTTACTACATATTTCTGGAATAATTTATTAATTTTCCTAAGATTTGAAAGAGTATATACATTTTTTGTGGTTTTAGATGAGAGCTATGATTTCATCAGTGTATGCAGATGCCACTGAGTAATTTCGTCTATCATTGTAGATTGATGCCTAATTTCTTATCATTTTAGAGAATCACCTAGTCAAATGAAAGTTTATGTAAATTCTTCAGGGTTACATAACCAATGTTTTCAAGAGCTATAATCTGATCCTAAGGCTTCCTGTCTCCATAGTCACAGCTCTGTTCAAAAGGCTAAATTAGTAACAAAAAGAATAAAAATAAAAATAAAATACTAATGGTAGCATGAGCACTCTTTGTGATTCATTCATTCATTCCATAAATAGCCCATTTCTGACTAAGTGAAAGAGGCCATTCTTTGCCTCACTTCTTACCTAGCTTTAATCAGTGACAGGGTGCTACCACAGCCAAACTGAGACCTGGGATCAATCTTAAGTCTTTTTTTTTTTTTTTTTTGCTTTTTGAAGGGCAGTTGGGGTTAAGTGACATCAACCTTAACTATAAAGGGACAAGATCTTCTACAGCATCCATGGTCATTTCCAGTTGTGTTTATCTATATCTTGCCACTGGACCCAGAGGGATGTGGAGGGGAATTTGAGTCTGGTGACTTTATACAGCCCTCCCTCACATAAAACCAAATCAGTTCAAAGTCATTACTTCACCACCCTGATGTCATGACCCTCTTTGAGAATGAATGACAAACAACAACAAAATGAACATATATTTTTCTCCTACTTCCTAAATGTTTGAGGAAAAATAATCCTTAGAAAATAAATGACCTCTGAACTGATTGAGTTACTAATCTAATGGGGAAATAAGGTACAATCATAAATATCTTTGTTTCATAATATAACTTGTGAAGTGCATTAGTAGGATG
>NW_027186352.1:17975579-17982106 GCF_028583685.1 Petaurus breviceps papuanus
ATGAAGTCAGCCATAAAACAAAAATGGATTACAGAATAGATTAGAAGCCAGAATCCATTTCTATGTTGTTTCCAAGAAATATGTTTGAAACAGACAGACACAATAAGGGATTGGACTGGCCTGGACTGGACAAAATAAGGGACTAGAAAATAATCCATTATGCTTATCTTAGTTGGTCTAGACATAGCAGGTTCAGCAGCAGTGGGAATCATGACCCTAATACAAGGAAAGAGTCATTATGAAGACCTCACCTCCCAAGTCTACACAGATATCTGAGACTTGTGGAGCCAAATCTCCTACTTGGAAACCGCCCCAGATTCCCTGGCTGAAGTGGTTCTCCCAAACCGCCAAGGTTTAGACCTCCTGTTTCTCAAGCAAAGTGGCCTTTGCATGATCCTTGGAGAAACCTGCTGTTTTCATGTCAACCACTCCGGGGTGCTTTGGGAATATCTGGCTACTGTACATCAATGTTTGGCTTACAGAGAGGCTCATCATCAACAATCTATGTCTTGGTACCAATCTCTTTTTTTAACTGGTCCCCCTGGCTCACATCACTTGTAACTTCCCTTGTAGGACCATTTGCTTTGTTGTCACTGGGGTTGCTATTGACCCCCTGCCATATTAACTGCCTAACTACCTATGTTAGACAAAGGATTCAAGCTGTTAAGCTGTTTGCCCTCCAAACTGCCTATGCCCCTGGACTCAGATGAGTCAGAGATACAACTATGAACCAGTAAAAAGGGGGAGTAAAGTGCCCATCAGAAATTATACCTAGAGCTCCCTTAAATCTGCTAGAGGGGACCCCTACTAGGTTCCTTGGAAACCACCTAATAGGCTCCAATAGTAAAGAAATGTTTCACATGTGTTGTTAAAACATGCCACAGATTCCCACAGATTTAGGTCTGTTTTGCTTCAGTAGAAATAATACTAAGGATTTGTTCAATAAGAATAATACTGAGAATGTTTTGCTTGAACAGAAATAATACTGGGAATGCTTTGCCTTAATAAGAATAATACTGAGAATGCTTTGCTTCAATGGACCAATGCTAACCCCTTAGAAATATGTTCTGTTGCCAGCAATCACATTGTCTATAAAATTATGTCTAACAGAAAGCTCGCTTCTGTCTTTCAGTCTGAGAGGCAGTCCTGGCCGGTTAATAAACACTCCTATCAAATTATAATTGGCCTAGCTGTCCTGTTATGTGTTGGTGTCCATTACAAAGCTAAAGTGAAAAAAGGCAGGAATAGTAATCATGATGTCAGAAAAGGCAAAAGCAGGAGCAGCTAGGTGGTGCAGTGAGTAAAGCGTGGGCCCTGGAGTGGAGAGGACCTGAGTTCAGGTCTGGCCTCAGACAATTAACACCCACACACAAAAACTAGCCATGTGACCTTGGGCATGTTACTTAACCCCAATTGCCTTCCAAAAAAAAGGCAAAAAAAAGGCAAAAGCAAAAAAAAAAAATAGACGTAATTAAAAGGGATTATCATATATATATATATATATATATATATATAATCTTGCTAAAAAGGAATAAAAAACAATAAAGTAGCATCAATAATAAAGATATACTGAATATGGCATAACATCTAAATTCTTAAGGGAAATGTTAAATGAATTTCAGGAGGAAATAGTGGGGGAACTCAACTTTCCCTTTCAGGGCTAGATAAAACTAATAATAAAATAAATAAGAAAGAAGTCAAGGAAATTGATAAAATCTGAGAGAATTTAGATATGGTATACTTCTGGAGCAAAGTAAATGTGAATAGAAAGAAAACTTTTTTTTTTTCTCAGCTGTACATGGCGCCTTCACAAAAATTGATCATGTATAAGGGCATAAAAATTTCCCCCCCAAATGCCAAAAAGCAGAAATATTAAATGCTCCCCTTAGAGACAATAATACACTAAGATGCATTTAATAAAAGATTGTTGAATTGTAGATTTAAAGTTAATGGGATACCAAACTTATTCTTTTTGTTTGCTTTCCGTTTTTGCATTTAAAAATATTCGCACTTAATAGTATATTGTTTTTCCAATTACACATAAAGATAGTATCCAACATTCATTCTCATAATATTTTCAGTTATCTTACCTACTCCAATTCTCCCTCCTCAAACAATTAGACATGGGTTATACATATACAATCATGTTAAACATATTTCTGCATTAGTCATGTTGGGAAAAGAATCAGAATAAAAGGGGAAAAATTATGGAAAGACAAAAAGAGAAAACATAGAATGATTCAATTTGCATGCAGAAGCCTTACTTCTTTCTCTGAGTATGAATAATATTTTGCATCATGAGTCTTTTGGGATTGTCTTACATTGTTGTATTGCTGAGAAAAACTAAGTTTATCATAGTTGATCATTGAAGAGTGTTGTTGTTACTGTGTACAATGTTTTCCTGTTTTGTGCACTTCACTCAGCATCAGCTCATGTAAGTTTTTCCAGGTTTTTCTAAAAGTGCTTGGTCATCATTTCTTATATTACAACAGTATTTAATCAAATACATATATCATAAGTTGTTTAGCCATTCCCCAGGTGATGAGTATACCCAAAATTTCCATTCTTTGCCACCACAAAAAGGGCTGCTATAGACATTTTTGCACATGTATATCCATTTCCATTTTTTATGATCTCTTTGAGATATAGACCTAACAGTGCTATTGCAGAATCAACAGGTATGTAATTTTATAGCCCTTTGCATATGGTTCCAAATCATTCCCCATGTTTGGAGCAGTTCACAACTCTACCAATAATGCATTGGTGTTCCAATTTTACTACATTTTCCCTAACATTTATCATTTTGGGGGCGTATTAGACAATTTGAAAAGTGTGAGGTGATATCTCAGAGCTTTTTTAAGTGGCATTTTTTTAATCAACAGTTATTTAGGGCATTTGTGTATGAGTATAGCTTTAATTTCTTCATCAGAAAATTGCCTGTTCATATCCATTGACAATTTTTTCAAAAGGGGAATGACTTGTATTCTTATGAATTTGATTCAGTTCTCTACATATTTTGAAAAATGAGGCCTTTATCAGAGCACTAGGTATAAAAAATGTTCCCCAGCTTTCTGCTTTACTTCTGATCTTGATTGCATTGTCTTTTTTCATGCAAAATCGTTTTATTTAATGTAACCTAAGTTATCAATTTTGCATTTTATAATGTTTTCTATCACTTGTTTGGTCATAAATTCTTTTCTTTTCCATAAATATGGCAGGTAAACTATTCATTTCTCTACTACTCTGCTTATTCTATCACTCTTTATGTTTAAATCATGTATACACATCGACAGTATCTTGGTATATGGGAATAAATTTATCCCAAAGAATGAGTAGATCAAAGAACAAATCATAGAAACAATCAAAACTTTTGTTAAAGAAAATGAGGTGGGGCAGAGCCAAGATGGCAGAGTAGAAGCAGGAAATTACATGACCTCCCCCCACAACCACCTCAAATACCCATAAAATATGACTCTAAATAAATTTTAGCGCTACAAAACCCACAAAGTGAAAGAGAAACAAATCTCCCACTGAAGGCAGCCTGGCAGCCTGAAAGAAAGGGTACATTGCAAACACTCTGGGAGCCAAGTGAAATCCTGAGTGAGCCTCATGGTTTTGACCCCAGGGAGGCAGCAGTTGCCACAGCAAACTTCAAGAGAGTGAATCACCAGCAGCTGTGGAGGTTTACAGACTTTTCAACCCATAAAGACTAAAAAGAAAGCAAAAGGTCAGTCAGGAACTATGACGGAAAGAAGGTTTTGTCTGGCCCCTGCCTCCAGGATCAGAGGTGGCAGAAACAGGGCAGCTGCAGCTCCAGCTTCTACCACATGGCTTCCTCAGGAGCTCCTGGCCTACAAATTGTAGGGGGACCAAGCAACCAATCAGAAGATAATCACTCTTGTTTTGACTTGCTTAGATCTGGGTCTACTTCTTGAGTAGTAGTTGTGGGATGTGGAACACCAGAATGCCAGAGCTTGGGGTGGCTGTACAGAAGGCACTCTCTATAGACATCTGATGATATTTGTAAAAACCCCAGTGATGTTGGGACAAAGGGCTCCTCTCTGGAAACAGAGTTCCACCATGGCAAAAAGCTCAAAAGTCACATAATTGAGTGACAATATGAACAAGCAGAGGAAGCACAAACAGACCATATAATCATTTTTTGGAGATAAAAAGTATCAAATGATGGAACAGGAAGAAGACAATGAAGTCAGGACTCCTGCATAATAGCTTCCAAGAAAAATATGACTTGATTAAAGGCCATGGAGGAGCTCGAGAAGGACTTTGAAAATCAAGTAAGAGAAATGGAGGAAAAACTGGGGAGAGAAATGAGGATGATTCAAGAAAATCATGAAAAGAGAGTCAACAACCTGACTGAAGAATATAACACTTTAAAAATAGACAAACTCAAATGGCAAAAGACGTCCAAAAAGCAACTGAGGAAAAGATTGCCTTAAAAACTGAATTTGCCAGATGTAAAAGGAATTTAAAACACTCACTGAAGACAATAATTCCTTCAAAACTAGATTGGAGCAAATGGAAGCTAATGACTATATGAGAAATCAATATAATCTAAAACATCCAAACAAATGAAGGAATAGAAGGCAATGTGAAATATTTCATTGGAAAAACCACTGACCTAGAAAATAGATCCACGAAAGATAATTGAAAAATTATTGGACTACCTGAAAGCCATGATCAAAAAAAAGAACTTAGAAATCATCCTTAAAGAAATTCTCAAGGAAAATTGCCCTGATATTTTTGAACCAGAGGGCAAAATAGAAATCGAAAGAATTCACCCATCACCTCTTGAAAAAGATCCCAAAAAGAAAATTCCTAGGAATATTATAGCCAAATTCCCAAGTTCCCAGGAAAAGTAGAAAATATTATAAGCAGTCAGGAAGAAACAATTTGAGTATTGTGAAAACACAATCAGGATAACACAAGAACAAGCAGCTTCTACATTAAAAGGTCAAAAGATTTGGAATATGATATTCCAGAGGTCAAAGGAGCTAGAATTAAAACCAAGAATCACTTATCCACCAAAACTGAATATAATGTTTCAGAGGAAAATATGGTCATTCAATGAAATAGAGGACTTTTGAGCATTGTTTTGGAAGTCAATTGTGATTACATAACTTGCCCAATGTCGCACAACTAGTTTTTGTGTTAAGTGTCTGAGAACAGGTTTAAACTCAGGCCCTCCTGAGTCCAGGGCCAGTGTTCTACTCACTGCACCACCTAGATGTCCCATGAGCATTCTTGATAAAAAAAACAGAGTTGAATAGAAAATGCGACTTTCAAATACAAGAAGCAAGAGAAACATGAGAAGCTAAAATGGGAAAAGTAATCATAAGAACTAATTAAAATTGAACTTTTTACATTCCTAAATGGTAAAATGATAATTGCAAAGAATGAGACTTTTCTCAGTGTGAGGATAGTGGAATGGAATATATATGTATACATACATATATATATATATATTTATGTAGGAGGGATATGTGCATAAAATAGATATGTGTGTATGTTTATATATATGCATATATATATAATGTTTACATGTATACATAGACAGAGGGAATAGTATCAGTTGAATAGGAAGGTATGATATCTAAAAAATGAAATAAAGATAGGAAAGTGGAATATAATGAGAGGAGATAAGGAGAGACAGAATAGGGTAAATCACCTCATATAAAAGAGGAAAGAAAAAAAAAACTGTTACAATGGAAGGGAAGAACAGGAAGACAAAAGGGAATGGGTCAAACTTACTCTGATTTAATTTGGTTTAAGGAGGGAATAACATACATGCTGAATTGGATATCTTACCCTACAGGAAAGTAGGGGAGAAGGGGATGAGAGGGGGGATGATAGAATGGAAAGCACATTGGGGGAAGGGCAATTTACAAGCACACACTTTCAAAAAGGGAGAGGGTCAAAGTAGAAAAAAGAACAAGTCTGGGGTTGGATAGGATGGAGTGTATAGTCAGTATTCCACAATATATCCACTATGTCCACTATGGAAATGTTTTGCGGAACTACCATGTGGAACCTATGTTGAATTGCTTATCTTCCCACTAAGGGTGGGTGATGAGGGAAGAAGGGAAAGAATCTGGAAATCAAAATTTTAAAATCAAGTGTTCAAAATATGTGTGTCTTTATATATACACACACATAAACACACATATTACATGCAACTGAGAAATAGGATATACAGGCACTGGGGTATAGAAATCCATCTTGCCCTACTAGAAAGCTAAAAGGTGTAGGGGGCACTATATAAGAGAGAGCAGACTGGGGAAGGAGTATTCAGTAGGATCACTATTTTGGGTAGGTGAAATATGGGGAGAAAATGTGTAACTCAAAATCTTGTGGAAATGAATGTTGAAAACTAAAAATAAGCAAATTAAACAATTTATTAATCAATTAAAAAAATGAGACAAAATTCTGATATTTGTGGGATGCAGCCAAAGTAGTACTTAAATCTATCTATCTATCTATCTATCTATCTATCTATCTATCTATCTATC
>NW_027186352.1:17982116-18006248 GCF_028583685.1 Petaurus breviceps papuanus
ATCTATCTATCTATCTATCTATCTATCTATCTATCTATCTATCTATCTATCTATCTATCTATCTGTCTGTCTGTCTGTCTGTCTGTCTGTCTATCTGTCTTTATATATCTAAATGTTTACATCAGTAGAAGAGAGAAAGATCACATCAATGAATTGGAAATGCAGCTAAGAAAACTAGGAAAATAACAAATTAAAAATTCCCAATTAAACACCAAAATGGAAATTTTAAACATTGGAGAATAGTTTAATAAAATTGAAAGTTAAAAAAAAAGAAGTAATAAAGGTAGGAGCTGTTTTTTGGGGAAAATTTATAAACTAATGGTTAATTTTATTTAAAAACAGAAAAAATAGAACAAATTACTAGTGCCAGATATGGAAAGGGTGAATGTGCCACCAATGGAGATAAAATTAAAACAAGTATAAGAAGTTATTTTGACTAATTATGAGTTAGTAGAGCTAACAACCAAATTTAAATGAATGAATATTTACCAAAGTATAAACTCCCCAGATTAACAGAAGAGAAAATAAAATAATTAACCTCCTCTTAGGGGGAAAATGAAAAGAATTGGTTAAGCTATCAACGAGTTCCCCCTTAAGGGAGAAAAAAAAAACAGGACTATATGGGTTTACTATTGAATTCTACAAAATATTTAAGTAATAATTAATCTCAATACTATGTAAATTATTTGAAATTTAAAGGTAAAGAGGAGCCCTACCAAATTCATTTTTATGACACAAATATGGTTTTGACACCTAAACCAGGGGCTTCTAATTCTAGCAATAAGATAAGAAAAAAATTAATCAGGAAAATTAAAATAGACAATAAGGCAAAAAAAAAACTATCACTCTTTGAACATAGTATTATGATGGCATACATAGAGACACTAGATTTGTTGAAGCAATTGTCAATTTCAACAAAGTTGCAAAATATAAAATGTGTTGTTTGTTGAGTTATTTCAGTCATACCTGACTCATCATGACCTCATTTGGGGATTTCTTGGAAAACGTACTGGAGTGGTTTGCCAATTCCTTCTCCAGAAATTTTTACACATGAAGAAACAGAGGCAGGGATGACTAAGTAACTCACTCTAAATCATGTAGCTACTAAGTGTTTAAGGCCAGATTGGAAATTAAATATTCTAAACTGGAGAAAGAACATTCTATCTACTGTGTCACCTTACTGCACAGGATATAAGATAAACATACATAAAACATCAGCATTTGTATACACTTAAAAATAATAATATAATATTATATAATAATGATACACTACAAATAATTATATATATGTATGTGCATATGTATGCATATATGTGTATGTGTGTATGTATACATATACATACATACACACACACACACACACACACATATATATATATATATATATATATATATATATATGACCAGAAACAACAAAGAATTCAAATATCAGGCAGTTACAATCAGGATGGCACAGGACCTAGCAGCTGTAATGTTAAAATTTCAGAGGTCATGGAACATGATTATCCTAAAGGCAAAGGAGCTAGAACTACAATCACAAATCAATTACCTGGCATAATGAAGCATAATATATTAAGGGGAAATGTTCATTCAATGAAATTAAAGGATTTCAGGGATTTGTAAGGAGAAGACAAGAAATAAACCAAATATTTTACTTCAAATATCTAGACCCAAGAGAAGCACAGAAAGGTTAAAAAAAGAAAGAAAACAGGAAGTATTCAATGGAACTAAACTGTTTACATGCCTACATGGGAAGATGATACTTGCAACTCTTAAAAATTTTATAACTAACAGCACAAATAGAAAGAATAAACATAGACAGAGGGTATGGGTATAATGTGTATTTCAGGGAATGACAAAATATAAGGGACGTAAAAGAGCACTAAAATGGGTGCAGAATTAAGAAAGAGGTAGAATGTGGTAAATTATCTCACATGAAGAGGCAAGTAAGTACTATTACAGTGGGGTGGAAGATGGGAGAGGGGGAAACAGGCATTGTTTAAACCTTATTTTCATTATTATTGTCTCAAAAAGGCAATAACATACATATTCAGATGAATATAGAATTTGATCTTACCTGACAAGGAAATAGAAGAGAATGAAATTAAATTAAGGTGGAGGGGGAGACTCACAGAAGGGAGGGCAGATAAGGGGAAGTGGTAGGCAAAAGCAAAACACTAGCAATATGGGAAAGGGGAAAACAGAGAGAAAGAACAAACAAGGAAAAATAAGATGCAGGGAAATAAAAAGGTAGCAATCATGATAGTGAATGTGAATGGGATATGCTCTCCAATAAAAAGGAAGTTGATAGCAAAGTAGATCAAAAACCAGTTTTTTTACAAAATAGTGCTTACAAGAAACACAACTGAAGTAGAGAGACACACAGAGTAAAGGTAAACCTGGAAAAATTTATATGAACTGATGCAAAGTGAAATCAGCAGAACCAGGTAAACACCGTACACGGTATTATCAACATCATATGATGTTCAACTATGAATGACTCAGATTTTCTCAGTAATGGAAAGATCCAATTGAAGTATAAAGGACTTATAAGAAAAATGTCTTTCATATGAAGATAAAGAACTTATAGACTCGAAATGCAGATTGAACCATATTTCTTCATTTGCTTTATTCTTTCTCATGTCTATTTTTTACACTTTTGATATGTTTCTTTTTCCATAACCATGATGAGTATGGAAATACATTTTACATTTTGACATATGAATAAACTACATTAAAATACCCACTTTTCTTAGAAGAAGGAAGAGGCAGAGAAAGATTTGGAACTTAAAATCTTTTAAAACCAAATGCTAAAAATTTTCTTGATTTGTAATTATGGAAAAATAAAGGAATATATAAAAGCAAAAAATAAAACCACTAAAAGCTTACATGAATAAAATGATATGAAATGAGCAGAACTGGGAGGAGCGTACACAGGAAAAGTAATATTGTATGATCAAAAAAAGGGAAAAATATCTTACCTATAAAAAATGTTTATAGTCGCTCTTTTTTTTTGGCTTTTTGGAGGGCAACTGGGGATAAGTGACTTGCCCAAGGTCACATGGTTAGTTTGTGTGTGTGTGTGTGTGTGTGTGTGTGTGTTCAGGGTATGAGGCTGGATTTGAACTCAGGTCCTCTTGACTCCAGGGCCAGTACTCTATTCACTACACCACCTAGCCTCCCCAATATAGCAGCTCTTTTTGTGGTGACAAAGAATTGAAAATTGAAGGTATGCCCATCAATTGGGGAATGGATAAACAAGTTGTGGCATTTAAATGTAATAGAATACTATTTTTCTGTAAGAAAAGATCAGCAGGAATATTTCAGAAAAATATGGGAAGATTGACATAAACTGATGCAAAGTAAAACACATAGAACCAGGAGAACAGTATACAAAGTAACAGTAAAATGATATGATGATTAAATATGAATGACTAATTATTCTCAGCAATACAAAGATCCAAGACAATTGCAAAGAGGTCACAAAAAAGAAATTTAATGATGTTGTCCAAAATGTACTCCTGGTAGTATGGAGCACTATGCAGTGATTTGCAGGATCCCACTGTTTGTTTGCTTGTTATTTGATTGGTAACATTCATCAGATAAACTTAATTTTGCAGAACACTCACCATATATGATTATATAATATAATTTATATAATGTAATGTAATTTAATATGATATGATATATAATATAGTGACTCTGAGAGTCACTGAAAGAGAATTCAAATCCTAACAGAATGCAAGGAGTAGAAGGTTAACTAATATACCTGGGCTGATTACCATGTCAAAAAAAAACCTGGCAGTGATCATTATTTTATATCTGTCTGATTGTATGTCTCTTTCTCTGTCATTCTTCCTCTATCTCTCTTTCCTTCTTTCTTATGTCCAACCACGTCCTAGCATTTGACATGCCATATCAGATTTAACCCTATCCTATTGCCTATGTTAATTGCCTTTATCTACTCAAATAAATATAATCCTGGAATAGGTCTTTCTGTTATCCTTCTCAACTAGTGACTCCTGCCTAAACCTACTTTTTTCCTTATTTTCTATACATTTGAATCTTTTGAAATGTGTTCATGTTGCTTTCCCCAGAGGATTGCAAGTGCTGGTAGCTTATTTTATTTTTGTGTTCTTGACTCCAGCATCAAATATAGTTCCTGTAACATAGCAGGAACACAACAGATGCTTGTTGATTGCTTAGAGAAAAGAATTGTTAAAGAGTTAATTAACTCTAAGAAAATACAATTAACTTAATTCAAAGTTACTATGCAATACAGTAAATAAACTCTATTGTAAGTAATGTGAATAATTGATCAAGGAAAATAAAATAATATCTGGAACTCAGTGTAAATGACTTGCCCAAGGTTACAGAGTTACAAATTACAGAGCCATTATTCAAATCCTATTCATGGGATTTCAAATGTCACATATTCCTGCAATATCATGGATTCTTCCTGACTTAGTTTCCATTCCAGACAGCCTTCTTGTTCATTTAAGTCAATTTTCTATGTCCATTCTTTTCAACTTTCCCTGTAAAAGGGTACAAATACGCAAATGCAAAATCCTATCACACATGTTTATTCTTGGTAGGAAAAAGAAAAATATACTTGACTAAAACAGTTAAAAACATGATAAATCCACCTTTTGATTATACTTTAGAGAGTATGAAAACTTCATTCTTGGGCTGTTTGAAAATTCTCAACGCTACCATTCTACTCAAGAACCAGAATTCTTTTGTCCTGACTTTGCCTTAATCTCCAAGTTTCATCTCCATTATGCTGCCACCATTAACAGCATAATTAGGAAGGCTATCATGGGCTCCAAGGCTGCTAGATGATGAGGCACCACCTCATAAAAAGTTCATTAGAGACCAAATTACCATATTTTAAATAGGAAAAAATATCTTCTTATGATGACTCTCCCTAGTCTCTCAGACACATCCCAAGTCTGTGCACCATGGCTGTTCATCATGCCAGTCATTAGGGCTACTTAGACTTGGAAGAGGGTGTGTTCTGAATGCAATTTTCTGAATGTTAACTCAACTCAACTTTAAAAAAAAACCTATCTTAGTGGAATTTTATGAAGTAGATTGAAAATGGTGAGAATATGAAACAAATGTCAATGTGTCAATTATGTTGTGCTTATGGATACCTACCTTGAAGAAGTGCATGATTAGACTGAAAGGCATTTCCATTTCTGAATACCTTTTAATTAATCACCAAAAGGACATTTTTGACAGTGTGTCCCAAGCAAAGCAAAGAAAATCTTATGAAGGCTTCTGTGAAGTTTCTACTAATTGCTACTAATTATTCTACTAATAATAATGCAAACTTGTATGTTGTATTTAAAAGTAGTAATATTTCAGTGATTAAGAATAATCAAGAAAAGATAAAGAATGGTCTTTTTCATGCAGCTAAAAATAATCAGTCTTGGAGGGGAAGACTTTCAGTGTTTCAAGGAAGGAAAAATGAAAGGAAGGAAGGGAGAAGCTGTGTTCAACTGGAACTGGCCAATTGGGTCCTCAGTGGGGCTAGATTTCTTATCCAAGCCCAAGGTTCTGATGGCTCAGAGTGAGTGTATATAGCAATTATTTCTATTTGACCAGAAACACTGAGAGATTTCCCTTCCCAGATTAACATTTTTTAACTAGGTAAAAGATGCTATTCTTTGTTGCATTTCTTGCCTTGTCTTATTACTAACTTGCTGTCCTCAGATAAACTGTGACATGAGAAAGACCTTACCGTAAAATAGCCCTATATCCTTGACCATCTAAAGTTATATGTTTTATATATATATATATATATATATATATATATATATATATATAAACATGTTGCCACTGGATGCTCATTGCTCAGGATGAGAGAGTGAGGCTGGTGACTTTGCACAGCCCTGCGTCACTTAAATCCAATTCACTTGCAAGTCATGACATCACCTTCCCAATGCCATCGTCCTCTCTGAGGATGAAGGATAAATAGAAACAAGTAACATTTACATGGAATAGTTTCCATGAATTGAGCACAATTTCTTCACCAGGGTCCTTCTGATATATTGTAGTGTCCACATTATCCCTGTATCTTAAAATTATTACCAATGAATCACAATCAATGAAAGTTTACAGCTAGAATGACTTTAGAGAGGGATCCATTCTTGTCTTCCAAGTACAGCTTTTATCCAAATCTAGACAAGGTTTTCACTAGCCTGAATGTAGAAGGGTAATTTTTGCTGGGAATCACAGCTACTCTGAAAAAGCACCTACTAAAGCCCTGAGGAGTTGTGATCTGAAGAAGTCAAGGGAGTAGGCACACTGATGCAATTACAGACCTCTGAAACATTCAATCAAAATACATTTACTAGGGACATACTATGATCCAGGCACTATCTAGACACTTGGAATATAAAAAAAAAGTGAAAAAAAGATCTTGACCTTAAGGAACTTACATGTTATGAAGAAAAAATATATAAAAACATAGAATTATAAATTAGATCTAAGTCAAGTAACAGCAAAGTGATTTTGTGGGTGAAGAACATTAGTCAATAGGGAGATCTGAAAAGGTCTTGGAATGACCATGGAATTTGAGTTATATCTTGTTTTGCCTTTATCAGTTTTTCAACTATTTTGCATCTTTATTTAACGAACATTTTTTTCAACTTTCAAAGATTCTAAAGTGTTCTCCACTCTTTTATCTTATGAACTTTTTTTAACAGTCTATATTTTTTATAGGAAATAATCCTGTCATGGTCTTTTCTTTGATTAAATCTCTATTCAGGGGCAAGTGCCATTTTGCAAATTTATCTGATCTTATTCTACTGCTTTTTTGCCACAACTAAAAGAAAGAGATCTTGCCTTCAATTTCTTAGTGTTATGTCTGAGTCTCTCTTTCTAATCATCATTCTTCCATGCAGTATTTTCTCCATTTCTGCCCATTCCTATGTTTTAGGATGTTGGAAGTTTGTTCAAAATTGGCATTACTTCCCTTAAGCACAGGTTGGGCAAACACTTGCTTTGTATGTTACAACAGAGTTTACTTTCATGTATGGGCAGGATTAGGTGGCTTCTGAGGTCCCCTAAAATTCTTACCATTTGTAACTTTCTAAAAGAAAATTTTTTTATCTATTTACATCTCAAACAAAACAGAATTTGAAGTACTCAAGTCTAGAAAATGTGGCATTTTGGGGTATTTTAAATGCTTAGCACAGTGTCATGTAAACTGTGCGCACCTATAAAAAGCATGGCAATTGAGCAAGTGATCTTAACAACACCCAGGTAAAGGCAGTAGTGAGGAAATTATAATCATTCCCATTTTATAGATGAGGATTCAGGCTCAAAGAGATTAAGGAACTGACACTCCCAGTAATGAGGTTTAATAAGACATGGAGCATTATTGCAGGAAGGAGCCAAAGAAGAATACCTCATTTGGCATTCATAATTTGAAATCTGTTATTACAAACTGATAATGAAGTTGAATAAATTTACAAGAAGGGATAAAACTCCTATTAAGTGATTTGGAACAAGATTGTTTTAGGGGTTGTTTCCTATATATTTGCCCATGAAAGACCATCAATTTCTGTCAACCTGGGAGGTGCCAATAGTCTGAGCTCCCTTGATGTCTTACAAAGCCTGAGGCAATCCCCGCTGTTGAATTCAGGCTCCTTCAATTTTACACTCCATTGAACTTCAATTTTCCCCACAAACATCATTTGAGAATCTACTGCTAAACTTCCAGTGTCCACCTCATTCAGTCCTTATCTATGGAATAGGATGAAATCTCAACCAAAGGGAGCATTTGAGTTGCATTTTGCTTAATAAAATAAATAGTAAGGTTGAGAAAGCTCCTTACACCTGGTCAACATATATTTAATTTTGGATTTTGAGAATTGAAAACCTATACCTAACCACAATACCACACACACACACACACACACACACACACACACACACACACACACACTATTGCACTAAAAGGTTCAAAACATATTGTGACTGAAGGAAGGCAGGTATTAGAAGAGCTCCAGGGAGACCACTTTTTCATTAATAAAATAAGGAAGGGCCAGTGTGCCATTGGCATCCTACAGTACACAAAAAACAATATATCATTACAAAGCTCAGATAAATACCATGTGTGGTAGTCTATCAAAAGGAACAGGAGAGATAATAGGAAAGATAAAGCTAAATAGTAAAACAAAGTGATCAATTGACATAGAGAAATGCATGACAGCTTCATGTCTTGTCTACTCTTTGCACTCAAGAAAGAGTATATACTATTTATCTCAACAAAGTAGGAAGATATATTGTGTTTGTGTTATTTTATTTAAAACTTGGCCTTAAGTGGTAAAAGATGATCCATTTTTTCCCTTAAGTCATGCAATAATCCCTGGAGTCTTTCAGGTACAGTGCCAAGAAATAGATCAGGGTAACTACAGATGGCCCTGGATGCAGTGGGAGACCTTGGCATTTTTCAGCTAAGGTCTTTCCCAGGTCTCAGTTTGACCGGGGAAATACCCATTCAGTGATTAAGGCCATATGAAAAATAAGGCAGTAAAGAGCCTCTTTTACATAGTCCTTGGGGTCTCTGGTCAAAACAGAGATAATTGCTATTCACATTCACTCTGAGCTAAATATAAATAGGACCTAAACAATGATCAAGTGGGGCTTGACTTGGGACATTTTAAAAATATTTTTACCAATTGAGAGTCAGAGGGCTATGTCTTTGAGGCATTATCCGTATGAAAAAACATACACATATGTGTATATATTCATATATGTATGTGTGTATGTATGTATGTATCCTGCAAACCCTAATATATTTTGCTGAACTTTCAGGGAGAAAACTTTACGTTCCTTTAGGTAGAGTACTTGCAGGTAATAAGGGTATGATATTTTTATGGACATAGGAAAGGGAAGGGAAGGAAAGGGAAAGAAAAGGAAGGGGTGGGGATGGAAGTAGAAGGAAGGAACGAACGAACGAATGGAGGGAATGAAGAATGAAGGAAGAAGGGAAAGAAGAAAGGAAGGAAGGAGGGGTTGTCAAACTGGTCAGTTCTAGTTGGTTCCCCAGTAGGGCAGCTCCTACTACTACTTACAGAGGTAGTCTTTGTCCTTCATTCACAAAGAGGACCATGACATGATGGAGGTGATGTTATGTCATAAAAGTGAATTAGACTTAAGTGAGGGAGGGTTATACAAAGTCACGAGCCAGTCACCTAAAGTCATCCAAATGGCTCCAGAGGAAAAAGAGGAGGTGGTGACTCTCCCTAGCCTCCTCTCTCTAAAATCTTATTCACTTGCATGTCATGGCATCACCTCCCTAATGCCATGGTCCTCTTTAAGAACAAAGGACAAATAAAAATTATACTATCAAAATAAAATTTTCCTTCATGCCTGGAGTGTGAAAATATTTGGAGAATGATATAACAGCATTAAATAATAAAAGAATATCACCCAAACCCCTTAGAAAATATATACCCCAAAATGTAAGGGTTTGGCAGACACATCTTTTCTTTTTATTTGTTCAACTTGTCTTACTGTGTTTCCTTTGTTATGACCAATCATAACACATATCAATCAATCAAATGATAAACATTTATTACATGTCTATTATGTGCCAGGCACTCTGCTAAGTGCCATTCCAGAAATGGCAAAAAATATTCTCTGTCCTCAATTGGTTAACAATGTAATGGAGACAACATGCGAACAAATACATACACAGTACTCAGATTAAGAGAAGCTATAAAAAAGAAGAGATTTTAGTTGGAAATTAAAGGAAGTTGTAGAGGTTTTTGGGAAAAGCAGAGAAGAGAGAATGTTCTAGGCTTGAGGAATAGCAAGAAAAATAAAAGTGACTGGAACCAAGAGATGGAGTATGTTTTGTTCATAGAAGAGCCAACCAAGGAGACAAGTGTTGACTACTTTGAAGAGTACATATCAGGGGTAATATGGAAGAAGACTAGAAAGGTAGAAGGGGAATATATTGTGAAGGCCTTCAAATGCTAAAAAGAGCATTTTGTATTTGATTCTGAAGGGATTAGGAAGTCACCCAAGCTTATAGAGTAGTGGTGTGACATGCTTGGCCCTACTCCTGTATTTTAGGAAAATTACTTCCTAATGGAGGATTGATTGGAGCACGGAGACACCTGACAGAGGCATAGTCACCAGATCTCTATTACAGTTATCAAGGTTTGAGGTGATGAGGGCTTGTAGTAGATTAGGGATGAAGAATCTGCACCCCCAAGGCCACATGTGCCCGCCTCTAGGTCCTCTAGTGTGGCCCTTTGACTGAATGCAAAATCTTGTCCTGTGAAGTTTGATTTCAGTCAAAGGGCTACACATGAGAACCTAGAGGGGCACATGTGGCCTCAAGGCTGCTTCCCTAATCTGACACTAGAGTATTACTAGTGTCAGAGGAGAAAAGAGGGTATATTTGAAAAAATGCTCTAAAGGTGAAATAGTCTTAGCCTTAGGTTGAATAAGTATGATGGAAGACATAGTGAGACCAGTCTGCCTCCTAAATTGTGAGACTGGGGGACTGAAAGGATGATATTGTTCTTGTCATAGGGAAGGCAAGAAAGAGAGTTGAGGGAGGAATAGATCAGTACAGTTTTCTTTGTGTTGACTTTGAGATGTCTTCTGAAGTCCCAGCTGGAGATGTCTGAAAAAGAGTTGTAAATGTGGGATTGGAGGACAACGGAGAATTTCAGGTAAGATTATGGGATTTTAGAATCATCAGGATAGAGACAATTATTACATTCATGGGAGGCGATAAGATCACCAAGTAAAGGAGTATAAAAAGTGAGAAGATTGCCAATAGAGAATCCTCAAGGGCACCAGTAGTTAGAGGAAGAGGATCCAGAAAAGGAGAGAGAGAAAGAATGGACAAATAGGTAGGAGAAGCAGGAGAGAGTAGTGGACCAAACCCTTCCCCCCAATAAAAAGGAAAAAGAGAGTATGAAGGAAGAGAGAGTAATCATGGCAAAGGCTGCAGAGAGGTCAGGAAGAATGAGGACAGAAAATATGCTATATCCTGCCTTCTAACTGTTGGTGTATTCCTACACCTGGACACTTTTCTCTCTTCATAGTGTCTTTGTATGAACACTAATCATCATGAGTACAACTGTCATTTCAATTTTAGAATTTCTACTTCTGTATACCAAGGTCTAGTCATACTAAATGCACAATAAATTTAATTGAATCATTCTCAATAAAATTTTGAAAAAAAAACTGTATTTTTTTCAAAATTTTATTCTAGACTCAAATGCCTGAACACAAAAAATAGAGAAAAGGAACAAAAATATATCATAAACTTAAATATTGGAACTGAAATACAAATTTAAAAAGGAAAAAAGCATGTCATGTACATAGCGGAGCATAAGGGAGCATTCAAAATATGTAACAATAAATTTTCATTTCAAGAAAGCCTATATGATAAATAATACTAATTGTGTTGAGAATTACCCATCTTTTCTTTGCTTCCTTGTGAGATTTCTTTAATTCTCTACTGTACAGTTTTTTCCCTCCCCCCAACCATTACAAAGGCCATAATAAAGTTGAGATGTGTTTCTCTACAGTTATAGATGTATGCATATACACATACATATACAGACAAATACTTTCAGAAACCTATTCTCATGATTGTTGTTTTTGTGTATTCACATATCTCTTGTTTCCTATCCCTCCTTCTACCTCTACTTTACTTCTGCCCACTACCATTCCCTCCTACTGTTTGCCTACCCCCCTCCAAGGATTCCTCCCCTCTCCTTCCATTTCCATAAATCTAAATACCCTTCTATACTCCTATTTACCTATTCCTTCACCCTCCCCTCCAAAGATGCCTCCCTTGTCTTCTCCCCACTCCCTATGCCCCTACTATTTTATTTCTTCTGAATTTAGAAGACATTTATAATCTTCTAAGTATATATGTATTGTTCCCTCTTAAATCCATTTTTGAAAAAAAGTAGGTTACCAAAACTAAAAGCCCTCCTCCCCATCTAATTCCTATATACCTATTCTTCCTCTTTCACTTCATTTGTATAAAATAATTGCACTTTTGAGCTGTTCCTAAATGGTTTTGCTTTTTAAATTTATATCATACTCAAGTTCACACAATCTTTCTTATGTCCTACCTAATTATTTAGAAGAATCTTAGACATACATTTTACATATAGAAAAAGTAAACATTCTGTCCTTATGGATCCCTTATACTCATTCTTTGTTATGTGCATTATATTTCTCTTAGTCCTCATATGTTGAATTTTCTATTAAGTTCAGATTTTTTTAACAAAGTCTTAAAAGTTTGAGAGTTAATCAAATGTCCATTTTTAACTGTGAGGGGTATGATCTTTTTTGGCCAGAGCCCCAATTGTTTTGCTCTTTGATGTATTGTGTTCCAAGTCCTGCAATTCTTTAATGCCTCTGTTGCTGGGTCTTGTGTAATTCTAATTGTGGCATCATTATATTTAAATTGTTTTTACTACTTATGTTTTTAATATGTTAACATGAGCTGGAGGCTTCAGAATTTGATTATGATATTCCTATGAATTTTCCTCATAGGCTGTTAAGTGGTGATCAGTGGATTATTTTTCCTATTTCTACTTTGTCCCTTCTTCTAATGTTTCATTACAATTGTCTTTAATTATTTCTTGTTATATGTTATCAAGATTATTTTTTTGATCATAGCTTTCAGTTTGTCCAATTGTTTTTTTTTAATTTTCTTTTCTTGATCTATTCTCTAAATCTGTTGTTTTTCTTATGTTTTACTTTCTCTTCTGCTTTTTCACTATTCATATTCTGTTTAGACATTTCTTGATCTCTTATGATTTCACTTTGTCCAATTCTAATTTTCAAGGTCTACTTTTCTTCCTTAAGATTCTGGATCTCTCTAGACCTTGGGGGCGGAGCTAAGATGGTGGAGTAAAAGTAAGAACTTGCTTTAGTTCTCACTCAAACCACCTCCAATGCCTGTAAAATATGACTCTAAACAAATTATAGAGCTACAGAGCCCAAAAAAGTCACAGATAAAAACAAATCTATTGCTGAAGGCAACCTGTAAGGGACACAGGAACGGTCTATCATACCAGGCTGGAAGCCAAGTGCATTCCCGTGTAAGCTGAGCGGGTCCATACCCGGGGTGGCCCCAACAAGTGGATCACATGGATCTTCAGGATCATCCTGAAGAGCAGTCTTCAGGAGAATGGATTATCAGCAGCTGTGGCTGTTTCTAGATTTATTAACCCATAAACACCAATGAGAAAGTAAAAGGTCAGTGGGTAACTCTATGGGAACTGGGTGGAAGAGAGTGCAGTCTGGCACCTGCCCCTGGGGCTAGAGGTGGTGGAGGCATGGCAGCTGCAGCTGCTACCTCCTGGATGCCTCCAGAGCTCATGGCCTCCAGATAATAGGGAGACCAAAGACCATTCAGAGTGTAATCACTCCTGCATTGACCTGATTGAATCTGGATTGCAGTCATGGGTGGTGGTGGTCCTGGGGTGAGAAATACCAGTGTGCAAAAGCTTGTGGTAGCTGTAGAGAGAGTGCCCACCTCAGAACTCTTACAACAGCAATGACACAGGGGCAAAACTCCAGTAATTGGAGACACACTCTGTAAGCAGAGTTCAGTAGCAAAGTTCAATAGCAAAGAGGTCCAAAGTTAAGTAACTGGCTGAGAAGATGAGCAAGCAGGAAAAGCACAGTCAGACCATAGAATCTTTTTTGGGGGACAAAAAGGATCAAAACATGGAACCAGAAGAAGTCAACAAAGTCAATCCTCCTGCATCAAAAGCTTCCAAGAAAAATATAAATTGGTTACAGCCCATGGAGGAGCTTAGGAAGGATTTTCAAAATCAATTAAGAGAAATGGTGGAAAAATTGGGAAGAGAAATGATAACAAGGCAAGAAAATCATGGAACAAGAGCCAACAACCTGACTGAAGAAAATAACACCTTAAAAATAGGCTAACTCAAATGGCAAAAGAGGTACAAAAAGCCAATGAAGAGAACGCCTTAAAAAAACAAATTCACCAAATGGAAAAGGAATGTCAAAAGTTCACAGAAAAGAATAATTCCTTCAAAATTAGATTGGAGAAAATTGAAGCTAATGACTTTATGAGAAATCAAGATACTATAAAAGAATATCCCCCCTCAAAAAATGAAAAAAAAAATAGAAGGCAACGTGAAATATTTCATTGGAAAAACCACTGACCTTGAAAATAGATTCAGGAGAGATAATTTTAAAATTTTTGGACTACCTGAAAGCCATGATCCAAAAAGTGCCTAGATATCATCTTTCAAGAAATTCTCAAGAAAAACTGCCCTGATATTTTAGAACCAGAGGACAAAATAGAAATTAAAAGAAGTCACCAATCACCTCTTGAAAAAGATCCCAACTGACCTGGAAAACAGATTAAGGAGAGATAATCTGAGAATTATTGGCCTACCATACAATCATGATGAAAAAATGAGCCTTCACAACATTTTCCAAGAGCTCATCAAGGAAAACTGCCCTGAGATCCTAGAACCAGAGGGTAAAATCGAAATTGAGAGAATCCACCAGACACTTCCTGAGATTCCAAATTGAAAAGTTCATGAAATGTTTTGGCCAAATTCCAGAACTATCAAGTAAAGGAAAAAATACTACAAGCAGCCAGAAAGAAACAATTCAAATATTGCAGAACTACAGTGAGGATCACACTGAATCTGGCAGCTTTCACATTGAAAGATTGGAGTAACTTTAATATGATATTCTGCAAGGCAAAGGAGTTCAGGTTACAACCAAGGAACCTATCCAGTGAACCTGAACATAATCTTATAGGCAAGGAGATGGTCCTTTAATGAAATAATGGACTTTCAGACCTTCCTGATGAAAAACCCAGAGCTCAATGGAAAATTCGTCCTCCAATTACAAGACTCAAGAGAGACATAGAAAGGTAAATAGGGAAAAAAACATACACACACATAAATAAACACACACACATACACATAATGTGTTAATTAATGAGAGCAAACACTTTACATCCCTATATGGGAAGGTGATACCTGTTAATATTGAGAATTCTATACTTATGGTTGTCATCTAAAAGGTATACAGATAATAGAGCGTGTGGGTATAAATTACACAAAATGATGATAAAAAAAACTCATTAAGGCCTGGAAAAGGACTGCAATGGAAGAAAAGCAAAGAATGAAGCAGAAAAAGATAAATTATACAACACCAAGAGGCATAAAAAATTATAGTAGAGGGAAAGAAGGGAGGGAGATGAACAATACCTGTCAGATCTATGGAGAAGTGAAGACTTCATGACAAAACAAGATTAAGAGAGCATAATAAAATGCAAAATGGATAATTTTAATTACATTAAATTAAAAAGCTTCTGTACAAATAAAGCCAATATTATGAAGATTAAGAGGGAAGTGGAAAATTGGGAAAGAATTTTTATAACCAGTATCTCTGAGAAAGGCTTCATTTCTTAAATAGACAAAGAATTGAGTCTAATCTATAAGAATGCAATCCACTCCCCAATTGATAAATGGTCAAACGATATGAACATGCAGTTCTAAGAAGATAAAATTAAAGAAATCTATAAGCATATGAAAAAATATTCTAAATCACTATTGATTAGAGAAATGCAAACCAAAACAACTCTGAGGTACCACCTATCACTGGCCAGATTGGCTAGGATGACAAAATGGGAAAATGATAAATGCTGGAGAGGATGTGGAAAAATTGGAACACTAATGCATTGTTGGTAGAGTTGTGAACTGATCTGACCATTCTGGAGAGCAATCCGGACCTATGCCCAAAGGGTTATGAGTAAGTGCATACCCTTTGACCCAGCAATACCACATCTAGGATTATATCCCAAAGAATTCAGAGAAGTGGGAGAAGGAACTGAATGTACAAAAACTTTTATAGGATCTCTTTTTGTGGTGGCAAAGTATTGGAAATCAAGGGGATGCCTATGAATTGGGAATGGTTGAACAAGTTATGGTATATGAATGTAATGGAATACTACTGTACTATAAGAAATGAGAAGCCAATCACTTCACAATAACCTGGAGAGACTTATATAAACTAATGTTGAGTAAGGAGAGCAGAACCAGGAGAAATTTGTACACAATCACAGACATAACATATGTGTGATTACCAGATGGATAACTTCAATAGACTGGGCTCTTCTCAGCAATGCAAGGTTATAAGACAACTCCAAAAGACTCATGATCAAAAAGACATCCACATTCAGAGAAAGAGATATGAAATGTGAATGCAAATTGAAACAAAGAACTTGCTCTGTTACTTTTTCTTGTTTTATTTTGTTTCTTCTTTCCCACCAATCATCCCACCAGTTGTAATACTTCTTTACAATATGACTAATGATCAAAAATGAAGATGATTGTAGATCCTATATTGGAGTGCATGCTGTCATGATGGGGTGGCCGGGGAGGAGAGGGAGGAAAAGAAAGTTTGAAACTCAAGGGACTGTGGAACTGAATGTTTTAAACTAAAAGTAAGTAAACAAATCAATTAAAAAAAAAAGATCCCAAATAAAAAACTCCTAGAAATATCATAGCCAAATTCAAGAGTTCCCAGGTGAAGGACAAAATATTACAAGTAGTCAATTCGAGTATTGTGGAAAGAAAATCAGGATAACACAAGATAAAGAAGCTTCTAAATTAAGGGATCGAAGGGCTTGGAATATGATATTCTGGACATAAAATGAGCTAGGATTAAAACCAAGAATACCTACCCAGAAAAAGTGAGTATAATGCTACAGGGGAAAATATGGTCATTCAATGAAATAGAGGACTTCAAGTATTCTTGATGAAAAAAACATGAGCAGAACAGAAAATCTGACTTTCAAATACAAGAATCAAGAGAAGCATGAGAAGGTAAACAGGAGAAAGAATCATAAGGGACGTATCTAATTTTTTTTCAGTATAATGACAGTTGAAGGGAATACATATGTGTGTATACATACATATACATATATATGTATAGGAGGGTGTATGTGTATATAAATACATATGTGCATGTGTATATGTGCGTACATGTATAAATAGACAAGAGGGCACAAGATCAGTTGAATAGGAAGGGATGATATCTAAAAAATAAAATTAATAGGTGAGAGAGGAATAAAATGAGTAAAGGATAAAGGGAGATATCTCATATAAAAGAGGCAAGAGATAATTGTTACAATGGAGGTGAAGAGTAGGAAGGTGAATTGGGATAGGTCAATCTTACTCTCATTGAATTTGACTTAAGGTGAGAATAACATACACACTCAATTGAGTATCTTACCCTACAGGAAAGTAGAGGGGAAGGGGACAATAGTGGGGATGATAGGAGGGAGAGCAGATTGGGAGAGATGTTAGTTAGGAAAAAAAATAAAATAAGATTCTGTCTCTCTTTTTTCTAATTGGTTGACTTTCACACCATTCTTGTTTTTCTTGGAATATTATTTTTTTTAGGATTGGTTTTGTTTGTTTTGGTTTTTTCCTCCATCTCTCTCATCTATCATTTGACTTTAAAAGTCTTTTTTAATATATTGTATGAATTTTTTGGGTCGGTATCCATTTTATTTTACTCTCCTGGGGTTTCTTTACTTCAATATCCTCCGAAGATGAGCTCCATTCATCTCTACTGCCACTATAGCTTTCTATGGTTATATTCTTTCTCCTTTGCCTGTGCATTTTCAGTGGTAATAACTTAATTATTTTAATCACCTGTAGCCCTGAGGTGTGGGGAATGGTGCCTCTTGCCCCACATCTTCATTTCTTCCCTCTAGCCTGAAACAAAAGCCAAATCTCCAGTCTCTTGTAAATGCGCACAGCCAGAGACTATTTTCCCCCACTGCTTCTGTACTCATGTAGCGTGGATTGGTTCTTTCTTGTCCCCAATGCTCTTTGTGATATAGCTGGGTCTGGCATTCTAGTCATTAGAGGTTCCCTCAATTTTCAGGGGCTCAAACACCCAACTCCCCTCACTATCCTAGGGGTAAAAGTTCTGGTGGCTGCTTCCTGTGCAGCTTTCAAACCAATTAACTCCAGTACTTGTTGCTTATTAAAACAGAGTCTAGCTTGGATATATTTACTCTTCACTGGGACCAAACCTGGGATTTTTCTTCTGCACTTCTTAAATTGTCCCAGGAGCACCAGCTTATGGCCCTATTCTTATTTATCTCCATGCATACTTTTTTTTCTCCCCAAGATGATATTTTAACTCTTTTGTGGGGGAAATCTTGAAAGCTTGGGATTTTCTGACCTACTCCACCATCTTCCCAGAATCTTCTTCTGTAAACTAGGAATTTCTTGAGGGGAGGTTTATCTCATATTTCTCTGTGTGATGTATATCTGTATAGATTTGCCTCTACTGCATAAAACTATGCTTGCCACATAGTAGGTGGTTTAAACATGTTTGTTGATTGAAGAGGGGCCATTATTATTGAAGATTTACTGCAATATGTATTTCTTTCTTTCATTTTTCCATAAATTCATACTTGTTTGCAAATGGTTATCTCTTTAACTGGTGCATATGTTAACTTCTCAATACTTTGTGAAAGTTTGTGTTTATTAGATTCCTCCCATGAGTACTCTACTCATGATCTACCCAATAAAATGAAGGCTTCACTCTTAATAATTATCTTAAATTTTGTGAATGTTAATGTCTCATCGGACCGTTTGTTCTATCACTAGTCTCTACCTAAGATAATTACCTAAGATAATAATCAGTTCCATCAGGGTAGAGAACATTCAGCAATTCCTAGTTGTTCTGAATGATTCATTTTTAAAAATATTTCCTACCACATCTTTCTCTCACAGACTGTCAATTTTTTTCTGTAGAAAGATAACAGAATTCAATCTCATATACATTTAATATAAGTTATCACTACCCTAATACACTCAGGATATGTGTGACAACATAACTTCTTCATGTAAATTAATTTTCCAAATCATTCCTTACTAGATATATGTCAAAGCAGTTAATACCACTTACTGAGAGGTCACATTTGAAAACATTAAAAAACTGGAACCGATTGTAACTGATGAGACCTAAAGTATGAGAAGCCCATAGAGTTTATGTCATGCTAAATCTCCAGCCAAAACAAAGCTATGATATGGAGTTCTGCCAAACACACATGTAAGATTTACAGATAATGAGAGAGTGTAGGACAAACCACACATAAGTTAGTCAATGCATATTCCAGGCCACTGGAATCCATGGGTAGAACCTTTGTTTGTTTGTTTCTTCTCTATCCACATTGGAAGGCCTTCAGAAGGTAAGTAAAGTTTAGTTCTTTTTAAAATAATTTACAGTTAATAGAAGACACTAAAGAAAAATAGCAAGAAAATCATTATGACAGTCTCTATTTGAGTTGAAAAAATGTTTACTTCCATTTCACAGAATTAGACATACATTATTAGGGTTATAAGAGGCCTCAAATGCCAGCTAGTCAAAACTCCCTGAATAACATCTTCTTTACAATATATGACTCCTTCCTTCCTACCTTAGTGAATCATAATCTCAAGGAAGACAAGAACAGTTTTCTTTTTTTATCTTAACATCCAATGAAAAGTAACATAGTGGATGGTACATGGTAGGAGCTTAATGAAAGCTTATTTAATTTGTTTTAATTAAAATCCAGGAAATGGCCATCCAGCCTTTGCTTTAGTCCTGATTTGATGAAATCCAATACCTACCAAATCATTCCATTTTATTTTGGGACAGCTCTAAGTGTCAGTATATTTTACCTCACATCCAATCTAAATCTGCTTCAGATAAAAACAATAACAGGGAAAATGTCGGAGAGACAGACAGACAGACAGAGACAGAGAGACAGGGAGAGACAGAGACAGAGAGAGAGAGACAGAGAGAGAGAGAGAGAGAGAGAGAGAGAGAGAGAGTACAATAAGTCACTGTCACCTAAAAAAATCCTACCGCTTCAAGCATCCTTTATCATCCTCTGGTTAAATCCACATTTATAAATTGTTCTTTCCCTAATCACCTCAGGGTGCTGCTTCTATTCAATATTAAAACCATGTAGCATCAAGTATTAATGAGAAAAGTCAAATCCATGTATATTTTATATGGAAATGTAGTCATTTTTCTGTACTGATAATACAATTAAGGAACCGATTTTGAAGTAAATAATAGATTTTTAAAAGTTATCCTACCCATACTAAGCATCGTTCAGGTGCTACATAAAGTATCCAAATGTGTGTATGTATGTGTTTACCTATGGTGATCATGGGGAAGGGGGGGGATCTTAAAATGCACTCCACTCACTATGCGATTATTACTGGGTCATCATAATATTGTACAATTCATGAGTTTTGAATAAATATTAATTATATGCTCAAAGACTCACATTATAAATTTAAAAAAATATAACTAAGAGCTTAAATAGAATCTCAGGAATATCAGAAGCACAGCAGCACAGTATCCTTAGAGAGTGTGAAGTGGCAAAGAAACCACAGAAGAAGTCAGAAGACATGCATCCTAGGACCTAGAGGAGGGCTTACTGCACAGTCAGTCACTTGGGGGTGAGGCTTTTATCCTCACTGACCCCAAATTATTTTGTTTTTTTGTTATTTTCCCCTATAAGATGGGAAAGCAATGCCTATGCCAGAGAACTGGGAGCCTCAGAGAAGAGGATCTAATTAAAATTACTTTGAAAATGAAAGATTTTGGACAGTGGTTGGATCACCAAAAAGAAAGTCAAAAACACCTGAGTTTCTATTTGGCTTCAGTAACTTAATAACTCTATGACAATAGGCAAGGCATTTGACATATGCTTTATCTTCTTCATCTATAGAATGGGATAAAAATATTGCCTACTTTTCAAGGTTGTTGTCAGGGTAAGCTTATATATTTATAAAGCACTTTTCAAACATTCACATAAATACACACATATACATACGTAATATTGAATAAACTATATATATTAATATATTTATACAGATATGCACACATATATACATATACATACATGTATGAATATATGCATACACATATAAACATCCATGCATACATGCATACACACACTGTGGGATTTGGGGTATTTCACCTCTCTAGATGTCTAGACCTCAGTTTAGACACCAATAGCACAAGGAAGTTTGACTATATGACACTGAAAATGTTTTCTAGCTCTAAATTTGTGATTCCCTCCTCCTGAGTCAGTTGGTCTTTCTGTTTGTTCTTATATAAAATAGACTAGACTCCATGACTACATACCCTTCCCTTCCTTTTCTATACCTTATCAGCTTAGGATTCTTTATTGCACACCACACATCAATGGCTCCAGACTATTACATTTAAGAGCCTTTGAAGGCTGTAGATGCTGGAGATCAGGAAATACCTTGTTTCTAGTATTATTTCCAAAAATTATATTCTGACAGGCAAAAGATGACCGTGCTTGTTCTGGAGATATCACAGAATTCAGTACAAGTATGCCTGAATTCAGAAGCATTCCCCAAATCCACATTACACTCCTCCCATTTATGCATTTCTTTGGCATTAGAAAGAAACTCCTGACTAAAAGTACAAATGCTTTTGAAACAATGTTTCTTCACAGAACCACTAACAGAAGTACCTATTGAAAATTAGCAGGATTTATGAGATATGGTGACTTTAGGGGGCAGAGTACTGTCCTTACAGCCAAGAAATCAAGTTCAATTGTCACCACTAATATTTGTTGACTGTGAAACCTAGGTGAATCCCTTTACCGCTCAGGACTCTAGACATCGCTCCAAGACAGATGACAGGCTAACCTTCCTTATGTTGTGGATGGAGTTTTCTTATCTGAGGGCTCCCTATGCCAGTGAAATAACAGTTCCATCATTACCCTAGTTTCAGCTCCAGAATTTATGAGCAATACTTGTTCTTTTCAGATGCTCTCCAATATGAAATGGAGAGAGTGAATTATACAAGTCAAATATAAATATGCATTTGTGAGTTCCATTGAATTCTGCTTTTTCAAAGGACTTAAAAGGATCAAGGTATTTATCATATTACAAGAGAGCTAGGATTCACAACAGAGCAAATGTCAGCATCTGAGCAGAAAGTTTCCACTAGACAAGAAGACCCTGTGGACGAGAAACTGAGTAGAGTCTTGTTACTATTGTAGTCTGTGTAGTCGGGTTGGAAAAAGAAACTCATTTTGAGAAGGAAGAAAGGAAGGAAGGAAGGAAGGAAGGAAGGAAGGGAGGGAGGGAGGGAGGGAGGGAGGGAGGGAGGGAGGAATAAAGGAAAAGACAGAGGAAGAGAGATGGAAAAAGAAAGAGAAAGAATGAAAAAAAAATATCTGCAGAGTCCAGTATCTGAAGGGACACTAAGCTTAACTGTTTTTATCCTCTGACATTTACTCCTTATGTATTTAGATGTGTTTATTTTTGAGAAATTAACAAAATATTTTTGTTGTTTTCAGTTAAATCAACATAATATTGGTAGTAGTTGAAATGCTTTTGGTGTGGAAATGAGCCTAAATGGTGCCTAAAAACCAAAGGATAGAACAAACCTCATTCTGTATCAAACTCTACTGTTTAACATTTTCTTAAAATATCTTGCCCTAACATTAATAAAAGGGGTCTGTATTTTAACCAATTAACTAAATTTGGCTCTCCATAATTACATGTACATACGTGTGAACTTCAAACAGCCTTGGGGAAGGGCTAGGAATAAACATTTCCAAATAACATTATCTAAGAAAGTCCTTTAGGCACTCATAATTGCAACTGAGAAAACCTATACTATGTGTAAGGGGTATGGGATTTCAAGATCTTCCATGCCCCATTGGACCTGCTGACATAGCAGGAAGGGGCGGAGCAAGCGAAAGTGAAAGCCAGAGAAAGCGAAAGCCAAGCTAGTGTTCCTGCGGTGGCTGGCGGTGGTTGCGACGGCGGCGGCAGCAGCAGAGGCAGTGGCGCGCGAAGCCTTTTTTGAGTTAGGACTGCTAAGGACTTTCTGCTAAGGACTCCTGCTGAGGACTGCCAGGGGCCGGAGCTGCTGGGAGCACGCTTCCAGGACGCTGGGTGGTTGCTGTGCGTGGGGAGAGGAGGACCTTTGCCTGAGGTAGCCTGTTCTGTTTTAAAGGCTTGAAAATGTGGGTGCTTTCTACTTTATCTACCTGTGCCAATGTCATAACTACTCTGATGGCTTTCACTTTCTGGTTTTGGGACTCAGTCTTTTGGTATCTTAATAAATTTTCTAGTTTATTTCCCCATATGACAAGCATGATGTATTTTGTGATGGATAATTATATCAGCATATTTGTAATCTCTATAGGCATTGTGAATATGGCATTGCTGATACACTATGGAGTAAAGAACACTGAATTTGGAGTCAGAGATCATGAGTTTGAATCCTGACCTTTCCATTTATTACCAGTGGAACCATGCATAAGCAATATAACATCTCTAGAACTCTGTTAGGGGCATCTGGGTGGCACAGTGGATAGAATAACAGGCCCTGGAGTAAGGAAAATTTGTCTTCCAGAATTCAAATCTGGCTTCAGACCTATACTAGCTGTATGATCCTAGTCAAGTCATTTAACCCTGTTTGCCTCAGTTTCCTCACCTGTGAAATGATCTGGAGAGGGAACAATAAACCACTCCGGTATCTTTGCCAAGAAAAGTCCATGTGGGGTCACAAAGTATTGGACATGAGTGAAAACAACTGAACAGTCCTCTGTTTCCTGATCATAAAAGGAGTAGCCTTGTGCATATCAAAGGTCCCTTCCAGCTCTAAATCTTTCCATATGGAAAAAGTTCAAGTTTCTTCCCTCTTCATTCAAGATCTTTCATGAATTGATTCCAATTTATTTTTCTAGGCTTATATCAAATTACTCAATAAAGTTTATTCTATAATCCAGTGAAATAGTGAACTCCTCTCCATCCTATGATCTGACTCTCTCTTCAGATCATGCCTTCCCATTCTTGCTTCCAATCTAACATCATTTCTTCCTTTTCCTCATTTCTCTCTACTGGACACTGCTAAAATGTATTTTTTAATGTAAGGAATAACATTTCTCTCTCTCTCTCTCTCTCTCTGTCTCTCTCTCTGTCTCTCTCTCTGTCTCTCTCTGTCTCTCTCTCTCTCTCTGTCTCTCTCTCTGTCTCTCTCTCTCTCTGTCTCTCTCTCTCT
>NW_027186352.1:18006348-18018116 GCF_028583685.1 Petaurus breviceps papuanus
TCTCTCTCTCTCTCTCTCTCTCTCTCTCTCTCTCTCTCTCTCCCTCTGCCTCTCTCCTCCCCCCACCCAGTTAAAGCATCATGTCTTATATATCATATTGGTCTAAAAATATTCCCCATGTTTGATGATCCTTTCTATGTCTTATAGAAGTGTCTCAACCCATATGGAATTTTTAATTTTTTTTCCTGATATCTTCCTTCTGTTCCCCAGGTTCTGAGGATTGGCCTTTCTAGCATTTTGCTTAATCATCAATTTTAAAGTGTTCTTACTTCTTGTTAAAATGTTGTCTATACATCTAGCTTCATTGCTATCCCTAATTAGGGATAGTCTTCTTTTGAACAGTGCCTTCTGTTGTACTCATGACCTTCTAATGAGCAAGGAAACTCATGATATCAGTCCCTCATGTCTCCCCTATTGCCCTTTAAAAGAGAGAAAAGTGATATCATAGTTAACCTAGCAAGTACTTCAAATAACAACTGGGACCAGTGCCTGTACTCCTTGATAACAATTTCAGTAGACATCATTACTTTCCCAGAGCACAGAGAAACATGAAGAAGACAACATCTAAATGGAAATATCTGAAAAGAGCATTGTTCACACATTTTAATAAAGAATTTGAAGCACATTACCATACTAAAGAAATTATTTTATCTAAGATACTTTAAAAAGGTTTCATATATAATGTAACTGATACTAAAGTAGGAAAATGGATGCCTTTGGGAGACAAGGCATTTTTTCCTGGATTTCCTATAAATATGCATTATTCAAAGATTCAAGTAATAACAACTGTGAAGATAAATTCTGTATTGCTATTAAGATGAAAACCTTCATTTTGCGCACTGGGCAGCAAGGAAAAGATTTTTAAAATTGTCAAAGAATAGCCACTTATTAAAAAATTCTGTTTTTATTTTTAATTTTAGAAATGTGATAGTAAATTTTACTTTGATAGGAAAAGTTTTTTTAAAAGAAAAGTAAAACAGTTGTAGTAGCAAAGAGGGAAAATAGCCTTTCTATGAGGTAATAATAAGAAACAAACAAATAGGGAATAGTTTGCCTTGGGTTTTGCAGTTGGGTACAAGTTGAACTACAAAACTAAAAAACAAGTTGAACAAATCCCATTAATCTCTGTGATTCTGAGATATCATTACTAGTAATTATTATTTAATGAACTATTATGGCTTAATATGCTATTGTAGTTACTTTCTACAAAAAAGTAATAAAATCATATTAAAGTATCATCTACTATCACTACTCCTTTTTTGTTATTTATGGGTCATCTTTGTCATTAAGCACTTAATAACACGAGCTTGATTCCCTTTCATAGGGAGGAATTGGTTACTAAAGTATAAATTATACAGATGATTTAAGAATTTGAACACTGCATTTTAGTCTCAAAAAGAGAAACTTTGGCGAGTAAGGATAATCTGAGCTCTTTTCTAATATCTTCACTGTTGTAAAATACAAGGGAGGGCTTGACTTCTTGTCTCAAGAAGTCAGGAATAGGAACAATGGTTGGGAATTGTACAGTGCAAAATTTGATTTGTGTATAAGAAATTAAAAAAAAAAGAAATAAAAAAGACAACTTTTTAAACGTTATCCAAAATTGAGATATACTTTCTTGGAGGTAGTAGGGTTAACCTTATTGAATGTCTTCATTAAGATTACAAATTGTGATTTAATTTTATATTATAGAATTCAGATATTAGTTATGCTTAATGATCTTCATGTTATTGGAACTCATTGCTTTTGGAAACTGGTTCTAACTGCATGATCAACATGATATTTAAAAGTCTCAAGGACAGGATACAGTGTGTTGTATATCTTATTTAAAAAAAAATAGAAGATTGACACACCAAAGATGTATACTATTCTTATAGCAAATAACTTTGTATTTTGCTCCTTAATTACTTCCTGTAACAAAATGCATAGCTATTTTATTTCAATAATTTCAAAGATGCCAAGATCTTCTTTTACCTGGATTCCACATATTTGTTATACACACACGCGCACACACACATACACAAAACATTCTACACATTTTTATTCACCAAGTACTCATATAATTGTTTTCTTTATATGAGGAAACTTTATTAAAAAACACTCAATATAAACTCACATATTCATTAAAAAAATTTAAATTAGTTTTGACAATTAAGGGTTTTGAACTAGCATATTAATATTCAAATTTAAAAAATAAATTACAATACAAGTAAAATTTGCTTTATTTTTCCCCTTTTTTGATTTCTCAAGAAAAAAAAATTATAAAACTAGATTACTAAAATTTCTCCAAGGAGCAAGTATATTGATAACACTGTTTATAATATATGAAGATTTCCATTTTGGTTCCTTAACAAGGGGACAAGTATAAGAATAAATTAGTCAAAGATTGTCAGAGAGGAAAAGTCAATATATATCTGGTAGAAAGTTTGACTATTTGTCTTTTAATGTGTTTTCCAAATCTAAGGTCTTTTGTTTGTTTGTTTGCTTGTTTGTTTTTAAAATTGCATGATTCAATGACTACTTTTTTATCCCTTTGGGATAAGTCAATTTACAAAGCTGCCATGACTTTTACTGGCACTTGTATGCCTTTTATTTAATCATTTTTAACATCACCAAATTGGGTTTATTCTAAGATGATGTGGGGGTAAAATAAGACACTCACTGAGGGGGTAAACTAATTTTAAACACAACCAACTCTTGCCTAGGTAGGAGAACGAATTCTATATGTAGAGGTTTTAGGAGAATTAAGAAAAATCTTCCCTGTCTCTTTATCTCTCTCATCCTGTTTCTGTGTTTCTCTATTATCTGTCTCTGTCTACTGTGTCTTCCTCTTTCTCTTTTTTTTCTCTTTGTTTCTCTTGGTTATTTAAAATAGAATGTTGGACATAATGCCAAGCATGGTTCCTAATATAAATTACAAAATACTCCAACATGAACATTAGAGCCATCTACATTCTTATTGCCACCACATTTTCTAATCTCATTTCTTTTACCACTGTTTAAACATTTGGTGTTTAAGTCAAATTGATTTAATAGGTGTTTCCAAGATGTGATATTCCATTCTATGCCTCTGTATCTCCCACATGGTATCCAACATCTATAACATTCTTTATCTCAATTTACAAGAATCCTTTTATTTCTGACATCTCTCCCATTCTTTTGCTTTCTTTCTTTACAATTTTCATTTTTTTCTATTATTTGGTAGGTATTATGTTTGTATTTAGTTTTTTAATTTTATCTCCATCATATAATATAACAACTTGAGGAAAGATATAGCATCAAGTTTGTCTTTGTAACCCCAGAGAATAGCCTAGTACAGTGATTTGTATATAGGAACCACTTAATAAACACTTATTGAATTGACTTGAATTTTAAAGTATCCAATATTTGCAAATGCCCTTGTGCCCATATATGTATCTTTTAGTCTTATTTTATGTGCATATAACCAGGAAATTCTTTGAAAACAGAGACCAGAACATGAGACATTATGAAATCATTGGAGTAGAAGAGAGGCAGATGGAGGAAGCCTGGTAGAAGGCAGGAAAAGGAGCATGTGAAAGATAACAAAATAAGTGCAAATAGAAAAATAAATGAACAGAAAAGGTAAATGCAATTCCTTACTTGGCATGGCCATCACAGGTTGCATTCAACAGAATGACTGAGCTTTAAGGATTTATGAATTCTCTCTTAGTGAACATTTCTTAATGTCACTTTAAAAACTCCTAAAGTTAAAATCTATAATCAAATGAGGGTACTTCCACCTTTTGGGGGGATTTTAATTAAGAGGTAACATCAATGATTAGGTGCTTGATGAAGATGCCTTCCACTTTTCAAAAGATGCTCAATCATTTTTGTTCTCCAGTTTTTATTTATTTTTAATATAAGCAGTCTTGTCATCAGAAACTTTAAGCAATCCTCATTACAAGGCATCTGACATATAAGATGATTTGCAGCAATGAAGAGATTCAGGTGTTGAGAATATGGTCATCCTATAGAGTAAGCCTCAGAGAATCTTATTGGAGTGAAGCGCTAGCCACTCACAACAGAATATCCCTGGTGTTCGCCAATGCCTCTATTATCTGAAGGGAAAAAAAAAGATTTATAGGAAAAGCAAACTCAAAGATTATAGAGTATGTGAAGCTTCAATAGAAACATTTTCTTCTGAGCCAAGAGATAAAGGGGAAAAAAGAAGAGAGAAGAGAAGAGAAGAGGAGAGCAGAGGAGAGGAGAGGAGAGGAGAGAAAGGAAAAAAAATAAAATACTAATTCATAATCACAAGTGATTAAAAAATTAAATCTTAATTCTATATAGATGCTGTTGGTATTGGTAAATTTAAGAGCAAGTTAAAACAAACAGGAAAGAATTTCACATTGGGAACAAAACAATTCAGAGATGAAGGATTTTCCTTATTTGAATCAGGAAAAGAGCAAATAATCTGTGTTCTTTTAGCTGTAGTTTGCTATCTATTTTGACTGGTTATCTACATTGAGGATTAGAACATGGCATGGTCTCAATTCAATATAAAAATCAATCCTATACTACAGGAAAGCAGGTGGAAGAAGTGGATGAGAGGGGTGGATGATAGAGGGGAGGGAAAATGGGAAGAGGGGTTAATTGGAAGTAAACACTTCTGAAGGACAGGGTCAAAGGAGAGAATAGAATAAATGGGGGATGGAGGCAAATATAGTTAGTTTTTCACAATATGACTATCAAAGTGTTTTCCATGACTATTCATGGACAAGTATAATCTATATCAAATTTCTTGCCTTCTTCATTAGTGTGGGGAGAGAGGGAGGAAAGGAGAGAATGTGGAACTCAAAGTTTTAAAAACAAATATTAAAAATTCTTTTTACATGCAACAGGGAAATAAGATACACAGGCAAAAGGGTATACAAACCTATCTTGTCCTACAGGAAAATAGAAGGGAAGTGGATAAGAGAAGGGGGGAGGGGTGATAAAAGGGAGGGTACATTGGGGGAAGGGGTAATCAGAATGCAAGTCATCCTCAGCTGGGGGGAGGGAAAGAAAGGAAGAAAATTTGGAACTTAAAATCTTGTGGAAATGTATGTTGAAAAGTAAAAATAAATTAATTGATAGGGAAAAAACATGGTGTGGTAATCAAGCCAAACATATAGACTCATTTTTCATTGGGCCAATACTTTTTCTCTCAGTCCTTAACCTTAAACTGAACTTCTAATTCCATAGAGGCAGTTTATCTAGGTGTGACAAATCTTGGCCCCATATGTGATAAGAAAATTTCACTTTCTTCCTTTCCTTGAAGACCTGAAAGGGTATTGGTAAAATTATGGCATCTACTCTCTAACGCAGTGGTTGCAATACATTGTTTATTTGTTACAAAATAAAACTCATTCAGTTATATAGAATTTAAATTAATCTATCAACAATCATCATGATAATGATATACAATTTATATGTAACTTTAAAGTTTGAAAATCACTTTACAATTATTATTTCATTGTAACCTTATAGCATCTCTGGAAGGTAGATGCTATTATTAGACTAATTGAAACAGACAGAGATGAAGTAACTTGTCTAGGAAGGCACTGACAGAGTTGAAGCCATTTGAAGTATTTGAGTCTAGATTAGAACTCAGGTTTCCTAAGTCTAGGTCCAGTGCTCTATTCACTGCACACTGAGCTGCCTCCAAATTCACTCAGTGACTACTATATGCCAAAACCCTATGCTACAAAGTTGTGGATACAAAGGAAGATAAAAGATAGTTCATGGTCTCAAGGAACTCAGTCTAGCGGAAAAGAAACATGCAAACAATAAGGACAATAAGTTATATGCCACCTCAGTCAGGGGCATGTTCAGTCTCACAGGGAAGGCACTAAGAATAAGAAGGGTTGAGCAAAGTTTACTGTAGAAGGTGGAACCTTAGTTAAGACTTTAAAGTAGATAGGGAAACTAGGAGGCTAGGATTATGAAAGCTAGTGTCCCTGGGAAGGAGGACAATCATTGAGAATGTTTAATGACCGGACATGGAGTTTTATAGAAAAGGAAGAGCAATTAAACCACTGTTACTAGATCTCAGAATGCATGAGGGGGAGTAAGATGTGAAAAGAGTGAAGAGGCAGAAGAAGCCATGTTATGAAAGGAAACAGAATCCCAACAGAGGGTTTCATATTTGTTGCTGGAAGCATTGGGGAGCAAATGGAGTGGATAAAACAGAGCATGCATATTCCACATGGGGGAGTAAGATGTGAAAAGAGTGAAGAGGCAGAAGAAGCCATGTTATGAAAGGAAACAGAATCCCAACAGAGGGTTTCATATTTGTTGCTGGAAGCATTGGGGAGCAAATGGAGTGGATAAAACAGAGCATGCATATTCCACATGTGGGTGTGAGTGATATAGAAATAGCTGTTATCACTATATATATATATATATATATATGTATATATATATATATATTTAATTTGAATGTGTCACTGGTCATAAGAAGCAGTAACTGAAAGACAGAGGAATAAAAATATCAAAATATCATTCTTGCAAGAAAAACACAAAACTCCTTCTTATTCCCCATGTTTTATGTCATTCTAATTCCCACCTTTGAGCTTTTCTATGGGTTAGGAGTACCCTCCTTCCTTACCATTCATCTTTGGCCTCCCTTGTTCAATTTAAGCCTCAGCTACCCCTTGTTCAATTTAAGCCTCAGCTACATTGCCAGTTCCTATATGAGGCCTTGACAAATCTTTCTGATTGTTATGACTCTTCCAAAAATATCACTTGTATTTATTTTGGGAAAATTTTTTTTGTTGGTATGTATTCACATTTTATCTCTGTCTGTAGAATATAAGCTCCTTGAGAGCAAAAACTATCTTATTTTGTCTTTTTGTCCCAGTGTGTAATTCAGTCTGGTATATAATAGTCACTTTACAAAATGTAGTTGAAGGAATGTATTATTAATGTATGCATTATCTTTATAAACAAATCCATTAATTCCTCTTCTACTTACAGATTCTTTAATACAGTTCATACAATAATCAAAACTCCAATGATATAGCTTCTTTCCCAGAAATACAAACAATTGGTTTATTTTTTATTTGTTTGTTTTTTAATGCTAAGAAAAAAGTTTAAGCCAACCACTCAAGTGTTGAAAGACAGTCATGGAGGCATTTCTTCCAGGTCATGATCAATAACCAAAACATCAAAATCTGTTTCAATCACAGCTGTGTCTATGCTTCAAAAACATAGATACCATTACTGGAAAGGGGGAAAATAACCAAAGCTTAATTTGGAGAACTCTTCTGAAACTCTGAACCTGGGCAGTGAACATAACTTTGGATCTAGGCATAGAATAAGGTAGATTCATTGATCAGTCAATTCAATGTGCAATTCACATCTCTTTTATTTCTCTTTAAAGCAATCTTTTCTATAAAGCTGATGGAAATCTTCCATTTTCTCTAAATGGTAAGGACTTGTTTCCATATACTGCCTTGAAGGCAAGAAGAGATGGTAACAATATTTGCCTGGGACACATACTGGCTCTAATGCCGCAGACAAGGGAGTGAACTCTCACTAGTTGACATAACACTTTAAGCCCATAAATTGACGATAAGCTGCTACCTGACATTGACACAAAGTTTTCCTACCAGAGATTTCCCTATACAAACAGAAAATTAAGGTTTGTGGCTATTGTTATCCCAAACTCCAAAGGAAACTCAAGCAAATTATTTGATCTAACTATTCATTAAATAAAAGACCAATTCTATAAAATGAGCACTTACTGAAATCTAATATTTGCTAAGCACCTTCAGAAATATTGGGAATACTTAGAAAAAAAGACAAAACATTCTTTGTTTCAAGGAGCTTGAATTTCCTTTGCCCTCCAACACTGCAATCTGTACTCAACATTCCAGTATTGATTAGAGTTTCTCCCTCCTTTTTACATTTAGTTGCTGCTTTGATCCAAATACCTAAAATTGCTTTAAGTTTAAAAAATACATCAAAGACCTGACTCCTTTGAAGCTCGAGGTTCAGCATCACTTGTGCATGGCACAGTGAGAGTTCCTGCATTTGTATATTTCAGTATCTCAGACTTTCAGAAAGATGATGCCCACAAAGAGGGGTTTAGAGCAAGTGTCTTGGAAAACTGGCCAAATAAATCAGCAGTGATGTTAATGAAAATTGTTTAAGAAAAACACACTATGTTGCAAAGTACTGATGGAATGTATAGACATTTCTCCTCAAATCATTGGCTTTTGTAGGGGGTGAGGATTCAGAGCTGAGTGTATGGAAGACATGTACTAGGCAAAATAAATTGTTATGCTTGAGGCCTATCTGTTGGCATACCACCTCAAACCTCATCTTGTTAAAATCAAAAGATGTACACCATCCTTATGTTTTTTTACTCATTCCACTCCCAAGAATATAATTCAAAGCTTTCACATTTAGTTGTATTTGTTTTTGTTTTGTTTTGTTTTTTTCACAGTCAGTGGTTAATCACTGAGTAAAAAAGAGGGCATAAGTACTTATTATATACCATACAGACATCCTCAAGTAAAATAAAGGATAAAAACACTTTTGAACTAGGAAATAAAAGTCATTCAAGCAGATCTAATCTCTTTGAAATGTTCAGAGAATTATATGGAAAGATTCAATCATCAATCAATTAATCAATCAAGATATATTTCTGAGAGCAGAGCCAAGATGGAGGAGTGAAAGAAGGAACTGATATGAACTCCTCCACAAATTCCATCAGTAACCTCTAAAAAGTTAATCTAAATAGATTTTAGAGTGGCAAAATCCATTGAGAGGAATATCAGTGCAGAATGCCAGTCCAGGAAAGTGGTTGCATAGGATTGGGCAGTGAGAGAATGGAGTACACAGGCTGAACCAGCATGGACCTGAGACAAGATCACAGCTGAGGAAGAGTGAGCCCCAGCTTTGCAGACCTCTCACCACCTGATGGAGGAGGTGAGAGATGGGTAAGAGAAAGTGCAGGGCCCCCAGAAGCAACAGCAGCTTCTCCTGGGGCTAATGGTACACAGCCTGGATGTTTAAAAATCACCTCCCCAGGCAGAAGAAAGATGACAGGGTAGAAGCACAAACTTGGTGTGGGCTCTGGTGCCAAACAATTCTAATACATGTAAAAAAACGACTCTAAATTTTTTTTAAAGATACAGAACCCACAAAGTGACAGAGAGAAACAAATCTCTCACTGAAGACAGGCAGCAGGACAACAGGAAGGTCTGTCACAGTATGATAGGAGCCAAGTGCCATCCTGCAGTAGATGTCTGGTTCCAGCACCAGGGAGGGCTTGACCAGCAGAGGAAAGAGCAAACTTCAGCAGAGTGAATAACCAGCAGTTGGGCCGGCTTCCAGACTTCTCAAACACCAAAGATAAAGTAAAGGTCATTGCAGAACTCTGTTGAAGCAGAGGGGCTACTGAAGAGCACCATGCAGTGTCTACCCTTGGGGCAAAAAGCAGCCATAGGTGGAGCAGCTCCAGCAGCTACAGCCTGGCTGCCTCAGGAGCTCCTGGCCTGAGGATTGTAGGAGGAGTCAGCTATCATTCAGAGAGTAATTGTTCTTGCTTTACCCTGCTTAGATATGTATTGTGGACTGGGGGTGGTGGTCCTAGGTTATGTAACTAATGAGCCAGAGCTTGTGGGGGCTGTAGAGATGTTGCTCTAATAATAGCTCCAGCATCTACAAAAAAACCAGGTATATGGGATAAAGCTCTATCCATTCTGGAAGCAGAATTCTATCATGGCAAAGCTGTCAAGGGTCAAGTGATTGGCTGGCAACATAAACAAGCACAGAAAGCACAAACAGATGACAGATTCCTTTTTGGGGGAATAAAAGGATCAAGGCATGGAGTGGGAGGAAGACAGCACAGTCAGAACTCCTGCATCAAAAGCCTCCAAGAAAAATATGAACTGCTTACAGGCCATGGAGGAGCTCAAGAAAAATTTTGAAAATTATGTAAGAAAAGTGGAGGAAAAACTGGGAAGAGAATTTAGAATGATGCAGGAAAATCATGAAAAGTGAGTCAACAGCCTGCTTAAGGAGACCCAAAAATACAGTGAAGAAAATAAGACCTTAAAAATATACTAACTCAAATGGCAAAAGAGGCCCAAAATGAAGCCAATGAGGAGAAAAATGCCTTTAAAAGCCAAATTTACGAGATTTAAAAGGAATTTCAGAAATTCACTGAACAAAATAACTCCTTCAAAATTGTACTGGAGCAATTGGAATCTAATGACTCCGTGAGACATCAAGATACTATAAAATAGATTCAAACAAATGAAAAAATTGAAGGCAATGTGAAATATCTCATTGGAAAAACCACTGACATGGAAAATAGATCCAGGAGTGATAATTTAAAAAGTATTGGACTGCCTAAAAGCCATGATCACAAAAAGAAACTAGACACCGTCTTTCAAGAAATTATCAAGCAAAACTGCCCTGACATTCTAAAACCAGAGGGCAAAATAGAAATAGAAAGAATTCACCAATCACCTTTTGAAAAAGATCCTAAAAACAAAACCCCTAGGAATATTATAGCCAAATTTCAGAGTTCCCAGGTCAAGGACAAAATATTGCAAGCAGTCAGGAAGAAACAATTTGGCACTGTGGAAACACAATCAGGAAAACCCAAGACCTAGCAGCTTCTACATTAAAGGAGCAAAGGGCTTGGAATATTATATTCTGGAGGTCAAAGGAGCTAGGACTAAAACCAAGAATGACCTACCTAGCAAAACTGCATATAATGCTTCAGGGAAAAATATGGTCCTTCAATGAAATAGAGGATTTTCAAGCATTTTTGATGAAAAAAAAAACAGAGCTAAACAAAAAATTTGACTTTCAAATACAAGAAGCAAGAGAAGCATGAGAAGGTAAACAAGAAAAAGAAATCATATAGAACTCATTACAGTTGAACTATTCACATTTCTCCATGGAAAAATGACAATTGTAACTCATAAGACTTTTCTCAGTATGAGGATAGATGAAGGGAACATATGTGTATATATGTATATATACATATATGTATGTATAGGAAGGATCTATGTGTGTATATGTGTGTGTTTGTGTGAGTGTGGACATATGTATGTTCCTGTATACTTAGACAGAGGGCATAGGATAAGTTGAATATGTTGGGATGATATCTAAAAAATAAAATTAAGAGGTGAGAAAGAAATTTATTGGGAGAAGGAGAAAGGGAGAGATAGATTAGGGTAAAATATCTCATAAAAGAGGCAAGAGAAAACAGTTACAAAGGAGGAGAAGAGCAGGAAAGTGAAAGGGAATGGGATAACCTTACTCTCATTGGATTTAGCTTAAGGAGGGAATAACATAAACACTCAATTGGGTATCTTACCCTACAGGAAAATAGGGGGGTAGGGAATAAGAGGGGGAATGACAGAAGGGAGGGCAGATTGGGGGAGAGGGTAGTTAGAAGCAAACATATTTGAAAAGGGATAGGGTCAAAGGAGAAAATTATAATAAGTGGGGTGTGGGACAGGATGGAGGAAAATATAGTTATTCTTTCAAAATATAATCATGGAAATGATTTGGGTAACTATACATGTACAACCTATATTGAACTGTTTATCTTCCCAGTGGGGGTGGATGAGGAGGGAAGAAGGAAAAAAATCTGGAATGCAAAATTCTAAAAAAGAAATGTTTAAAAGAAAAAAGAGGGGTTTTTTTACATGCAACTGGGAAATAAGATATGCAGACACTGGGATATAGAAATCCATCTTTCCCTGTTAGAAAGTTGGGGCAGGGGTGATGGGGGAGGA
>NW_027186352.1:18018126-18040265 GCF_028583685.1 Petaurus breviceps papuanus
AGTTTTGTGTAGATGAATTTGAAAACTAAAAATCTATCAATTAATTAATTAAAATATCAATAACACCTACCTGAACTTCTGGGAACCAAGATGGCTGATCTTGACCAAGATGGTTGGTCTGACCCTAGTAATGACTTGTATTCTTATAGATTTGACTCAATTTTTACAACCAATGTCCCTGATAAAGGCCTCATTTCTAAAATATACAGAGAATTCAGTCAAATCTATAAGAATACAAGTCATTACCCAATTGATAAATGATAAAAGGATATGAACAGGCAGTTTTCAGAGGAAAAAATTAAAGATATCTATAAGCATATAAAAATTCTCTGAATCACTATTGATTAGAGAAATGCAAATCAAAACAGCTCCGAGGTACCACATCTCACCAGCAAGATTTTCTAATATGACAAAATGGGAAAATGATAAATGCTGGAGAGGATGTAGAAAACTGAGAAAACTAATGGATTGTTGGGGGAGTTTGTGAACTTATCCAACCATTGGGGACAACAACCTGGAACTATGCGCAAAGGGCTATAAATAAGTGCATACCCTCTGACCCACCAATACCACTTCTAGGATTGTATCCCAAAGGGATCATAGATGTGGGAAAAGGACCTGTATGTACAAAATTATTTATAGCTACTCTTTTTATGTTGGCAAAGAAGTGGAAACCATGGGGATGCACATCAATTGGGGAATGGCTAAACAAGTTGTGGCATATGAATGTCATGGAATACTTTTGTGCTATAAGAAGTGAGGAGCAAATGGACTTCACATTAACCTGGAGAGACTTATGTAAATTGATGTTGAGTGAGAAGAGCAGAACCAGGAGAAATAGGTACACAATTACAGACACAATATATGTGTCATGACTAACTTTGATAGACTAGGTTCCTCTCAGTAATGCAAGATTGTAAGGTAACTCCAAAAGACTCATGATGGAAAGAGATAGTATATCCAGAGAAAGAACTACAGAGTCTGAATGCAGACTGAAGCAAACTACATGTTCTATCTCTTTTTTTTGTTTTGTTTTGTTTCCTCTTTCTCATTGTTCATTCCATTGGTTATAATCCTTCTTTCCAACCTGACTAATATTTAATATGAAGGTATGTGTAGATCCTATATTTGACTGAATGCCGCCATGGAGGGTTATGGAGGTGGAGAGGGAAGGGGAGAAAATTTGAAAATCAGGGGATTGTAGAATTGAATGTTGTAAACTAAAAGTAAATAAACTTAGAATCTGAACTCAAAAAGATATATTTTTGAATTAATAAGATGTTCTAGAGACTGATACCTGGTTACTGAAGTTCTAAAAGCAAAAGTAAGATGGTCCTCATCCCTAGAATAGCTTATAAGAGAAAAAATATGTATACACAGGTATTGATAAAAATGAATGCAAGATAATTGAGGAGAGGGGAATAATCAGTCATTGAGAAGATAGGTAAAGGCTTCTGGTGGAAGTTGGACCTTGAGGTGACTATTGAGGAAAACTAAGAATTCTAAATGTGAGTGTAAAGTGTACCAAAGGCATGGGGGAGAGAGTCCTTATGAATAGGAAATTTCATCTACCCAAAGCACTACACATTTCAAAGAGTCCCCAGACTAATGTTGTATGTTTCCAATAATCCCAGATACTTATACTGTATTTTTATTGCTCTTCGAAACCTGGTCTAACCCAGCAGGCAGCTGGTATAGAGACTGAAGTGACAATGTCCAGCAATGAAAGAGGGGTGGCCTCTGAGTCAAAAATGTTTTATCTAGTATTAGATCTTTCCCTAATTAGTTAGGTGATTCGAGGAATAAGGCATTTTGGGGAGGTAGTGTGGAACATTGAGTGAAATACCGGATGAAGATGCAAGAAGACTTTTCTCAACTTAGTCTGTGATAATAATTAGAGGTGTAACTCTGGGTAAGTCAGCTCGTATTTTCCAAAATCAATTTTCTCATCTGTAAAATGGGAATAATGCTATCACCTACCTCACGGTATTGTCATAAAGATCAGATATGAGTCTGTATGTACAACGCTCAGCGAATTTTAATGAGTGATTCAATTGCAATGCATAACTATCTTTTCTCCCCATACCTTTGTTCCCTGATTTGTTAAATAAAAGTTCAGATAAGAAGCTTACTAAAATTCCTTCCCGTTCTCAAATTCTAGGAGTCAATGAAGTATTAGTGGAATGGTAGGGATATAGAATCACTTTACAGAATCTTGACAACCTGTAATACTTGAACCCTGGAGAAGTGCTTTAGTACTAACTCAGTGGTAGCCCGAGGGAGCTTCATAGATGTCCCACAATGCCTCAGATACTAATCCTGGATCAGGCATACTGTAGTGTCCTATCCCTAAATATCCTCTCACAGTTAGTAAGCATCCATTTTTCCCTTTCGGGCAGCTACTTGTTTTGTTTTCTTTTCCTGGCTAGTATTAGTCTTTCTAAAAGAATTTCTTTCAGTGATCTAGTGATGCAAAAATTGAGAGTCTAGTATTATTGATGGTCTATAAGTGAGGAAAGAAGACACTATAGAGAGTTTTGGATGCTGGAAATTGAACCATAAGTACTTTTTTTGGTTTAGTCTTGCTTTGGTTGAGAAATCTACCTTCAGATAGAGATTAGTAGTTAATTTAGTGCAGATTGTAGCATATTTTTTCACTTTATTTTTCTTTCATTTTTTGCAACCTGGCTAATGTGCAAATATGTTTCGCATGTCTTGACATTTATAATCAGCCATATTACTGCATTCTCAAAATGTAAGAGAAATGCAGGAGGGAGGGTGAGAATTTGGAATTATTTTAAAATTAGTAATAAAAATACTATTAGTAGCAGTGAGGCAGAAAGTGCCCTGTGTCTAGAGTCAGAAAGGCTTGATTCAAATACTCCCTCTGAAGCTTATAGATGTGAACTTGGGAGAATCACTAAACTTCTCTGAGACTCAGTTTGTTCATTTATAAAATGAGTTTTAAGCAGATGTATATAGAATAGTTTTCAAGCTCTGAAACTATAATCTCATGGTACCATTTTAACGATTATGTTAGTGAGACTGAAAGAGTTTAATGAGTATGTACAAGGTATCAGACAGGTTTTTTAATATCAACAATTAATCAAACATTAATTTTCATTTTTTTTCCTAATTACATGTAAAAATACTGTTCATTTTTAAAATTCTGATTTTCAATTTCTCCCTCTCCATCCTGTCATTGTCCCACCCATCAAAAATGCAAACAATATAATATTGATTATTCTTGTGAAGTCATGTAAGCACATTTCCATATTACTCGTGTTGCAAAAGAAAATATATTAAAGATAACATTAAAAGCATGCTTTCATCTGCTCTGAAAATCACATCAGTTGTCTGTCTGGAGGTGTTTAGATAACAGTTTTCATCCCGGTTCCTTTGAAATTGTCAAACAGATAAGATTTTAGGTGAAGATTGAATGCAGACATTCTTACTATCAGCACCATACTTATATTATGAAATACTGATAAATGGTGGGTTTTGAGCTATGCATCTTGTCTGTGATAATTAATATGATAAAGTCATAAAGACCTGGGGGATGGTTCAGAGCACAGTGTGGATCAGGGGTTTTCATAGTACAAAGAGTGATTTTTCTTATCATGACTGTTCTTTTTCTGTGGGTGTTCCCAAAAATAATATAAGTAGGAAACATGGCTTTGAACATTGATTTATGTTTTAAATGTACCAGGAAATTAAGTTGATTTGATAGATTCTTTAGGGAAAACAGTAAGCAATCTCCACTTTTTTGGTTGGGTGTATGTGTCTTCACATTTATTAGGTTTTTATAAATAGAACACACACACTTCTGTCAGGCATACTGTTGAACCTTGGGCTATTCCAGTTATTGTGTCCCAGATCTGTAGACTGACAGAAAACGTTACAGAATTTTTAGAATTCTTCTCTACAGCAAGCATCTACTGGATCATATCTCTTTCTTCCATGGGGAAATGTGAGAGCATTTTGAATAATGCATCTGGTCCTGTCAGTATGACTTGTCATACATGTCAAGGCATCACTCTCTGTGAGAAAGTTAAGATTATCCAAAAGGCAAAGAATGCTTCTTCATTGGGCAGGACAAAAGCACTAAGTTGAATCAGCCCGAGCAATCTTGTATAAGTTTGTCATTGCTACAATAAATACACGTACTAACATTTCAGGAACAGCAATGATAAATTTTGATTCTTTGGAAACTACATAAAATAACTGAAAAATTTACTTCTAAGGGGAAGAAGCAAACAGACTGAAACTAACACCAAAATAATAAGCAGTCAAAAGGAGACCCAATTCAAGCGAAAAAATGCTAATTTTGTAGTCAAGAGACACTAGTTCAAATCTCCATTCTTCCATGTAGATAAAATGAGATATATCAAATGATGATGATGATGATAACAATGAAGATGATAAAAGAAGAAGGAAAAGAAGATAATATTTTATAGGGCACTTTAAAGTCTGTACATTGCTTTATTTTTTATTTCATTAACTTATACCTATTTTACTGTTGGTGTTTAGTCATGTTAGTTATGTCTGACTCTTCATGACCATTTTGGGGGTTTTCTTTTTTTTTTTTTAAAGCAATCGGGGTTAAGTAACTTGCTCAAGGTTACACGGCCAGTTATTTCTGGGTTTGGTGCTGAGTATCTGAGCCCGAATTTGATCCAGGTCATCCCGACACTGGAGCCGGTGCTCTAACTCGTTGAGCCACCTGGCTGCCCCTAAGCAATTGGGATTAAGTAACTTGCTCAAGGTTACACGGCCAGGTGTTTCTGGGTGGGTGCTAAGTGTCTGAGCCCAGGATTCGTTCTCCAGGTCTTCTCAACACTGGAGCCGGGGCTCTTACTCGCTGTGCTACCTGGCCGCCCCTGGGGCTTTTCTTGACAAAGATACTGGAGTGGTTTACAATTCCTTCTGTTGCTCATCTTATAGATGAGATAACTGAGACCCACAGTCATACAACTACTAGGAGTCTCAGGATAGGTTTGACCTCAGGAAAATGAGTCTTTCTGACTCCAGGTCTAGTACTCTCTCCACTCTGTCCCTTAGCTGTCCCAATACCTGTTTTACAGATGAGGAAAACAGGTTGAAAGGTTAAATGATCTGTTGTCATCCAACTAGGAAATGTGTATTTGAATCAAAATTTCAATGTAATAAAAAGTCATTAAATGAGTACAGCACCCTAGTACAGTGCCTAGCAAACAGTAAGTGCTTAATAAATGTTTATCAATTGGTTGATTTGAGTCAGTCACTCTATTCACTATGCTACCTATCTGCCTTTATCTTTGTGGTACTCACTTTACTCCCTTATAGAACTAGAGGACTAGAGAAGATGGACTCTAAATTCCTTTTATCTCCCAATAGATGACATCAGCATCTTTACAGAGCAGTTCTATAGAACATTGCAAACAAGGACTTACAAGGGAGAAATAAATTATATCATCAAAGAAATGTAAATTTCCAAATGAAGATTAGGTGATCAGTCACCTATTAAAAGCAAAGGAAAAGTGAAGGAAAGCCTCTATCTTTCACTAATAGTAACAAGCTCTCATAAGCTAGTGAAGCTGAGCCTTAGTGTGAGGAGATCCCTACATGGAGAATTTGTTAGAGGACATGTCTAAGTGGTCTGTGGGATGTTTAACAATTTTCATTTCTGAAGAACTACTGAATTAGTGATTTCACACATCATTCCTTCAATAAACTGGCATTTGTTGAACATTTATTAGATTGTGAACAATAAAGGGAGTAATAGGTTCATAGAGACAACTTTTCCCAGGTTCCTCATCTTAGCCTACTCCTGGGGAGCAGGTGGGTCTGGCGTTCTTCTTGCAACAATGCCCTATTAAGACTGCAATATATAACATTAATCTACAACCCACTGCCTCTCTAAGGACTAGAAAGTTCTTACTACCTGTTGTCTTCTTATACTGTAAGTAACTTAATCCTCAATGACCCTTTAGGAAATTATCCCCACACAATATTCCATCATGTTCAATGACACATTCCCTTTATCACTCTATAACTCTGTTCACCCCATTTGCTGGGTTATCTGGAATTACCATTCCCTAATAAACAAAATCCCCTTCACTGTGATCCCCCTTCCTCTTCTCCAGCTAATATCTATTTACACGCACAGAGACCTGTCTTTCTCCAGAAAATAATACCTTTCTATTCATCACGGAGTGTACCTTAACATATTCTTCTCCATTCACCCTAAAAGAAGACTGTGAATATTAATTTATCCCACTGACATTCTTGGACTTTGCAACTTCAAATCATTCATATTTCTTCTTTTGAAGTCCAATCTATTAATACACAAAACACATATGCATATATGTATATAATGTATGTATGTATATATGTATACATGTATATATACATGGATATGCATATATTTCTGTGGAATGTATATTAAACATAAAAATATTAATTTATATATATATATATATATATATAAACAATGTGACTTTTGCCTACGATTTCCCTTGCCATTCTGTCTCAAGGAATTCAGCACATGGGTCACTGCCTTACTTGAATCACCCTCATACTACAGGACTTCAAGAGTTATGTTGATACTGCTGAAACACCCTAAGTGTCCAGGTGCTTGGTCTCCTGAAATCCCATGATCATACCTTAACCACACTGAGGACTGGCTGGGCCTTAGATATGAACATCATCCAAAAGGAATCTACTTTCTTAATCAAAAGCTGAACATTCAATCCTCTTCTAGCCCAACAGTTTTTCCTTTTGTCTCCCTTTGCCAGAGTGAATTTTACTTCTTTGTACTTATTGTGGGAAATAATACACTTCCAATTACTACAGCCCTCACGAAATTCTCAGCATGATATCCCAATATTTACTTTCATTACACACCCCGATTCTGACCCTCTGTTTAACCCATTAAACTCCATACTATTTTCTCATTGGAAATCCCTTACTGCTTTGCCATTCCACCAATAATCTTTTCCAAAACCCAGCCCTGGGTCACTTCCTGAATCTATGTGTTCCATTGCTTCTCTCAGCTGACTGAATTCACCTAGAGGAAGGCAGATAACCACACTGACCTGTTATACTAATTATTCATTATTCCTCAATGAAACCAGTAGATCAGTATAAACATTTTTCTTCTTCTTGTTTGGCTACTGAACACTTTCTACAGAAGTTATTCTATACTTTCTCTTTTCTCCCATGTACCTTTTTCCTTTCTAACACTCTCTCAGCTGAGGATCTCATCTCTTTGCTTCTTTAGAAAAAAGGAGGTCACTGAATGTAGACTCAGGCTTCTCCACTACTCTTCTTCTCCAAACTTTTGCAGTAACCCACTGCACTATTCTCTTCTCCTTTCTTCCAGGCTCTGGTAATGAAGTGTTCATTCTCTTTGCCAAGGACAAATGTTCACTCAATCCCACCCCTCCCATCTCCCAGGCAGATTGCCCCTTTAGTGACTTCCCTCTAGATAAACTTCAAACTCTCTCTATGATTCTTACTACAGTGTCTGCAAACATGCCTAAATCTTCACCATTCTTCTCAGCCAACTAACAAACAACAACCTATGAATTATCCTTTTTTCCCCTTCGGCTATCATCCTCTCTCTTCTTTTTCACCAATATTCCAAGGGAATATAATGGAAATGACTCATAGATCTCTAGATACAACTTAAATCATTACTAAAAGTATTAGTTCTATACCAATAATATACAATGCATTCACATACATATAAGCATATTTACATATAAATACTTTTATCCATGGATATATTCATGGGAATGCATATATATCATCAGTGAGGGAATTTACTTGATAATCCATATTTGTTCAAGGGAATTTATTTCTTTTCTCTTTTTTTTCTTAAATAGGTTGAAAGTGGAAGGAAGAAAATATATTTTTGCCACTTTAAAAATATTTTTGAGAGTTTGATAGTGACATAAATATGAAATATTGCAAACAATTTCAGAAATCACTTGATTTGTTTGTTTTGTTCAATTAAAGAAAAAAAATGTTACAAAAGACCTCTCCGCAAATGGGGAGTTGGTAATCTGGAAATCTTTATAAAGTAGAAATAAGACCTATTAGATTAAAATTTTAATCACCATCTCTACCCTTGAAAACAATATTTCCGTGGTCTCTTAATCAGTCCCACTAACTCAAACATCTCACCACTTCAATCAGTCATCCAAACTGGTGTCATGAAAATTCCTATGCAAAAGTATGTTCTTGTCCCTTCTCTATTCAATAATTCCAAGCAGATCTCTCTTGCTTCTAAGATAAGATGCAAATGCCACTGGTTAGCTTTTGAAGCCCTGCACAATATGGCCTCAAACAATTTCTCCCACCTCACTCTCCCTATCTTTTGCAAACAATACAGTAGTGTCAAAACTGGCTTTGTCAATTTCCATCATTTGTTTTCCATTTTCCATCAGGGCATTTCATCTCTCATTCCTGTGCCAATACTCCACTCCATACCTGGAATGCATTCTTCCTTACTTCTGCCTCACAGAACTTCCAACTTTGTATGACTTTAAGAGGCAGAGAACATTTTCTGTAGGAAGACTCTCCTGATTTGTTCATTGCTTGTGTGTCCTCCCCAACAAAAAACTTCTATTTAACTTTTTTTTTAAAGCAATTGGGGTTAAGTAACTTGCTCAAGGTTACACGGCCAGTTATTATTTCTGGGTGTGGTGCTGAGTATCTGAGCCCAGATTTGATCGAGGTCATCCTGACACTGGAGCCAGTGCTCTAACTCGTTGAGCCACCTGGCCGCCCCTAAGCAATTGGGGTTAAGTAACTTGCTCAAGGTTACACGGCCAGGTGTTTCTACTTCTATTTAACTTTTATATTTACCTTGTATACATTTTATATTTATTCTGTCTGGAATTTTATATTACGTGTTGTTTTGCCCCAAGAAAACATAAAAATGTTTCAAGTAGAAAATATTTCATTATTTGAATAGCAAATGCCTAGCACAGGGCCAGGTCCATAGTAGTCACTTAATAAAGTCACTTAAAAATAAGCATTTAACTTATTGAATAATTTATCACTACTAATAACTATGCATGTGATTCTAGTTGATATGCAAGCTGCTTTTGAGCACACATCATTTCATTTTTGTCATTGCAACCCTCGTACCTTATATGTAGTAGGTATTTGTTCTTGGGATAATAGATTAAGAAATGCAAGTCGCAATGCAGGCAATCAAATGTAAACCTTTATTTTTTTTGAAGAGGAAATCAGGTACATAAAATGATTTCCCCAAGTAACTGAAATAGGATTATAATCCAGATCTTCCAGTCTCCCAATCAGTACACAATCCATGGTACCACACCACCTCAGAATGAGTAGGGAAATAGATTCTTCTCTCAAAGAACTTTTATTCCCTTAGGGACTCATACTTTCTTATATTAGGAAACTGATATAGTATATAATATATTTAATATACATTACTTCCAAATTCTGTCAACACACACACACACACACACACACACACACTAAGTAAAGTGAAACCTTGATGCTGAGATCTATCTTTTTTTCTTTTTATCACCAGTAACTAGAAGAGTGCCTCATATAAAGCAGGTACATAATCAACATTTGTCAAAGTGGTGCACTTTGTACTTATAGAATCATGACCTTTTCTCCACGCGAAAGTAAGAATATAACATAGGAAATCGATTCTCCACTGGAATTCTGGATACTTGGATGTCAGACTCAGCTGTCCCACTTACTAATTATGTGACCATGTTAAAATCTCTTCTATGCTCTGGACTTCATTTCTAAAATTAGTAAAAGGAGGGGACTTGCCTAGATAATTACTCTTTTTCATTCTATTTTCATATGCCTCCATTCTAAGGTCACAAAGCTAAATTTTCCTTCAGCTTCATCAGTCAAATAAAAACAAGTTTCCACGTGCTTAATCCCACAGGATATTGGCAGAACATTTGGGAAAAAAAAAGTTTGGCTTGAATTGAGTCGTTTCTCTCCTTTACCAGCTATCTACTTCTGCCACAGATGAATATAATGATCACTTTAAGGCAAACTTTCTTCTATTATCAAAGAATTCTTTCCAACACTTAACAGTGCTAATTTAAGACTGCCTTCTCCCATTCAACTCTGAGAATTTAAATAGTAGGGAAGAATCCCCCCCCCATGCCACCACCCCTACATATTTCCTGAGCTTCACTGCAGTGAATGTTGCAGATATTTTATTTTTTAAACTCCAGGTCATGGCTTGCATATTTTTTTGTTAGTCTGTCTATTCTTGTGATTTCTTCTTTTTTTCTTATTTTGGTATGAGTAAGAATTGGTGAGATAATTCCCTTCAACCATCCAGACTGGTCATTTCTGTGCAGTTTCTTGGCTTAGAAGATTGACTTGGGCACTGAGACATCAAGTGATTTTCCTATGGTAAAAGAATAACTATCAATTGTGACAAAAGTATGTCTTTCTGACCCGGGCATATGTTCTCTATTTGTTATGGCATCTTTCCTCTCAAAGTCAGGATACAAAGTCTCTTTAACCAAGACATTTTTCCTTATCTTATTTCAGGGTTATTTCTATGAAGTAAAGCATTATTATTGGTAGAAGACGCGTGTTCTAATTCTTCTCCTCATCTTTGGTACTATTTAAAACTCATTTTGCCTTTATGGGCTTCATTTTCCTCAATTGTTAAATGAAGTAACTGACCTATAGAATCAATCTGGTTTTTCACTTTCTCTTTGAAATTTCAATAGTTTAATTAAACACAGAACCTTGTTTAGCTCAATCTCTTTTTTTTTTTTCAATCAGTACAGAGAAATGGAAATGTACTGGTTTTGAAGCCATTGATGTCAGCTTGAGTGTTTGTTCTTCCACTTACTACTTGTCTGGTGATGGGTAAGTAGCTTCTCTGGTTGTCACTTATTTTTTATAATGCAAGGGGCAGGAATCATTGATGTTCAAAGTCACATCATCTTGAATAATGTATGATGCTATATGAAACACATACCCCTGAATAGAAATACTGATACAGCAGAAAAAAATGTACACTGTGTATGAGAAGATGTAGGTTTAACTTGTGGTTCAACCACTTGTTGTCACTTTAGGCAACTTACACTGGGGCCTCAATTTACTTTTCTGTAAAATTACAGGATTGGATTAGATGACTTCTCAAATCCTTTCCATGTCTAATATTCAATGATTTATTATCCTTCTTTTGGCCAAAAGAAACAAGAGTCTCCTTTACATCACAAACAACAGACTTTGAAGAAGCTCATGATTAATGAAAATAGGGTCATAAAACATTGTGTGTACCCTTTCACACTGGGGAAAGAAATGAAATGTGTAATTTACATTTTAATTCTTTTATCAGATTTTTCTGATATGACAAAACTGAAGCAGTTGAGTCATCATGAGGGAGAAGTATCTTCCTGAGGGGGTAGGGACAAGGTAGTGAGGAAAATAACATGCCTTCAACTCATCATTCTGGACTAAATACAAATCACTTTGAATCATGTATTTCACTCATATTTGCATTGGAACCTACTTGCATTTCTCTTTATATAATATTCTATCTCTTTTCATTGTCATTGCCTTTATGTTACCTGTCCTGTATGCCTAGAATGCCTTTCCTCCTAAACCTAGCTTCTTTTAACTCCTAGTTTCCTTCAAAGCACAGCTCACATGGTACTTATTAAACAATGTCTTTTTTTTTTAAAGTAATCGGGGTTAAGTAACTTGCTCAAGGTTACGTGGCCAGGTGTTTCTGGGTGGGTGCTAAGTGTCTGAGCCCGGGATTTGATCCCCAGGTCATCCCTACACTGGAGCCGGTGCTCTTACTCGCTGAGCCACCTGGCCGCCCCTATAAATAGTCCCCTAGTCCTGGGAACTATGTTTTGTTTTTGTTTTTTTAAGCAATTGGGATTAAGTAACTTGCCCAAGGTTACATGGCCAGTTATTATTTCTGGGTGTGGTGCTAAGTATAAGACCCCGGATTCTATCCCACGTCTCTAGACTCTAGGGCTGGCGCTCTTACTCATGGCACCACTTGGCTGCCCCTAAGAATGTCTTTTCTGATCCTGTCCAGAGGTTATAAGTATATGTTAACCTATCCCAGTAGAATGGAAGATTCTTTATGGAAAGGACTGTTTTTTTTCTTCTCCCTCTATCACCAAGCATAGTGCCAATCATATAGTAAGCACTCAACAAATACTTATCGAAAAGAGTGTAATTGTGTTTCTAAAGATCTCGGAACAGTAGCCAGTTAGCAGAGTACAGTTCACAAGTAGATGATCAAATTGACATGGGCAACTAGAGCAGAAGCTCCCAGAAGGGATGGTTCTCCATAGCCCTCTCCATCTGATTATAGAAAGATTTTGTTCAAGTTACCAGGACATGCAAGACATAATATATTCCTCAGAAAAGCATATAAAGGCTGCTCAAGCATAATGAGATTATCCCTGATTGACAGGAATAGCAAAACTGAATGTTCACTTGCAACAATTCATATGTTACTATCCCTACACACACACACACACACACAAGCATGTACATGCACATGCATAAATTACATTACCTATGTAAGGTACAAGAATTTATCATTATCCATAGATTAGTGAGAAGATGGATTAGCTCCATTAAAATAAGTGCTATCATCTAACCTCACAGGGTCATCTTGAATATTTGTATGACCTGTAGGACCACAGAGAATGTATGCTGAGATGTTCAAACATCCAAGAATGGTTATGCTAAACCCAGGATAACCCCTGCCTTGAGAAGTCAAGCCTTGTTAGAGCCACCAGTACTATGTTTGCAATCTCAGAAAAATCCACATTACCATGACAACAAATCAATAATTAATTAATAGTTTCTAATTTTTCTATATTATATGAATATACATATAGGTCTGCCTTGGGATGTGCCATACATATGCCCCTTAAAAACAACCTTTGGGAAATGTGCATAGTCTCAAAGTAAGTGACATTTTACAAAGCTGTATCTGAAACACTTGATATCATAGACTCTGCTCTGATTGAATATTGATCATTTTCTATTCACAACAATCACAAGACAAAGCTAACATCTGAGGAAGGGGAAGGAAGATGGGAGTAGTTCCCTCCACTGACCTCCGATGTCTGTTCCAATTAAATCACCCAGAGAGGACAAATAACCAACATCAAGGGATAAAATCCTAAAAACAAACAAACAAAAATAAACCCTAGAAGGCTAAGTGTTCTCTTCACATACCACATCTGTTAACATAGATATTACTTTCTCTATGTAAAGAATAGAAATTATTTGAAAGTATAAAAGTTGTTAAGTGAGTACAGCAGCACCATGGACAGCCTTTTCTCTAATTAAATATTAAATAAATAAAGCAAAAATCATTTGACTATACGATATGGCAACAAAGGCATGATGCAATCAAGTAATGATATTGCCAATGCTTTCACAATCTTTGCTCTAATCACAGGCATCACTCCCCTAACTGCAGTGCCAACAATATCCATAATAACATATTTTCATTCCTTTTTTTCTTAGTTTTCAAAATTGTTTTTTTTTATAAAATTTTGAGTTGCAACTTTTCCCCCTCCATCCTTCCCTTCCCTGTCCCCAAGATGGCATACAACCTCATATAGGCTAGATATGTAAAATTATATTAAACCTATTTTCCCATTAGTCATGTTATGAAAGAAGATTAAGAACAAAAGTGAAAATCCATGGGAAAGACAAAAAAGAGATAAATTCATATGTTTTGATCTACATTCAGAATCCTTACTTCTTTCTCTGGATGTGGGTAAAACTTTCCATTATGAATCTTTGCTAATTTTCTTAGATCATTTTATTGCTGAGAAGAGCTAAATATTTCAGTTAGTCATCTCACAATGATGTTGTTACTGTGCACAATGTTTTCCTCATTCTGTTCACTGCACTCATCATAAGTTCATATAAATCCTTCAGGTTTTTTTCTGAAACACTCTTGTTCGTCATTTTTTTCTAGAACAATAGTATTCCATTATATTTACATACTATGACTTCTTCAGCCTTTTCTCAATTGATGGGCATATCCTCAATTTTCAATTTTATCATTAGACTTCTAAAAGAAAAGTATGTGGACAAATTCAATATATCTTTCTTTTCACACACACAAATGATAAATGGACTTTTATGCAATAAGGGACATAGTATCCAAATTATATATAAAAAAATACAAGAATAAGCATTATATTTAATGGATAGAGGATGGAAGTCTTTCAAATAAGATAAGGATTAAGGATATCAATTATTCCCAGGATTATTTAACATATTGCTTAATAGATACTGAATATGCACACATTTATCCATATATATTTGGATAAATGTATGTATTCAGTATGTGTATATAAAAATATATAAAATATATATTTATATATATAGAGAGAGGGAATGATAAATTTAAGCAGAAAGAAAGCAAAAGACTCACTTTTTGTAGATAATATGATATAAATCTAGAGAATTCTAAAAACATATAGACACACACACACATATATATATACAAACATACATACACATATACACAGACACACGTATATACATATACATATATATGTTTGTGTGAAATCATATATATCAAAGGTATGATATAAAATAAATAAGAATGAATCATTAGCATTTTTTTGCATATTACTGCCCCCCACACACACACAATTGAAAAACAGACAGAAAGAAAAATTGCATTCAAACACATGCAGAATTAAAAAAAATACTTTGGGAATAAATCTATCCATATATGCAGTAACTGTATAATTGTAACCACAGAACAATCTTTTTTTCCTTTATTAATTGGTTTGTTTATTTTTAGTTTACAGTATTCAGTTCCACAATCCATTGAGTTTCTAATTTTCTCTCCTTCCCTTCCCCCTCCCCCATAGTGGCATGTAATCACATATAGGATACGAAAATACTTTGACAATAAACATTAGTTAGGTTGTAAAGAAGAATTATAAGGGATGGAATGAACAATGGGAAAGAGGAAACAAAACCAAAAGAGAAAAAGAAAGAGACAAGTAGTTTGCTTCCATCTGCATTCAAAATCTTTGTGTGGATGTGGACATCTCTTTCCATCTTGAGTCTTTTGGAATTGTCTTATAACCTTCCATTGCTGAAGAGATCAATGTATCAAAGCTGGTCATCACATATACATTGTGTCTGTAATTGTGTACAGATTTCTCCTGGTTCTGCTTTTCTCACTCAACATCAGTTTGTATAAGTTTCTCCAGGGAAATATGAAGTCTGTCTGCTCCTCATTTCTTATAGCACAATAGTATTTCATTATATTCATATATGACAACTTGTTTAGCCATTCCCCAAATAATGGACAGCCCCTTAATTTCAAATTCTTTGCCAACACAGAAAGAGCTGCTAAAAATATTTTTGTACATATGGGTTTTCCTCCCACTTCTCTGATCTCTTTGGGATACAATCCTAGAAGTGGTATTGCTTGATCATAGGGTATGCACTTATTTATAGTGTCTTGGCATAGTTCCAGACATCTCTCCAGAATGGTAGAATCAGTTCACAAATCCACTAACAATGCATTAGTGTTTCATTTTTTCCACATCCTCTCCAGCATTTATCATTTTCCTGTTTTGTCATTTTAGTCAATCTGACTAGTGAAATGTGGTACCTCAAAGTTGGTTTCATTTGAATTTCTCTAGTCAACAGTGATTTAGAGCATTTTTTCATGTGCTTATAGGTATATTTAATTTCTTCCCCTGAAAACTGCCTGTTCATCTCCTTTGACCATTTATCAATCTTGGAATGACTTGTGTTATTATAGATTTGACTCAATTCTCTGGATATTTTAAAAATAATGCCTCTATCAGAGACACTGGTTGTAAAAACCCTTTCCCAATTTTCCACTTCCCTCTTAATCTTGGTTACATTGGCTTTTTTTGTACAGAAACTTTTCAAATTAACACACCCAAAATTATCCAATTTGCATTTTATAATGCTCTCTAACTCTTGCTTTACCATAAAATCTTCCCTTCTCCATAAATATTACAGGTAAACTATCCCTTGCTTTTCCTGATTGCTTACAGTATCAGCCTTTATACCTAGATAGTGGACCCATTTAGACTTGAATTTAGTATTCAGCATTTGATATTGGTCTATGACAAGTTTCTGCCATAGTATATTACAGTTTTCTCAGCAGTTTTTGTCAATAAGTAAGTTCTTATCCCAAAAACTGGTGTCTTTGTGTTTATCAAACAGTAGATTACTATAGTCATTGACTGCTGAGTCTCATGTACCGAATCTATTCCATTGATCCATTACTCTATTCCTTAGTCAGTACCAAGTAATTTTGAGGACTGCTGCTTTATAATACAGATAAAATCTGCTATGGCTAGGCCACCTTCCCTAGAATTTCTCTTCATTTATTCCCTTGATATTCTGGACCTTTTGTTCTTCCAAATGAATTTTGTTACTATTTTTTGTAGCTCTATAAAGTGATTTTTGGTAGATTGATTAGTATGGCACTATGAAACAATCTGAACAAATATAAAATCATACCTAAGAAAGAGAACTAGTAAGTGTTTATGTGCAGACTTGAAATTATAATAAAAATCACACTACTACACAAATTACTTTGCTTATTTACTCTTATATCAATCAAGGACTGGATAACTGAAGGATAAAGACTATATTTTTAAGTTGGAAAAAATAATTAAATTTATCTAGAGGAAGAAAAAAACAAATATCTCAAATTTTAAAAATGGAAAAAAATGATGGAACTAGAAGCAAGAAGTACCAGATATCATGCAAAACTATAAAAAGACATTCATCCAAATAAGTTTGTAGAGGTTAGATACAGAGGTCATGCAATTGTAAAGATGATGTACACAGCATCCAGAAGCAAACTCTACAGTGTGGTGCTTGATAAAACAAAACAGTAGGGATATGAGGTTAAGGACTCTGGCTGTTCTTGCTCAGTCATTCAGTCATGTCTTACTATGTGACTCCATAGACATTTTCCATGGGGTGATGTCAGCGAAGATAATGAACTGGTTTACCCTTTCCTTCTCCTGTTACTCCCCATTTTACAAACAAAGAACTGAGGAAAAAGGGGTTAAATGACATGCACTGGGTCACACAAGATCTGAGACCTGATTCCAGGACCTGTGCTCTATTTACTGTACCCTGTAGCTCACTGTTAAACAAATCTATCTATCTCTATACCTATCTGTCTATCTACCTATTTATCTATCTATCAATCTTTCTCCAGATTATATATACATACATATACATATACATATGCATACACTGTGGAAAAATGAAAAGTGATGTGTCCCAAATGTATTATACACCTACCTATTATTCCATATAAAAATTCAAGGTCCAAATACATACATGACATACATAAATTGATTCATTTAAACAACTAAAGGAATAAAGAAGAAAGTTTATGATGAGAAGGAATAGAACAAATCACTGAACATAAAATAAGCTATGATAATAATTGAAAATGAAAAAAATGTTTTTCATAGAATCAAGTCATAATCTAAATGTAGAAGGAAAGTAAGTAGCTGGGGTGCCATGTCTTTGAAACAAGTAAACTTTATATAGTTCTATCCATCCATCCATATATCCATCCACACAGATTATACATACATATATATATATACATATATTGCATATGTAACTGATCAAAATGTGTATCTTCAAAATCATTACCTAATAGATAATGCCTCATGGATAAGAAAAAACATATTTTTATTTATTAAAGACTTCCCAATTACATGTAAAATGTATAATCATTGAAAAATTGTGTTCCAAATTCTCTTCTTCCCTCTCTCCTATGCCTATTCTCCTCTTTAAAAGGCAAGGAATTAGATATCAATCATACATGTGAAATCATGTAAAACATATTTCCATATTAGTAATCTTCCAAGTCAAAATAAAGGCAAAAAAGAAAAAAAAAGAATAAAACTTATGCTTCACTCTGCATTCAGTATTTTTTAGTTCTCTCTATATATATATATATATATATATACATATACATATACCTGGAGGTAGATAACATTGTTCATGATGCAAGCTATGGGATTGTTTTGGGTCATTACCTTTACCAGAGCAGCTAAGTCATTCACAGTTGACTTCCTTATAATATTGTTGTTACTGTATAAAATGACCTCCTGGTTCTGCTCACTTTACTTTGTACCAGTTCATACATATATATATATATATATATATATATATATATGTTTCTTTTTCTGAAACCCAATCTGTTCATCATTTCTTATAGAACAATAGTATTCCATCATAATCACATACCACAACTTGTTTGTTACTGCTTTCCTTATACTGTGATATTTCTTTGCTGTTCTTATTTCCCTCACTGTGAACTGGTTTTCTCTTGTCTTTCGCAATTAAGTTTAAATAGTTCAATAAGCACACCATAAATCCCCTTGATCTCTTAGGGACCATATTAGCCATGTGTTCAGAGTCTACAAAATAAAAAAAGACAGATCTGGTACAAACGAATGAGTATTCCAAATTCCATTTTAGCTTACATTGTATCCAACACTACCCTTAAGAGGATCATTATTCTGTAATTATTTCTTTAGCAAATGACTAAATATTTCCTTCCTTCTGCTAGAAATGATAGGCTTATGGGAAAAATCCCATATTTTTACAATTCTTAGCATACACTTTAACTTTTAAATTTATTTCCTTCATGGCCTCTCCTGGTACTAGTTGGGAAAAATAAAAGATCTTTCAAAATACCTCATTGTTCAACAACAAAAACAATGAAATATAAACAAACTTCCCCCTCAAAATCATTTTTCTTTCCCTTCCCCTGATAAGTTAGTAGAAAATGTTATCCTTCACTGAGCTTTCTTTTGTGACACTCTAATAAGTGAAACCAATAATGAGGAAGTGAGCTGTGGTAGGTAGAAAATAAGTTATGGTGACCCAGTTTCAAGTTCTTCTTAAGATACATGTTAACTCTGAGACCTTTGACAAGTCACTTAATATTTTGTACTATATTTGGTAGTTTTCTGCTAAAACAAGTTATAGAAAATAAAATAAAATAAATTATAGATTAAATGTTGAAAGCATATGCAAATGAGACAAAACAAAAGAAAACAACACTGCTTCCCAACTTACGGACAACAACAATCAACAAACTCAATCAAAAAGGCAATGGTGCTCCTAGATCTGTATCCCAATGAGAAAATAAAAATGGGAAAAGGACCCACATTTACACAAGTATTCATAACAGCTCCTTTTGTGGTGAAAAAGAATTGGAAATTGAGAGGCTGCCCATTGATTGGGGAATGGCTGAACAAGTTGTGACACATGAATGTAACAGAATACTTTTGTTCCATAAGAAATAATGAGGAGGCAGACTTCAGAAAAAATCTGGAAAGACTTGCAGGAACTGATGCTGAGTGAAGTGAGCAGAAACTGGATAACATTGTACACAACAGCAACATTATGTGATGACTTACTTTGATAGACTCACCTTTCCTTAGCAATGCAAGTATCTAAGACAACTCCAAAAGAATCATGATGGAAAATGCTCTCCAAATCCAGAAAAAAAAAGAACTATGGAGTCTGAATGCATATGGAAGCACATTATTTGCTCTCTCTTTTTGTTGCTGTTATTTCTTCTTTCTTGTGGCTCCTCACATTGATTCAAACTCTTCCTTAATGTGAAAATATGTTTAGTCTGAATGCATATGAAGAACCTATATCAGATTACATGCTGTCTTAGGGTGGAGGGAGAGGAAGGAGGGGGAGAAAATTTGGAATTGAAAATTTTAAGGAAGTGAGTTAAAAACAAAAATAAATATTTGTTAAATTAAAACATAATACAATGGTGAAGAATGTATGAAAAAAGTATAATTGTTTTCACTAGTGGATAGTTTCTAGAATAATACTTTAAGTAAACATTTCCATGCCATATTAGATAATTTGAATAACCTGCAATGGTTAAACTATATGGGATGAGTTTTTATAATATAGATAATTAACAAAGCAAATCAAAACCACTTTGAGGAGAAGAAGATACATACCATCCTTTTCCTGGTGTATGGTACTAGATGTGCCTTGAAAATCTTTACTGAGCCTACACAAGATGGTCTTACATCCCAAGACTTAAATTCAATTATTTAAAATAGAATTGCCATATCATTGTATAGGATGGTAAATGGAATAGTAAGCATAAAGGAATAACAGGACTCTGACTTGTCCTTGCACACTGTAAATTGAAAAACTATAAGAAAACCAAATATTCTGATCAAAGCAATGGACTATGATTCCAAAGTGACAGTGATGAAGGATTCTGCAGAAAGGTGATAAACCCTGTAGGCAGAAGAATACAGACCAAATTTTGACGAGTACAAGGAACTTGTTTTGTTAATTTGGTGTTTTTTCCTCTAGGAATATAGAATGAAGAGAGAGTAGATGCTTTTTAAAATCTATACCACTATAGAAGACAAAATGAGAAAATATAATGACAAAAAATAGTAGCAACTAGAAATTATTACTTCAAAGCTTAAAAAGAACTTTAGTATATTATAATAGCTTCCAATAATAATGGTTCTATCAAGTCTATACCAATTTTTAGATGCAAAAACTGAGACTCAAAGAGCAAAAGTCCATTGCCTATCACAACATAGTCTGTAAATATCAATAATGTGATATGAGCCCAGGCTTTCCTGACTCGAGATAAAGTATTCTAGACTTTAACTCATGATCTCTTTCTACTTTTGCAAAAATACAGACATACCTGTAGATGAGTACCTAATCAGGATATTTTGAGGCCAGAGGGTATAAGTTTTCCTCTTTGCATTATTTTCATAATAACTGTAATCTTCTAAGTTTAATTAAATAGTATTTGGGATATTTCAATTTCTGCTCTACCTCATAGATAACATGATTCCCCTCCCACAGGAAGTGCATTCATTTCAGTTGTTAAACCTGTACAATTATCTGGCTGGCATCTCTTTCCTTACCTAACTTAGGGATAGTTGTCACCATATCCCTCTCTCTGCTTCTGTCACAGGCAAGCAACATAGATTTTGAAATGTAAAGAGTCCTGTATTTTTACTGGTGAAAAATTCCACATAAGAGTGTTATATGATTCAGCCATCTCCATCTGTTCTTCAGTCTTTTCCCCAAAAGAAGTTTGTTAGGGACAAGTGGTATTTTATTCAGTTTTCTATAGTCAAAACAGATTCATCCATTCCCCAATGTTTAAGTGTGATTTCTTCCCTTACAACAAGAGATGCCAGAAACCAGTATCTTCCTGCTGCCCAATCTTCCTCAGAGAATTCAGAAATAGCCTTTCCAGGCAGGATTTCTTTGAATGATTATCTCAAAAACCACTGACCTACATCTAACAAGGACAGTTATATGGCAGATTGTTGCCTCTGGAATCAAGAAAACTCTTCTTTATGAGTTCAAATTTGGCCTTGGACACTTATTAGTTTACCCTTGATAAATCAATTAACTCTGATTGCCTCAATTCATTATCTGAAAAAAGAACTGGAGAAGGAAATGGCAAACCACTCTAGTATCATTGTCCAGAAAACCTCAAATGCAATCACAAAGAGTTGGATGCAACTGAAATGACTGAACTATAAAATTTCTAAAAAAAATATGTAAGATATAGATATTTCTGTAATTGGTAATGACATTGGTATAATAGTCACATTTTAACTTTAGCCTCAAACAAAAAGAAACTAGACTTTTATGAATTGTTGTGGAGATGTATGAATCAACTAAGAGCTGTAGCGGAGGGAAGAAGCATTTTGTATAGTGCCTAACTGCATGCCAGGCACCATGCTAAGGACTTTGCAAATATTATCTCATTTAATTCTCATAGCTAACTTAGGTGGTAGGAGGCTTTATTATTTTCTTTTGAATATTGAGGAAACTGAGGCAATGAGGTTGGGTGATATGCCCAGGATGACTGTAGCAGCAAGCACCCCAGCGTCCCCGGGGTGTCTGCCAACACAGGTTCTTGGATCTGCTTTGATAAAGGAAAGCAACTTAAAATGGGTTAATAAACTTACTTTAATCAGTCAAACATATGTATCGTTCACCTAGTTCAGGGGAAAAAGGTCAGCACCCCGAACTTCAGAATATACAGACAGAATTATCAAGAC
>NW_027186352.1:18040665-18052378 GCF_028583685.1 Petaurus breviceps papuanus
GGGGGGTTAGGGGGTGAGGGGGGTGCTCTCAACAACCAACAGCTTCCCAGAGTTTCATATGATCAAATCACAGAACACTTCTCAAAGTGAGCCCCCAAAACAAAGCTACACATCAGGGCTTACATAGCCTTCTCCTGGCTCAGAGAATGTAACAACCTTAGTGACTCACTGGCCAATCAAGAAGTATCTATTGAAAACAAGCCTCCCACCCCAGGCTCCAGGTGCACTTTAGCCTAGGGGCAGGGAAGATCTTAAAAATTTACATTCCCATTACACTGAAAAAACTAGAAAACATCTGAGACCACATTTGAACTTCACTCATCCTAACTCTAATCTCAGCACTCAATCCATGGCTCCACCAACTGCCTCACTGCATGGTACATAATGTAGAGAAGCATAAAGGACAGGACCTATGGTCAGCACACCTGGCTCGATGTCCTTGTTCTACACCTCACTAGAAATGGGACATGAAAAAGTTCATTGTCTTTACTGAGGTTCAGTTTCCTTAAATATATGTATGCATGTTCTGACATGAATTTACAAAAGGTGGATTCTAAAAACCACAGATAAGTTTGCTGCTCATCACAGGAAAATAATATGATGGCAAACACTAAAAATGATTTGTTAACCATTAGCAAGGGGCACAGTGACTATTAGGAGGCAGCAGAATCAAGAAGAAATCATGATGGATTAGCCTCATTTATTTTATTTACGCAATAACTAAACTAAAGAATTGAAGAAATATTGTAGACTTATAATGCTTAAATCACAGCAAAGCATTTGTCAACCTCTCTTATTATACTTGTGAATGAGATGGAAAATTAGATATAAATTTTGATCAATTCACGGCTTTCATGGCTGATTGAAGGTACAGATTCTAAGAGTATTGATGGATCCATTTCAAACTTGATATTTGGCGCTGACATGACAAAGACCTCTATTTGATGTTGCCTTGTTCATCATTTTAATCAATAATGTTTAAAGCATAAATCATATGTTTATGATAATTGAAGGCAATACAAACTGGGGTGCGTGCAATAACTAATATTTTAACTTCAATAAAAATATTTAAAATGATTTTAAAGACTTCAACAACTGGTGAAATTTGATTAAGTGAAAGGTAATGGAGAATAATACATAATTCTATATTTAGGTTAAAACTTAAAGCCTATACATTCACCTAATTGGGGTGGTAGGAATGATAGCAGCTTAGATAGCAAAGTGCCTAGTTTTCATTGCATGGAAAATTAATATGTAAACAATGTAAAACAGGTAACACTGCCAAAAAATAAAATCTTCCCATGTTTTAAAATAAATAAAATGTCCAGAAAGAATACATTCCTTTCTTGTCTTTGGTCTTGACTCTCTATTCTTCTTTCATAATAATCCCAATCTAGGTCATTTTGTCACTATGCTTCTGATTTGTGGGTTCCCCTTGATGTCTTCATGTAAAGGAGAATACGAGATCTAGCCATCTCAATTCATTCATGGTTTGCAAGACTCCAATCCAAATTCTCTGGACTGTTTTCTCAACTATATCCCCTTCTTTTCCATGTCGTTCTACTTCCTTTTACATGTTAGTTTTTCCCACTCAGATATAAGATCTTTGACAGCAGGATTTGTCTATATTTTTTTTAGTTTGTTTTGTTCCCAAAATTCAGTATGGTAGAAACAATACACATATTAAATACTACAAAAATATTTGTTGCCCTGATAGTTACACTGAACTAGTCAGTGGACTTCAAATATCATGTTCCACGTTAGACACTGCATTTGTTGGAGAAATTGAAAAGTTCGATTTTGTAAGGAAAAAAAGTGATTAAAATGAAAAAAAAAACAACTCAAAATTTTGTAAAATGTTTATTGTTTTCAGGGCATGGGGAGATTGAGGGATATACCAGAAGTTTTCAAACACACATAAAATTTACACCGTCAAAATATATCTATTTTAGTTGGATTTCACCAGTGAAACCAGGATTGATAATGGAATTATGATAAAAAATATTTCAACTTCCTAGAAAGAAGACTTGAAAAAATAACTAGTGTTGGAAAATGGAATAGTCTTCTTTGGGAGACAGTGAGTTTTCCATCACTAGGATTATTCAAGACAAGGTGAAAAATTATTTGATAAGGACAGTACATTCAGTCTTCATTAACTATTCAGATATTCTGAAGTTAGATTTCCTTTCCAGAAATTTATAATACCCAAAGTTATTTGCAGTTTTAATAGAACTTTATAATTGGAAGGGACTTTAAAATTCAAGTCCCCATAATACAAATGGGAATAATAAGGCCAACTACTACAAGTGACTTCACTAATGTATCAGTAGAAATAGGTAATAGCCTTACAATTCCCATTTGCATATTCTCTCTACTACACAATGGTACTTTACATGAAGTTATTGTCTGACTCCAAATTGGTGGCCAGAAATAGGTAGCAGATGGAAAAAAATGAAAAATGGGAGGATCTGCATCATACTCTATCATACATGTTCTAAGAAAACAAAACATATTGGCAATACCTGTTTAATAGACATCCACTCTTTCAGAACATTTCTCCTTCACGAGGTCAGAAACTTGTCACTGAATTATTGGTATAATGGACATCATATAGCATGGGATGAAATTTCTTCTTCAGCAGGTTTAGAGTTAATTTCCATGCTAAAGGTCTTTATGGGGGATAGAATTATTCTGTATTTCTTCTCCTGTACATTGTGCATTTTTGTGACATTTCAATTCAATCTCCACACAAGGGTCTCCTTGTATACTTCACCATATTTTCAGTTTGACAGTTTTGAGGTGACCCTCAGAATCATTTTGACTTTTTTTGTCATTTGTATTTTGAATGCATTTTAGATGGCTCATCATCTATTTGTCATCTTTAGATGCAAACAAAAATAGTTCACGACCTTTGAATACTTGTCTAAGAAATATATCATATATGTTTCAATTTTCCATAGATTGATACTGTTAGAAATTTATTCAATATTTCTTGTTCCAACAATTTTTACAGAGAGTGTGTCTGATAAAGGCCTTATTTCTAAAATATATAGGGAACTGAGTCAAATTATAAGAATACAAGTCATTCTCCAATTGATAAATGATCAAAGGATATGAACAGGCAGTTTTCAGAAGTAGATAATAACTATGTCTATAGGCATATGAAAAATGTTCTAAATTACTGTGGACCAGAGAAATGTGAATCAAAACACCTCTGAGATGCCACATCTCACTGGTCCAATTGGCTAAGATGACAAAACAGGAAAATGATAAAGTTTGGAGAATATGTGAGAAAATTGGAGCACTAATGTTTTTCTTGGTGGATTTGTGAACTGATCCAACCATTCTGGAGAGCAATTTGTAACTATGAAGAAAGGGATATAAAACAGTGCACGCATTTTGACTCAGCATTGCCACTTCTAGGGCTGTATCCCAAAGAGATGATCCAAATGCCAAAAGGAACAACATATAAAAAATAGCAGGTCTTTTTGTGGTGGCAAAGAATGAGAAATTGAGAAGATGGCCATCAGTTGGGGAATGGCTTACAAGTTGTTGTATGTGAATGTAATAGAATTTTATTGTGCTATAAAAAAATGATGAGCAGACAGATTTCAGAAAAAAAAAACACCTGGGGGCAGAGCCAAGATGACAGAGTAGAAGTAGAAGCAAAGACTTGGCATGGGCTCTAGCTCCAACCACTTCCAATACATGTCAAAAATTGACTGTAAACAAATTTTAAAGTTACAGATCCCACAAAGTGACAGAGAGAAATAAATCTCCCAATGAAGACAACATGAGAGGCTGACAGGAAACTTCTATTTCAGCACACTGGCAGCTGAGCTCAGCCCTGAGTAAGCCACACAGTTCTTGCCCAAGCATGGCCCCAAAAAGCAGCCACTGAAGCCAGCTTCAGGAGACTGAAGCACCAGCAGTTGTGGTGGTTTCCAGACTTCTCGAACCATAAACACCAAAGACAAAGTAAAAGGTCAGTGTGGAACTCTGTTGCAACAGGGGGGAACAGAAGAGCACAGACTGGACCCTGCCCCTGGGCAAGAAGTGGCTGAGCAGTGGGGCTGTGCAGACTCTGCCTGGCTGTCACAGGATCTCCTGACGTGCAGAACATAGGGGGACCAAACAACCATTCAGAGGATAATCACTCTTGCTTAACTTGCTTGGATCTAGATTGCAGTCTTGGGTGGGGGTCCATGGGTATGTGGCCAGGTGCCAGAGTTTGTGGGGGCTGTAGAGAAGGAGCCCTCCTAATAGCTCCACAAGCTGTGAAAACCCCAGTGATTTGGTACATAGCTCTCTGTAATGGTAATGTAATCTGAATTTGAAGACTCCTTTTTGTATTGGCAAGTCAGCAGGTACTTAGGACCCTGTTTCAAATTAAGCAAAGGTAGGACCTGCTTAGCACTTAGTAAATGATCAAGCCTCCATTGGGGAAACAGAAGATATGGATTCCTGTTTCCTGTTACTGACTTAACAGGAAGGATTTGGTTGAAACAGAAAGCTAATGCTATGTGTACATAAGGAAAAGCCCCAGGAAGGGACAGTCAGAATTTCTTGGGACCAGCATCTGGAGGCAAAGCAGCTACAGAAGAGAAATGAAAATTGAGAACTGAATAAAAATCTCCTGAGAACTTGTGGTGGTGGAGCTTTTTAAGAAGAGGAGTCCAGGAGGCTGAAGAAGAACCCAGGAGCCCAGGAGTTCTCCCTGGCTGAATAAGGTGATTCTGATTTTTTGAACAAGCTGCAGGAGACTGAGGAAGCATGAACAAAATGCTAAGACTTTGTCTGTTTGTGGCTTACTTGAGCCTTGAATTCCTAGAAACAGAAATTGTGAAGGCTTTGAGTTGGACTCAACCCTGTGAACTTCAGTGTGGAGGAGGATTTACACTGAGAGTTGGACAAGGAACTGGGAGCTGTGTGCCTTTGAATCCAGGTGACTGATGGATTCAGATAGGAGTTGTCTGCCTCGAGTCAAGATGAAAAGACCTCTCTGTTGGTACTGAATAGTGATGAAATTGTAGTTTACTAGTGACCTGGGTGGGGGGTGGGCAGGGTCTGTGTATTTTCTAATGATTGTACTTAGTGATTAATGAAACTTAGTCATTTATTGCTGAATAAGCTACTGATTCAGTTAACTTAGTGTGCCCCATGATAGGAAGGCTTTGACTGTTGTACTTTGAGATAATTGTTCTTTGTTCAAAACATTGTAGCCACTACGGTGGAAACCATGTGGCCAATTTAATGATAATCTGTTGTGAATATTGTGATTTTCTGTGGTACTTTGTAATATTGTGAATGTTGTACCTTGATTTTCTGTGAATGTTTTGCTTTCATTTGTTATGGAATAAAGTGTTCCCTATACTGTGCAATCAGAATCTTAAAAGCTGTTTACAGTAGCATTCTTCTGGAAAGCTACTCATGCATGGAGTTACATTCTCTCCTTTCTGGAAGCAGAATTCTAATGTGTCAAAGAACTCAAAAGTCAAGTAACTGGCTGGCAATATGAGGAAGGAGAGGAAGCACAAATAGAGCAAAGAATCCTTTTTGGGGGACAAAAAAAGATCAAGGCATGGAACAGGAGTACAACAGTGAAGTTAGATCTCTAAGAAAAATACAAACTGGTTACAAGCCATGGAGGAGGTAAAAAAGGATTTAGAAAATCAAGTAAGAGAAGTAGAGCAAAATTTGGGGAAAAAATGAGAATGATTCAAGACAATCATGAAAGGCAAGTCGTCAGCCTACTAAAGGTGACCCAAAATACACTGAAGAAAATAACACCTTTAAAAATAAACTAACTCAGGGGCGGCCAGGTAGCACAGCGAGTAACAGCGCCGGCCCCAGTGTTGGGATGACCTGGGGATTGAATCCGGTCTCAGACACTTAGCACCCACCCAGAAACACCTGGTCGTGTAACCTTGAGCAAGTTACTTAACCCCAATTGCTGAGGGGCCGCCAGGTGGCTCAGCGAGTAAGAGCACCTGCCCAAATGTTAGGATGACCTGGGGATCGAATCAGGGCTGAGATACTTATCACCATACCCAGAAATAACTGGCCATTTAACCTTGAGCAAGTTACTTAACCCCAATTGCTTTAAAAAGAAAAAAATTAAAAAAATAAACTAACTGCAATGTCCAAAGAGGCCCAAAAATCCAGTGAGGAGAAGAATGCCTTAAAAAGCCAAATTTGCCAGATGGAAAAGGAATTTCAAAAACTCAATGAAGAGAATAACTCTTTCAAAATTAGATTGGGACATATTAATCCTTTCTAACAAGTCAGATTTTTCATCCATAGAATGATTAGGTGGAGCAGCAAAACTTTTAAAGACCTTTCTGGTTTGAAGTCCAATGATCTATCTATCTATGTGCCTATCTATCTTTCTATCTGTCATCTATCCCTCATATTCTATGTAAGATTCTACATTTTTTAAAGTAGAGAAGCATTGCCTAGACCTTTTAATCCCCTCATCTAGTAGGGAAACTATTTTATACTATGTCCCATAGCATTATTGTCTATGACCAGTCAAGGTCAGATCTAGCAGCTACAGAGAGGGTTGAAACAAATATTTGATGCTGAATTTTAAAAATGCCTATGTATGTACCAATCAAATAGAGTAGTTGTAAATTACGATGTCATTAAAGATCATTTGCTCAGGACAAAATCAAGCCAGATGACATACTGGACAAAAGCGACCTTGGGAGATCACTTTTGGTAAGTCTTTTCCCTGAAAGCTTGCTAAAATTGCTTAAAATATCAAATTAAAACTAATTCAATTCTAAAATATTTAAGCAAAATAATTACTTTAAATGAGATCCAAAGTAAATTTTTGTAATCCTTTACAGTAGGAGGAGAAGGAGGATGAGCATGAGGATGAGGACAAGGACAGTAACAAGGAGGAACGTGAGAAGGATTAAAATCCAAGATGGTTTATAGACAGACTGTGTGTTTTATTGGTATACATACAAAGTAAACAACAATGCACTGATGTCTCTAGGATATCAATCAAATCCTCTGTGATGAATTTATGGAAAAAAGTGAAGAAGGGTCCCAAGGGGTACAAAGACACATCTGGGTCATGAGCTGTATCTCCAAAGAGAATTATCACTTTAGTGAGGTTACAGCTACCAGAGGAACAGATGTGAGAAAAGTGATGTTTCCCATTAAAATGGAAGTTCCTTGAAGGCAGGCACTGTGTTTTTCATTTTTTTTTAATTCTCCCCCACCTAACAGTGGTTTCATACAATATCAGCTAAATGGTTCTTTTCTGATTAGCTTAATTCTGTTACTTTTGCTTTCAAAGAAACAAGGAAAGTAAAGAAAAGATAGAGGAAGCAATTTACCTATGAGTGTGTGTGTGTGTGTGTGTGAGATTCCTTTGGCAGTCTGATGAATCCTATGAATCCCTTAAATTATTGTTTAAAAATCTGTAAATAAAAATGAATGGAATTATGAAAGAACCGAATTACATTGAAATCTTTATAAATGCATGAGTGTTAATTGTCCCCAGTCAATGTGGTAAATTGTGAACATACAGAAAAAGCAGAATATTATCCCTGTTCTCCATCAGGTCATGTTCTAATGAATGAGATGATGGACAAATACTAACTGCCTATAAAATATATACACTTAAAGTGAATGGAATCTGGGAAAGAAAGATAAATAAGATAGGAATACAGCTTTATTAATTGTTATGTGCAGGATCTTAGACAAGTAACATCCTGTCTTTTTGCTCACCATCCTCATATATAATATGAGAAGGCTGAATTTGATATTTTCCAGGGTTCTTTCCTGCTCCTGCTTTAAATGCAATTCTTTCTGACTCTCAGCTAAACATAAACCTCAATTTTAGCTAATTTTATCCATGCAAAACCACAGTACTGCAGGAAGTTTTATGACATTTACACAGAGTTAAATGAGAGTTACTGAAGTAAGCAAAATATGAAAATATCCCTTAGAATATAGGGCTAGGCACATTGTTGAAGCCTGTTTGGAGGGAAAGCAATTTATTCTGTCCCTGTTTGATTTCGGCAACTTGAGTATGAATCACAAAATAATACAGATGAGACAATAAACAACAGACTGAAGAAAACCCCCAGAAGAGCTTATCTTGAAGAAAAAAGCCATAAAATAAAATGTATTCTCCTACTATGTGAATGTTACAGCTGAGGCATCATTCAGCTCACTGGGAAAATACATGAATTACAATTTAAACTCTTGTATAAAGGTCTCATTGTAGATTTTTCTCGGTAAACACTGCATATGTAAAACAAATCTATTACAATAGAAACTACTGATGACACTATACAACAATATTCCTAATGATTCTGAGATCTAATCAATATGGGTACATTTTCCAATGATCCACATTTTATATTGTGTGCCTATTCCATGTAACTCAGTAAGCTATTACAATGGTTATGGCTTTCTTGTATTCTTTAGCTCAATGAACTTGCTCCTTTTTTTTTTTGTTTTGTTTTTTGGAAGGGCAATTGGGGTTAAGTGACTTGCCCAAGGTCACAGAGCTAGTTTTTTGTATTAAAGTGTTTGAACTCAAGTTCTCCTGAGTTCAGGGTTGGTGCTCTATTTACTGTGCCACTCAGCTCCCCCAATTAATTTGCTCTTTATCTCATTCATTGTTATCTTTGTGCTAACCAGGAAAGTAAAGCCAACAGCATGAGATCTTCGTGTGAGCTAGAGCAGGAGTGAGGAACCTGTGGCCTTGAGGCCATATGTGGTCTTCTAGGTCCTCAAGTGGTGCCCTTTGACTGAAGTAAAATTTCCCTGGATAAATGGAAGTTTGGATTCAGTCAAAGTGACCCATTTGAGCACCTAAAGGGCCACATTTGACCTCGAGGTCGCAGGTTCCCTCCCCCTGTGATATATGTGCCCTAGGAAACATTATGAGAAGAGTATGAGACAGAGAACATGGTCATTTTTGACATCCTGAAATTGAAACTGGGCCATCTGTCGTCATTTGACACATGGGCCTTTATTTTTTGGAAACATCATCATTTCATTAGAATGAATCAAAATGAAACAAAAAAAACCACAAATTTATGGAAAATCTTATTATTTGGAAATGTTACTGAGTAGTACAACTTATTCAGACTCTGGACTTTAATGGAGAAATCACACAGGAATACATTTTTTAAAATTAATATGCTCTAAAATATTTAACTTTCCCTGAAATATGTTAAAGCAAAAATCACAGAATTCCAAAGTTTACTGCTGGAAGTCTTAGTGTTCATCTAGCCCAACGTGTACATGAAACAGAAACTTTAAAATTTTACCCAACCTTGGGTCATTCAACATCTGCTGGAAGACTTCCAGTGAGAGGGAAGCCTATGCTTCCTGAGACAGTCTATTTCATTCATGAAAGCTCTCAATGGAAGGAAGTTTTTCTTATGTAAACATTTTCCCAACCACCATTCATCCCCCTTCTGCCTTTCTCATGTAAATATAGGTTGAATGCATTTTTTCTTCTTGACTTTTCAAGTACTTTGAGGGAGCTGACTTATGCAGTTCTGATCCTTCTCCAGTGAACAAGTCCATCAGAATTTATCAGCTGCCTACTATGTGCCAGGTCCAAAGTTTTTTGATTGATTCTCATATACCATGGACTTAGGACCTTTAATTTATATCCATTCTCTGTATAAAATACAGCCAGACATGTTCCTTCTGAATATGTGGTGCCCCAAACTGAACACATTATTTCAAATGAGACCTGGTTAGCACAGAGAATATTAATTTCTCACGTTCTACCAGGTAGAAAAGAGCTCAAAATGCCATTGTCTCTCCTTGTTTACTTTTACATACCTAACTAGTATAAACTATTTTCTTTGGTGTTTCCATTCATCATACATGGCACTGCATCTCCTATCTCTCTACTTTTACAATGAAAATGTATCTTTCCCCACCTAAATCTTCCTTCCTTACCAATACATCTCAGAATTGTTAGTCGCTCAGCTCAAACCTCCTCCTAATTCCAGATGAGGCCCTTTTTTTTTTAATCCTAAGGTTGAAATTACCTTATATTTAATTTGTGTACATCTAATAGGACCTTGAATTTGAAATGTTGTATCCCTGCTAGAGTCTCTTTTTGTGGAAAAGGCTATTTTAATTTTATCTTTATCTGGCATTTTGTCAAGAGATTGGGATTTTGATTTGGAAAAAATCAGGATTGAGTTGCTTACCCTGATACATAATGGAAGTCTGAATCTCCACAAATCCATTCATTGCCCAGGGGCAAACAACTAAATGTATCAGTTGCTATAACACAATTTGCAGGATTTTCCTTGGATTTACACACAGTGCAAAGCATTGGCGATACAAAGAAAAGAAAAAAAAAAGAAAGAAAAAGAATAAAATGGTTCCTGACCTCAGGAAATTAACCTTATAAAGGGGGAGGAGATTCATTTACATATGTAAATTACTATGGAGATACAAGTTATAGATCAGTTCTTTCAGTTCTGTCCTACTCTTTGTGGCCCCTTTTGGGCTTTTCTTGGTAAAGGTAAGGTAGTGTTTTGTTATTTATTTCATATTTACAAATGAGGAAACTGAGGCAAAAATGGTCCTTTACCTACAAATCAGCTCCTTCTGTCTCCAGGACTAGTGCTTTATCTACTGTGCCATCTATCTGCCACATATGTGTGGGCACATATATGTATGTATATGTGTGCACATGTGTATAAAGATATAAAGAGAGAGAGACAATGATAGAGAAAGATACACCCCCCCACCCACCCCCACACACACACATGCAGGGACAGTAATTTTAGAGGGAAGGCCATAGCAGTGGGGGAGAAGTTAGGAAAAGTATCATACAGAAGGTAAAATGTGAGTTGAAAGACAATTCCAGATATTCATTTGTAAAGAAAGCATACAAATGGGGAAGCCCCTACCTTGATAAAATCTCCAGCTTTAGACAATCTTCCAGTAGGTGACATTCATAAAATCCGATAATATATGCCTGAAGGATTCCTTAAGAATCATATAGTTAAGCACCTGGCACATAGTGGGGGCTTAACCTTTTTTTTTAATTGACAGAAGGATTGATTTTACACATTAACAGAAACTCTGAGATATAAAATGATTTTTCCATGGTCATAAATTTATTTAGAAGCAAAGAAAGTATTTGAACACAGGTCAATCAATTTATCAACAAATATTGATATGTCATTATATAACAGGTAACATGTTTAATATTGGGGATACACAAATAAAAATGAAAAGTCTTTGCCTGCAAGTAGCTTACATTCCATTATTGGAGAGACAATATGTATAATGGCATGTACAAAATATATTTAAATAAATGGAAACTGAATGTTGTAAGCTAAAAGTAAACAAAAATAAATTTCAAAATAAATGGGATATAGAACTTGAAATTGGATAGAGTGGAGTTGGCTTTGTATTGGTATTCTGTCTCCAAATCCACTTTTAAAAAATTTAAACAAACTCCTTGGCTAACAAGTGTAATCCATATTAACTACTGTACAGAAATTATAAGAAAACAAAATATTGGATCAGCTAGGTGGCACAGTGAATAAAGCACCATCCCTGGTGGCAGGAATATCTGAGTTTGAATCTGGATTTTGGCCTTGGGAAGTCACTTAATCCCAATTGCCCTGTGCTTCCCCTCCAAAAAAAAAAGAAAGAAGGAAAGGAAAGGAAAGGAAAGGAAAGGAAAGGAAAGGAAAGGAAA
>NW_027186352.1:18052478-18112180 GCF_028583685.1 Petaurus breviceps papuanus
AAGGAAAGGAAAGGAAAGGAAAGGAAAGGAAAGGAAAGGAAAGGAAAGGAAAGGAAAGGAAAGGAAAGGAAAGGAAAGGAAAGGAAAGGAAAGGAAAGGAAAGGAAAGGAAAGGAAAGGAAAGGAAAGGAAAGGAAAGGAAAGGAAAGGAAAGGAAAGAGAAAAGGAAAGAGAAAAGGAAAGGAAAGGAAAGGAAAGGAAAGGAAAGAGAAAAGGAAAGACAGGAAAAGAAAAGAAAAGAAATACTGACAAATGAAATTGACCAAAAGTAGAGTAGGATGTTTTGGGAGACAGTGGGATTTCTTCCATGAAACTTTTGAAGATAACTATCTGCTGGATATGTTGAATTATTTTTCAGGACCCATATATACAAAAATATTTAGAGCAGCTCTTTTTGTGGTGGAAAATAATCAGAAATCAAGGGGATGTCCATCAATTGGAGAATGACTAAACAAGTTGTGGTATATAAATGTAAAGCAATACTATTGTGCTATAAGAAATGAGGAACAGATCAACTTTATAATAACTGGGAGATACTTATATAAACTGATGCTGAGTGAAGGGAGCAGAACCCAGAAAACATTGTACACAATTGTATCCATAATGACTAACTTTGATAGATTTAGCTCTTCTAAGCAATGCAAGGCTGAGACAATTCCAAAAGATTCATGATGGAAAGGGCTATTCACATCCAGGGAAAGAATTACAATCTGAATGCGGATTGAAGTAGACTACTTTCTCTCTTTTTCATTTTGTTTTTATTTGGTTCTTCTTCCTCATTATTCATTCCATTGGTTATAATTCTACTTTACAACTTGACTAATGTTTACTTTGAAGGCATACATAGAATCTATATTGGATTATATGCTGCCATAGGCAGTAGGGAGAGAAAATTTGGGACTCAAAAACTGGTGGAACTGAGTGATGTAAACTAAAAGTAAATAAATTTTTAAAATATTTGAAAACAAGAATGATTTTTCAGGTCTGGGTATTTCCAACTCGAAGATGTCAAGAATCCATAAGCTTGAATAGGAAAGTGAGTGTAAAAGTCTCACAATGATGAGTTTCATTCTCTGAGAGCCAATAGGCCAACAAAATCTATTGACAGAGGTTGTAAATTGGGGGTCTTGAATTTTATCTGCTGTGAGTCAGTAACATGGTAAATTCCGCACTTTATTGCTTTAGTTTTCATTTTTTTCCTCTAGGGCAAGCTACTGCCAGGAGATTGTTGTAAATAAACCATTAGGAAAAATACTTTGATTTTCACATATAAACTTAGTAAGAGAGGGCATTCCAGGTTTGCTTTATCAGCCAGCTGTTTCAGTCAGCTACCCTAGGGTTTTCCCTTTGAACTTAAGAGTTATGAAATGCCATATGTGGTCAGTTTTTAGAAATTCAGGGAATTACTAGTCCCAAAATCAGAAACAAAATCCCATTACAAGTGCCAAGGAAACGGAAACAAGAAAGGGGAAATATAGTATGTTCAGAAGTCTTGGGGCCCATTTGTAGGTACAAACAGAATATATTTCATTAATTCATTATTAATTTTTATATGAATTATGCATTTGCTCTGTGTAGATAGAGCACTGTGCTAAGTACTCAAGAAGACATATTAAAAAAAAAACACAGGCCTTGTCTTCATGGACCTTATATGGTAGATGGGAAGGGAATAAGAACAAGTATTTATTGATTCTGAAACTGCTTTGGGATCTTTACATATATTAGTTAATTTGATTCTCCCCCAAATCCAGGGAATTATTATTTTCCCTATTGTATTTTTGAGTAAACTGAGTCACACAGTTTAAGTTCTGTGATCATACAACTGGTAATTATCTGAGGTCAGATTTACACTCAGTTCTTCCTGCTTTCAAGTTCAACCTTTTATCACTGCATTATGTACATGTTTTTGATATTCCTGGGCAGCTTTAAAAATTGTGTTCCATCCCCCTCCATGGGAGCCCAGAATTAAAACATCCTATTTAATCTAGAAGCTTTCATTTGCCAACATAACTTGGGGTGACTGAGAGCTAATTAGCAGTTTTTCTTTTCATCTAGAAAACATATTACAGTGTGGTGAAAAAAAGAAAATTAAAGAAGAAGAAACTTAAGAGGAAGGTGGGAACCATGCTTCAAAAAAGGGGGAGGGGGGCATGACTGACTCCCAAGGCCACCGATTTCCTCAAGATATGATCTGACTTTCTCTTTAGTAACTCATTGTGATCTCTTAGGTACCTCACATTTACCCTACAGCCATTTGTTTAAAAGCATGACAATATAGAATAATTCTTATTCCTTTATATTATTTTATAGTGGCTTTGGTTAATAAAGGGCATCTCCAAAATCTCAGTGCTAGAAGGTGATTACAATTGAAATTGTACTCAAACTTTGGGGATTCCCTTCATATTCCAAAAGGGTAAGCAGATACCCTAGAATCCCAGGTCACTTACATAGAATTTCACACACACATGCATATATAATACATGTATGCATGAATATAATATATGTGTGCATGTGTGTGCATCTTGCAATTGGATTTAGAGCTGTATAATACCTCAGAGGCCCATTAAGCCAAACTTCTCTTTACACAGATGAGGAAACTGAGGCACAGTGTAGTTAAATGCTTTGCAGGAGACCCATAGTGGTATTGCCAGAATGGGAACCCAGGTTCTCTGATTCCATAACTAGAGCTCTTTCCTCTTCCCCATAATATTTCACCTATGAGTTATGTGACCTTGAGTAAGTCCCTGCCCCTCTCTAAGTACTCAGAGCTGACTGAGGATGTCCATTTGTCAAATGAAAGGATTGGTCTCCATGACCTCTATGATCCCAATCCACTTTAATTCCTATGGAGATTCTCACCTAAACTTCAATGGGAAAATGGGGATGGATTAAAACTATTTTCACAGAAATGAAATGGGAAGCTTACATGAGAATCAACTCCCATATAAGAGTGAGTAAATACTCATTGAAAGGCCATTAAATGAAGTTAAATGAGTCAAAAGTTTCCTCTTTTAGTTATAGTAAAAATATATTTCTTCCACTCATGAATAATGGATATTTAACATCGTTTACCTAATTTTTAGATTTTGTGATAATATGGTAAATTCCTTATCTCTGGTTTCAAGTGTAACTGCTGATACTTACTTTCTGTATGACCATCAGCAAAAGAATTTACCAGCCATAGGCTTCCTATGTCTCCTCCAGAAAGTATTTGGAGAAGGTGAATTTTGATTTCCTTTCCAGGATCTGGGTCTCAGGGATGGACTATTCAACAACACTCCCAGTAAATGGAAAAAAGCTTGGGTGACTTCTAAAATGTTTCTATAACATTCTTAGTTTTTCCTTGGTCTCTTTACTGAAAAGTATAAAAAACTCAAGTCTGAGGAGAAACTTGTAGAAGAAAAAAACGAGCAATGGAATTGCAGAAAAGAGAGAGTATGGAGTTGTACAGTAGAAGAAATATTAGGAGTGGGCAACAACAGATAAAGTGTTGGGCTAGGATTCAGGAAGACTCATCTTACTAAGCTGAAGTCTGACCTCAGACACAGAACAACTGTGTGACCCTGGGCAAGTTACTTCACCCTGTTTACCTCAGTTTCTTCATCTGTAAAATGAAATGGAAAAAGAAATGACAAACACTCCAGTATCTTGGTCAAGAAAACCCCAAATGCTACAACTGAACAAAAAAGTTGTAGTAATAGTAGGAGGAAGAGGAGAAGGAGAAAGAGGAGGAAATAGCTATAATTTCTGTTTTTATGCTATTTGTCTTTCATTTATGAAATAAAATAAGCATTTCCATAGCATAGAAGAATAACAAAAAAGGTGACTGCTCATGGAACTGTGAATCTGTTATACACAAGCTGTTAATTTTTTAAATACATAATAAATTGCATTTTTTCTTCTCTCCTCCTCACCCCAGAAATGGCTACCATTAGACACAAATTATACACATGCATAAACACATATACATATACACATACACATATATGTGTGTAAATATAATACATATATGAAAAATTATTCTATATGTACTTCTATTTACTATTTCTCTGCATTAAGATAGCATCTTCTTATGTCTTCTATAGTTAATTTGGATCTTTATTGGAGTCAAAATTGTTTTTTTGCTCAAATTCATTCCTTTTATTTTTGCTTTTTGGGGGGCATTTGGGGTTAAGTGACTTGCCCAAGGTCACATGGCTAGTTTTTGGGTTAAGTGTCTGAGGTCGGATTTGAACTCATGTCCTCCTGACTCCAGGGTTGGTGGTCTATTCACTGCACCACCTAGCCACCCCTCAAAGTCATTCTTAAAACAATATTGTTGTTACTATATACAAAGTTCTGTTGGCTCTGCTCATTTTGATCTTCATTATTCCATGCAAGTCTATCAATTTTTATTCCATATTCATGGAGCTCATCACTTCTTATAGTGCAGTAACGTTCTATCACAATCATATACCACACCTTGTTCAGTTATTCCCCAATTGGTGGGGATCCCTTTAAATCCCACTTCTTTACCACATAGAAGAACTGCTAAAAATATTGTAGAATATATAGGTCCTTTTCCTTTTTTCCATAATTATTTTTGGAAATCAATGAAGTAGTTGTATTGTTGGGTCAAAGATATAGTGAGTTCAATAACAATTTGGGCATAATTCCAGTTTACTCTCCAAAATGATTAGATCAGTTCACAATCCCACCAACATCAAAGCTCCCCAAATTTTTCCACACCCCCTCCAACATCTGTTGCTTTTCCTTTTAATCATTATACTCAATCTAGCAGGTATAAAATGATATCTCAAAGATGCCTTAATTTCATTTCTCTAATCAATAGTTAGAATATATTTTATATGACTACGAATATTTATTATGTCTAAATTATTTTGAGATTTGCAAAAATACCATTTACATCATCTCTGTTAAGTTTCCTGACAAATCTGTGAGGTACGTACCATAATTACTGTCATCATCTTTCTCTCTTTTTTTTTTTGCTTTAAAGAATACTTTATTAGCTAGATCCTAAGAATGTACTAAAAATGGAGCAAGGAATAAAAAAAAACTTTAAAGAGTTCCAAAATACAAAGTAAACATAATATTTAAATGACTCCCACATTCAAAAAAAGGCCACAATAAACTTTTTCATCTAATTTGTTCTTAACCTAAAAACAAAAACACAAGAAAAACCCAAAACTCCATGTTTCACATTATAGACTTACCTCAGTAGTGTACATGAAATAGTTTTGAAACAGCAGATGCAGATAGACCAGAAATTGAAGGCTCATTGATATCTAACTGGTTATGTAACCAACATCATTTTGGTACTTGCTAAGGTAAGAAATATTTCCTTCTTTTTTAAAGATTTTTTGCACTTAATTTACAGCTGTATGTAAAAGATATTAGAAACAAGGTTTCAGAGTCTCATCCTATTAAAAAAAAACTCCATAGAAAGTCTCCAACATCACCAATGAAAGAGACTATTTCTTTCACTGTTTCACAGGATGAAGATGTGGCCCAAATAAAATCTCAATATATTATTCATTCTAATAGGCTATGGTTTGGATGTAGGTTTCTAGATTTGTTTTTACAACATTGAACAACTGCTCTGTTCTCTAAGTGTTGTTTGCAAAATCCTGGAAAAGAACATTGAGTTATCAAGGCATTACCTGGCATGCAATAATGCTATAGAAGAGTTAAATAAATATTGTTTATATAAAAAAAACCCTCCCTGTCAGAAGATGAGAAAATAGGTATTTGGGAAACTTTTTATTTACATTATTAAACAAAATTTAAAATATTTGCTAAGGGAGAGATCCTGCTTTCTGTTCACACACACACACACACACACACATTTCATACTGCCCCCAGCAAAAATTCCATGGGCAGAAAGAATTTATGTACCCAAAATATGACACAAAAACATAATTGCATATTATTTATCTATTGCATACTTCACTTTTTTAAGGTTTCTAATCAAAGCTGATACAGTTCATAAAGTGGGTAAGAATCAGCATTTTACTGTTTTTTCCATTCCATTTTCTAAATACAAGCCTTTAAATAGGTAAAAAACAATGTGTTCATATAATTATTTCCTAATAGACAACAACAAACCAATAACCTTACTAACAACATTTAAATAAAATGGTTTAATTTTATGGTAAAACACACACTATGTACTTTTTGCAACATAAAACAGCTTTAAAAATGCATATGTAGAAGATATTTACTAATGTTGAAAATTCCTACAGATTTCCCTCCTCCTTCTGAATGTGATTTCCCAAATTTATTTCACCTGAGTGAGTGGAGGAAAGCCTCATTTTACAAGTATAATATTCCCAACTACAGCAGAAAATTAGCATGAAAGATGATCACAAGATTACAAATAGATAAGCATAACTTTCTGGCTGACAAGAAATATTTTGGACCCTGTCTACAATTAAAATGAACATTCTCTGTCAATACTACTTAAATTTACAAACAAACAAAATTCAATAGAATTGAAAAGGAAGTTTAATTTTGTCCTGGATGATGAACCAGCTAGGAAAAGGCAATCTCTTGCAGGCTCCATAGAAATTCCTGCTTGAACAAATGCAGCAAAGCACAGATAAAAAGGTACTACCAAAAAGTAGTAGAGTAGACTAGTCAGAAATGTCTCCCTTGTTTCGAATAACGCACTCACCAAACGCCCATATTGTCCAGTTGTAGAGGACAAAAGTAAATGGAGAATAAGGAAGAGTCCAGTAGGTGGGAGAGGTAGAAATCTAAGAAATCTCTCAGAAATCTCAGGGTACTTCCTCCTCGATGAAGGAGTATTTGTTTCATTTATTTTTGGTCAAAAACAAAACATATGATGGCTACATCATCCCAATGACTGGCAAAAACAATGCCTTCATTCATATTAAAATTGTACTTTTTGGGATTATTTTTAAATAAGGTGCTCAAGGTTGTGTATATATGTGTGTGTGTGTGTGTGTGTGTGTTTAAAGCATTACTTTTTATGTATCTTTAAATATCGAATATTTATTTTCAAAATATTAGTCCCCACAGTAGGGTTCTTCTGGGCATGAGTTATTTCTTGGCCATGGCCACTGCCCAATGGCTCTCACACTCCACAAATGCAAACCCTCTTTTCTTCATCTTTCCTGCTGCACTTGCATACACAATTACATATAGCACCCCTTCAGTCACTTTAAATATCTCTTCCAATATTTCTTCTCTTTTTCATCTTAGTGAGCACACCAATGAATAGTCCACACTTTTCTACACAGCAACAGACTCAGCCTAGTCTTATTTCACAATTGTTCAGTTCCCTCACAGCACACTTGACTTCATGTTTATCAGAATCCATCATAAAATGCTAACCACAGTTATTCCTTTCAATGTCCATTATCAATCCATTTCATAGGTATACCCAACTGACTCAAATGGGACAAAATAGTCCCATCTTTCTTAAAAAGTGAGAAAACTGATTATCGGAAAGTTTAATCAAATTTCTCATAGGAAATACATTTGATAAGTATCAAACTGAGATTTAAAACATAAAATCTATTTGAGTCCATTTTTAGCCCTCAATTTTCTGCTACACATTTCCCCTGGTCATGAACAGGACCATTGTAGACAGGAACCCTGGAACTGTTTTACTTGTTGACCAGTGGATACCATGTGTGATGGAATTTTCTCTGATTTTTCTTCATTTCTATTATATTCTGAATTCAAGCACCTCACTTTATCCTTCCAAAAAACACAATCCTTTTTTTCTGTTTTTTTTTTATTTATGTATTATCTAAGAAATGAGCTGCACTCACTAAGGCAACAGTCAAATGAAAATTAATAATTCTAAAAATTTTGGTAAATCAAAGAAAGTGAAAAATGCTGGGTCCAGAGTTCTACTGTTTACATGTCTTTTCTCTCCTTCCTCCCCTAATAGTGAAGCTGAATCATCATGAAAATAAGAAATAATCACCACCAGTGTTTTATTTATTTTTTGCTTATATTCTCAGCTCAAAATATTTTAATATGCTTCTTAGAGAACTGAGTATCAGGAGCCTGGCATTTGACAGTGACTTAGAAAAAAAGAATCCCACAAGGAAATGCATTTTAATGTTCTTCTTATTAAGGATGACATAGGGAAAATACTGGAGATGGATATCACAATGTTTATAAATGGAACTAATAATTTATTCTTCCTGTACACATCTTTTTAATATGTGCCTATAAATAGCTGACAGTTTATCATGATGTGTGGTTACACAAAAGATGCATTTTTAAAATACGAAATATTCTGTTGGTTTAAGACCATGGCATCTATAATTTATGGGGAAAAAATGAAGAGCCTTAAACAAATATTGTGCATTGTAGCCATTCAAATAATGATTGTTCTTCTCTTTGAAAATACTTGTGTATTTACCATTTAGTATATGATCATAATAATGCTTTAGTGTTTCTTCCATGCAATATATTAACTGAGGAAATAGAATATATCATAGTTTTAAAAGGTATGAATACATTTGAAAAGGTCTATGTCCTTAATTGAATTCCATAAAAGCGCACACTTTCTTTAAAAACTTTTTAAATTTATTTTTAGAAAATGTTTTAAATACAAATATGCATGTGAACTGGTTCACTCAGTGAATAATGGAAGATAATAGATCCTTGCCTTAAAAAATGGTTCCAAAAGTGACTGGAGAGATAAAATTAATTCAAATTTCCCCTGATGTATTTTACTATTAGTTGGTTCATTTGTGATAAACTTTGTGGATATCTATTGATATTAAAACTATTTCCTAATCCATAGACTTTTCTATGTTAGTAAACCATGATGTAGATTTACTCTACACAACCATATTTGATATTTTCAAATTAATTTTTCAACTGTGCCATGACTTGTGTATTTTTATTTCCAATATTGCTATTGCAGCAGTCAGGATCATGGCTAGGAAGATTGATTTCTGAAGTCAAGAATAATGGGGAAAGGGGAGGCCAGGTAGTACAGTGAGTAAGACCACCAGCCCCAGAGTCGGGATGACCTGGGTTTGAGTCCAGCCTCAGACCCTTAACACCCACCCAGAAACACCTGGTTGTGTAACCTTGAGCAAGTTACTTAACCCCAATTTCTTAGGAGCTGCCAGGTGGCACAATGAGTAAGAGCACCGGCCCCAGAGTTGAGATGACCTGGGATTGAACCCGGGCTCAGATACTTCACACCACACCCAGAAATAACTGGCCATGTAACCTTGAGCAAGTTAATTAACCACAATTGCTTAAAAAAAGAATAATGGAGAAAAGCAGAGGATCCCTACAGCAAGCTTATGCTAGTCCTTCATTGTGTCAGAATTTGGGAAACTGGGTAAGTAGTTAATATAACCAGATAGCATTGATACCGTTTGAAAGTTTGGATTTTTTGCAGTGAAATCCAGGTGAGGGGCTAGAGGTTGGAGAAATAACTTATAACCAATGAAGTGGTTTAAAGTTTAAAATATTATTTCAGATGTTGTTGACATAGAGCCTGCAAGCAAAGTATCACATAAAAAAGAAGGTATCTCTGCAAATTTTGCTTTAGAAACTTCACTGGGTGATGGGATAAAGTATTTCAACCCTTTCTAGCTCAGTGCCCTCATATATAAAATTAGGATAAATAATTGAACCTATGTCATATTATTATGATGATCAAATAAAGTAATACAAACTAAGGGTTCATAAGGCAGTATGTGTGCATGTATATATTATATATGTGTCCATATGTGTAATTTATTGATATTAAAGCATATACACACAGGTATATACATGGGTATATTTTTTGGCTTGTGTCTATATATGTATTTAATTATATGTAGTATATATTGTTATTTATAATACATTTATATTATATAGTATCTTTATATAATAGAGATATTATAAGTGTGTGTATGTCTGTGGGTGTGAATGTATATATGCATGTGTATATTCTATTTTTTTTCCTATTTTGGAGAAATTGCAATTCTCTGAACATTTTGATCATACAACTCAATGAAAAATTAATAATTCTCCCCTTCTTTGAGCTCAATTAGTTTAAAGAAATCTGTTAATTTTCATTCAGAGATTCAGAATTCTAGATCTATAAGGGACCTGGAAGTTCCTTTCTTCTGAGCCCTTCATTTTGTTCATAAGGAAATGCAGACTCAAAGAGTTGAATTCCACATTGTAATTGAACATATTCAATAGTTGGCACATCAGGCTATTGAACCACCAGCCCAGGACTCCAATTTTGCAGTTTTCCTAACATGTTTCTTCATTAAAATTTCCCTTACTTGATCAATTAGGATACTTTCTGTATCTGTCCCTTGCAGATATTACACACCAAATGCCAGGTTTCTATCTGATTAGATGCAGACTGACCTAAATGACTTTCAAAATATATGTGTATCTTGGTTTCCTATAACATTTAAAGTACGCAAATATATTATATACTGTGATAGGGTAAATGCCATAGATATATAAATGTTAATTATGGTATATTTGGGCCCCAAGGACTACTTAAAATGATAAATTATAAGTTAAAATAAATTGTTGAGGATGCTTGTTTTAAAAAATGACAATTTTACAGAATCATAAAGCTTTTTAAAAATTCAATATTTTTGCATATAAAATGTCATTTTGATATTTTGGGTTTTTTTTTTTTATCCTTGCAAGCTTGACAAAAGTTACATTAAATCTTCCCTGAATAAGACAGGTTTCACTTTCAACATGAAGTCCATCATTCATATATGACACATCACAATTTGTTTCATAATTCACAGAGAAGGAAATTGCTTACTTTGGCTATTACAATGTCATTGAGTTAGTCAATAAACACTCTTTAAAGGCCTAAAATATCCTAGGCGCTGAATTACTATACTAAGTGGTGGGGATATAAAAAAAAAGGGAGACAGAGACAGAAAGAGACAGAGATAGAGACAGAGAGACAAAGAGACAGAGAGACAGAAACAGATTGACACAGAGATGGACATAAAAAGAGATGGAGAAAGAGAGAGAGATGGAGACAGAAATAGACAGTTCCTGCTCTCAAGTAGCACACGTCCAAAGGGGGAGACAACATAAAAACATCTCTGAATGAAAAAAAAGATTGAGACAGAATTAGTTGGAAATATTAAATGGTCAAATGATAAAAAACAGGGTTTCCATGAAGGAATCAAAACAGTGTGTAATTATATAAATATGGTCTAAATCATTACTGAATTGAGAAATACTGATTAAAACAACCTTCAGATATCATTTTACCCTTATAAGATTGGCAAAAATAATAGGAGAGGAGAGTGAAAAATGTTGGAAAGAATGTAAAAAAATTGTGACAGTAATTTATTGTTGGTGAAATTACCCAACCATTTTGAGAGCAATATGAAATTATGCCCAAAGAGTTATTAAACAACCTATGTCCCTTGAACCAACAATATCACTACTTGTCTATTTCCAAGGATAATTACAGAAAAAAATGTTTTTAAATGTTTATAACATTTCTCTTTGTGATGGCAAAGAACTGACAATTGCTGGGAGGCCCATTAATTGGGGAATGGCTGTACAAGTTGTGATACATGATTGTGATGGAATACTACTGTGCTATAAAAAGTAATGAGCTCATTGATTTTAGAGAAAAAATAGAAGGACGTGCATGAAATGATGAAGAAGAAAATGAGCAAAAACCAAGGGAACATTATACAATAATAATATTGTTTAAGAATGACTTTGAATAAATAAGTTATTTGGTCTATTATAAATACGCAAAATTAACTGTAAAGGACATGTGAAGAAAAAACAGTCTGTATCCAGAGAAATAATTGATCAATAGAAATGTATGTAGAAAAATCAAAATGATATATACATATTTGGGACTAATGATAGCCATCTCTAGGGAAGGAGTTGGAAAAGGAAGTAAAAGAAACAGAAACTAAAAGAAATTTATATATTAATTTTGTTCTTTACTTGAAATGAATAGTAAGTTGTGCATAATAGATTCGCAGTTTCATATACAATCATCTATATAATCTTTTTTATTGTACTGTTATGGAGATGTTTAATTTATTGCAAAAATTTAAAATGAAATTTAGAAAATACACAGATAGGAATAGTTGGAAATATTCAAGGGATGTCAAATAAAGTTTCTTATAGCTGATGAGATTTTAGCTGGAACTTGAAGGAGGCCAAAGATGCCAGCAGGAGAGGAGGAAGGAAAACATTCTCTTTGAGGGCAAAAATTCTTTCCATTTTTTTCTTCACATTCCAAGGATATGTAATGGTGCCTGAAAGTTAGTAAGCTCTAACCATAAGATTTCCCACATTTAATTTGATGATTGCTGTTTTAGATATAAAAGATTTCAAGTTGTACTTTGGGGCAATTTGTCATATATTTTTCCATCTTTATACAAAATAATATTGCCTTTCATTTTGTCAATAAACATTTATTAAGTACCTATTATAGAAAAAGAGATGGGGGCTCACTTTGAGAAGTGTTCTGTGATTTGATCAGATGAAACTCTGGGAAACCCTTGTTGGGAGACCCTGGATTTGAAAAACCCAGATATTGATTTGGTATGGATGTAATGGTTAGACAGTTTGGAAACCTGTCTACTTGATCTGTTTCTCTGTCCTGATAATTCTGTCTGTATACTCTGAAGTTTGGGGTGCTGACCGTTTCCCCTGAACTAGGCAAACGATATATATATTTGACTCATTAAAGTAAGCTTGTTAACCAATTTTGAGTTGCTTTCCTTCAGTAAAGCAGATCCAAGAACCTGTGTTGGCAGGCACCCTTGGGGATGCTTGTGTGTTTGCTGCTACAAAGTGGCAACAAGGATGGGATCTGCAGAGTAAAAGGAAAGTATGGGGGCTCAACTAATTGTTTGTTTCCCAGTTGTGTTAGCTGTGACTCTGTGGAGCCATGGACCAAGAGAGAAGAATGGCCTACATGCAGACTTCGCTGAGCTGAGAGCAGGAATGGTGATCTGACTGCATTGGGACCTGGGCAGAAGACAGGAGTGGCTGCCACGTAAGGGGAGAGAAGAAACCCAAGGATTTGGAATTCAGCCACAGGAAAAGATAAGAACTGAGCAGCAAAGCAGGGGCATTGAATGTGTTTCCTTACTGCATCCCACAGTTTGGGACCCAGAGGGAGGATGGACTTGTGACTAAGGTGGGTGGGATGAAGTGCTGTGGACCCCCAAGGACCCCACCTTGTTGGTTTTGTTGTCCAGTCCCCTCTCTGTACTTGGAAGCAGAGGCTGGAGCTGTGTGAGGGGAAGGACACCCCCTCTGCCGAAGAGAACTTTATTTGGACTCTTGTTTTGAATTGAGGTGATAATGCAATGTACTTTCTGTTTGTTTAAGGCCCAGTGGCCACTTTGGTAACTTTAGTTCTTTATCTTGAAAATGTAACCTAAGAGATGTTTAGTGCTAATTCAAAAGTAATTTGACTATGCTATGGGCATGAAAGATCTTGGGGCTGAATGTAATGGAAATGCAAATTTAAAGAACTTCCCTGCTCCTAGGCCCTTTGATAGGCTGAAGAGACTCTGAGAACCTTCCTTGATTTGAAAATATACTCTGCCTCCTAATAGGCTGAATGTGGTCACATGGAGCCTGTGGCAGGAGGCTTGGTTTTCAGGAATGCCCACACCTTGATGCTGTGTGATTGGGCAGTGGATCAAGAGGGTGGTTACATTCTCTGACCCAGGAGAATTCCATATAATCCCTGATTTGAGTCTTTGCTTTGGGGCTCACTTTGAGAAGTGTTCTGTGATTTGATCAGATGAGACTCTGGGAAGCCATTTTTGAGAGCCCCTCAGCTTTGAAAATCCCAGATGTTGATTTGGTATGGAAGTATTGGTTGGACAGTTTGGAAAACTGTCTACTTGATCTGTTTCTCTGTCTTGATAATTCTGTCTGTATACTCTGAAGTTCAGGGTGCTGAACTTTTTCCCCTGAACTAGGTAAACAATATATATTTGACTGATTAAAGTAAGCTTGTTAACCAAAAAAGAAAAAAAAAAGAAAAAGAGATAAAAGATATTCCCTGATCTCAAGGAGATCATAATAAATGGGGGAGACAACAAGCAAGTAAAAAAGTAAAAACAAGTTATATACAGGATATCTTGGAAATAAGAGATGGAAGGTGCATGAATTAAGAAGATTTGGAAAAGATTTCCTATGACAAAAGAGTTTTTAGATGGCAATAGAAACCAGTAGTCAGAGATGCGGAGGGATACCATTCCAGGCCTGGGAGATTGGTCAGAGAAAATTGCAAGAGCCAAGATAATGTATATCTTGTTTGTGGAATGACAAGGAGACCAGAAGGACTGGATCAAAGAGTATATTGTGGCAGGGAGTAAGGTGTAATAGGACTGAAAAGGTAGGAGGGCTTCATACGCCAAACAAACGATTTCTTATTTGATTCAGGAGGTGATGGGGAATCACTGCTGTTTATTGAGTAAGGAGATGATATAGATAGGACATGTGCTTTAGGAAAATCACCTTGGTAGCTGAAAGGAAAATGAATTGGATGTAGGAGAGGCTTGCTATTGGCAGACACACTAGCAAAGTATCATCCTAGCCCAGGCGTGAGTTGATGTAGACTTGCACCAGAGTGGTGGCAGTGTCAGAGGAGAAAAAAGGGGATATTTGAAAGATGTTGCAAAACAGGAAATTGCCAGACTTTGAGAACATATTGAATATGGGAATTGAAATATAGTGAGGGTATGTTGCTGGGAGGTGCCAAGATATGGAGTAGAAACAGGACTTGCACACAAATCCAGCTTCTACCTCTTCCAATACATGTAAAAATGACTCTAAACAAACTTTAGCACTACATAATCCACAAAGTGACAGAGAGAAACAAATCTGCTGCTGAAGGAAGCCTGGCAGGCCGGGTCCATGGCAGCTGTCTGAAAGCATGGCTCAGTCCCAAATGAGCTGGGGTTTTAGCCCCAGGGCATCCCCAACCAGTAGCCCCCACTAGAGCTGACTCTACCAGAGTAAATCACCAGCAGCTGTAGAGTCTCAATCCACAAGTGACAAAGACAAAGTAAAAGTTCAGTGTGGAACTTTGTTGGGAACAGGGGGAACACAGTCTAGCTGCTGCCACCCCACCCCCAGAATGATAAGTGGAAGAGGTGTGTTGGCTGCAGCCACTGCCATGCGATGGCTTCTGGTGCTCCTGGCCTACATATTGTAGGGGAACAAAGAAACCATTCAGAGACTAAGTGCTTTTGCTTTGACTTACTCGGATCCAGATCTCCACCTTGGATGGTGGTCCTGGGGTGTGTGACCAGTGAGCCACAGTATGTGGGGTCTGTAGGGAGGGTCTGCATCTAATAGCTCTGGCAGATACAAAACCCCAGCGATTTGGGACACAGCTCTCTCTACTGTGCAAGTTGAGTTCTACCTTGGCAAAGAGCTCAAAAGTCAAGGAACTGGCTGGCAAAATGAGCAAGCAGAGGAAGCACAGATGATAGAATCCTTTTGGGGGACAAAGAGGATCAAAGTATGGAGCAGGAGGAAGACAGAGCAGTCAGAAATCCTGCATCAAAAGCTTCTAAGAAAAATATAAACTGGTTACAGGAGATGGAGGAGCTCAAGAAGGATTTTGAAATTCAAGTAAGAAAAGTGGAGGAAAAACTGGGAACAGAAATGAGAAAGATGCAAGAAAATCATGAAAAGAAAGTCAACAGCCTGCTAAAGGAGACCCAAAAATACACCGAAGGAAAAACACCTTAAAAACAGACGAAATTGGGGTGGCTAAGTGGTGTAGTGAAGAGAGCACCGGCCCTGAAGTCAGGAAGATCTGAGTTCAAATCTGGCCTCAGACATTTAATACAAAAAAATAGCCATGTGACCTTGGGCAAGTCACTTAACCCCAAATTGTCCTCCAAAAAAACAAAAAAAAATAGACTAAATGGCAAAAGAAGACCAAAAAGCCAATGGAGAGAAGAATGCTTTAAAAAGCCAAATTTGCCAGAGGGAAAAGGAATTTTAAAAAGTCACTGAAGAGAATGACTACTTCAATATTAGATTGGAGCAATTGGAAGCAAATGATTTTATGAGAAATCAAGATCTATAAAAGCAATCCAAACAAATGAAAAAATAGAAGACAGTGTAATATATCTCATTGTGAAAGCCATTGACCTGGTAAATAGATCCAAGAGAGATAATTTTAAAATTATTGCTATACCTGAAAGCCATTATAAAAAAAAAAGAGTCTAGACACCTTTTCAATGAAATATCAAGCAAAATTACCCTGATATTCTAGAAGCAGAGGGCAAAATAGTAATTGAAAGAATCCAACAATCACCTCTTGAAAAAGATCCCCAAAAGAAATCTCCTAGGAATATAATAGCCAAATTCTACAGTTCCCAGGTCAAGGAGAAAATACTGCAAGCAGTCATGAAGAAAAAATTTAAGTATTGTGGAAACACAATCAGGATAACACAAGGCCAAGCAGTTTCTGCATTAAGGGATCAAAGGGCTTGGAATCTGATATTCCACAGGTGAAAGGATCTAGGACTAAAAGCAAGAATCACGTATCCAGCAAAACTGAGTATAATGCTACAGGGAAAAATATGGTCATTCAATGAAATAGAGGACTTTCAAGCATTCTTGATGAAAAATATGAGCTGAACAGAAAGCTTGACTTTCAAATACAAGAATCAAGAGAAGCATGAGAAGGTAAACAGGAAAAAGAAATCATAAGACACTTGTTAAAGTTGAACTATTAACATACCTATATGGAAAAACAGTAATTGTAACTCATAGGTCTTTGCTCTGTATGAGGATAGCTGAAGGGAATAATGTGTGTGTATACACACATATGTATACACATATATACTCATACGTATACATTTATGTGGAGGAAGAATGTGTATATAAATATATATGTAAGTGTGGGCATTTGTATGTTCATGTCCACATAGACAGAGTGCACAAGAAGAGTTGAATATGAAGGGATGATATCTAAAAAATAAAATTAAGAGGTGAGAGAGCAATGAATTGGGGGAGAAGAAAGGGAGAGATAGATTAAGATAAATGATGTCATATAAAATAGGCAAGAGAAAACTGCTACAAAGGAGGGAAAGAGCAGGAAGGTGAAAGGGAATGGGACAACCTAATTCTCATCAACTTGGGCCTAAGGAGGGAATAACATACACACTCAATTGGATATCTTACCCTACAGGAAAATAGGGAGTAAGGGATTAGAGGGGGGAGGATAGAAGGGAAGGCATATTGGGGGAGGGCATAGTTAGAAGAAAAAACATTTTTAAAAGGGAAAAGATCAAAGGAGAAAATAGAGTAAGTGGGGGGAGGGATAGGATGGAGGTAAATACTGTTAGTCTTTCACAGTGTAATTAATATTGAAATGATTTGGGTAACTACACATGTACAATCTATACTGATTTCCTTATCTCTCCAGTAGGAGTAGTGAGGAGGGAAGAAGGGAAAAAAATTGAACTTCAAAGTTTAAAAACATGTTTAAAATTTGTTTTTATATTTAATATTTTTTCAATTACATATAAAATTAGTTTTAACAATTTTCTTTTTTAAAGTTCACAGTGTCCAGTCTACCTCAAGTCTTTCACAGTTCTTTTTTCTGGGAAGACAAAGCTTGAAAGAGCCACAATAATATTCATTCACATTGCTGGCACAATCATCAATTCACTATCTGCCTATGAAATCTACTCAGACCCACCAATGAGGTCTGAGAACTCAACACAGATCATAAAAATAGAAATCAACACAGACCCACAAACAAGGTCCAAGAGGTCAGCACAAATCATCAGTAAAGTCCTAGGACCTCCAACACCCTCCTCCAGGATTTCTGTAAACAGACAACCAGAAAATCCTCTTTTAGGGCTTCCAGTAAGGTCCCAGGGCTTCTGTACGAAGTATCACAAACAAATATCAGCACAGACAGAGCAGACAAATAGAGTGCTGGGATACCACAAGTTTTCTCCTTTGTGACTCTGCCACCACCAGAGTCCTATTCTCAGTGCCTCTGTCTCTAGCCTGAGCCTCTCCTTATAAATAGTCATTAGCTCCTCCTCAGAAGTTCACAAACTGTGGGCTGCACACAATCTGTTTCTTAACAGACTTGGTGAAAGGCTCAAAAGAAATTTGAACTGAAACAAGGTGTTTATTCAATAGCTGAAAAAAAGGTATTAACTACTCCTTTGCTTGCCATTACAATCCCTCTGTAAGATTTCTGAAGGCAGAGATTACTTTGGTTTTCTGTCTTCAACAGTTAGCACAGTGCATTACACATTTAAAATTCTTAATAAGTATTTGATTAATTTAAGTTAAGAAATATTTATTGTCCCATGCTCACAAAGTTATGAGATTCACCATTTGAACACTTGAATATTATCTGATGATATAAAGGAAATGTGAGAATAATTAACTTGAAATAGCAAAATAGGCATTCAGAAACACTCACACTATTGGTAATTTCTAAGTACACCTACTTTCTGTTAGATGACTATGGAGGAACTTTAGAAATGTGTCATGTTTAACCAGAAACTTGTTACATATTACTCATCATTTAGTTTTTCATTTAGAGTATAATCTCAAGCATCCATCTGTAGCTCTTTGGGTTGGTAGTTTGTCTCTAAATGTCATGTAATTTTCACTCTCGGTTACTATAAAGCCAAGCACAAGCAGCTTCTCAGAGGACTGCTGCTGTGAATAGCTTTCAAGATTTTTGTTATACAGTATAGTGAACTGTCTATTTATTTGGTAACAAACTAAGGCAAAACATTCAAAGAAAATCAAAATACAGCATTCACCATGTTATGGCACAACAACTCATCACGAAAATGGCCATGCAATTTTCAAGAAAGTGCTCACATAGTTTTAAACAAAGGACATTAATTTAGTCAATCACAAAGTACAAAGGTCAAAAGTGCTCCACCCCTAGTAAATAATAATTTTCTCATTCTGAATTAAATACCCAAGGAGAGGACTTTTCATCTTGACTCAAGGCTGTCTCTTAGCTTCCGTGGTTCCCATTCCCACAGTTATTGTTCCTGGGAAGACAAACCTTAACAAATCCACAATAACATTCATTCACATTTCTGGCATCCTCATCAATTCACTTTCTGCCTGTTATATCAACAGAAACCCAACAAAAAGGTCTGAGTCCTCTTTCAACAAACACATCTAACAAAGTAACATCAAAACTGAAAGAAAAAGTACTGGCACCACAGTCTTGCTTTCTCCCAGGTCTCCTTTCTTCTCACTTCTCAGTTCTCATTCCTGGGAGTTCCAGCTAACCCTCAGAATGTTCTTGGCAAAATAAGCTGGCCCTCAAAAGTTCTTGGTAGCTCTGGCTGGCCCTGAGAAATGTTCAGAAGCTCTGGCTGGTAGCTCTGGCTGGCCCTCAGAGATTCTCAGCAGTTCTGCCTGGCCCACAGAAGGCCCCAACAACTTTCAGAAGTTCTGCCACCACAACTTCTGTTCTCAAAATCTTTTTCTCATATCTTAGCTCCTCAACCTCCATGTTGCTTGTTCCCAGAAGTTCTGGCCTCTCTCATCTTGGGCTTCTCCTTATATAAGGTATTAGCTCCTCCCTGTTCAGCCCCTTCCTTTCATGACAAGAAGTTCATCTCACTGTGGGATTCACAAGTTCTGGGTATAAATAATTAATTTGAAACTAAGTACCAAGTACCTGTTAGCTTGCCAGTGCAAGGGAATCTTCAAATTACCATTACCCAAACATGTCTCAGTTTGTATTTGTGTGTGCATACACATAGATGCACATGCATATACAAATATATAAACTGATGCTGAACACATATTCATCTACAAACTAATGAAGAAATTCAATAGTTGCATTCATTAACAGTACAAATTACAGTTGCAGTGTGAAAGAGGATGGTAAAGGCATTTCAGGAAACCAAACGTCTACTTTATTTTCTCAAGGTATATGCCATTTTTCATTTCTAGATGTTTTTTATATGTTTGTACATATTATGTGTGTTATGTATGTGAACATATATATACAAATATATCTAAACCTATATACACACCAACTACTGGCTTAAAACAGGAGATTGTATTTTGCCTAAATTAACATACAACAGAGGAAAGGAGGAATTAAAAGGAAAAAATGAGGACACAATATATACTATATTAATAACACAAAATTATACATCATTATGCGTATATGTGTATATATGTATGTGAGCATATATTTATATATGTGTGCAGACACACATAGATAGAGAGACAGACAGATATATCTTTCCACTGTTCCCTGTCCCTGCAAAGACTGGCATTTAGTATACTCCTTTGAAAAATGAAGTAGTGAAATTTGCTTGATTCTAAGGTGCCTTGACTCTCAAAAAATGCAATTCTTGCATGGTTAATTAATTAATTAATTGATTGATTGAATACTAACAACAGCAACAAGTATCCATAAAAGCTACTAGGTGCCATGCACTGTTATAAGTGATTTAGAGATACTACCTCACTTGATCATCACAAGAATCCTGGGAGGATATTATTATTCCAATTTTACAATTGGGGAAACTGAGTTAAGCAGCCCATAAGTGTTTTCCCAAATGAAACACAACTAATAGGTGCCTAAGTTTGGATTGGAACTCAGGTCTTCTTGCCTCCAGGAACAGTAATGTGTTTTCTGTATCAATATGTCAAATGACTCTACCAAAGATGTCACATGGACACACACAAATATAATATGTGTATAATATATATATATATATATATATATATATATACATTCATATACATGTATAGGTATTGTTACTTATAAATATATTTTATTAAATGTTAATTCCCCAAAGTGGAATGTCCATATCTCTTATCCTCTTTTATGTACAAGATGGTGAGAACAAATACCACATTTTATTTCTCTTTTTTTACTCCAGTACTTGGTTACTGATTAGATCCAATCTGACAAATCCAAAGATCCAGTACAATGATGAACAAAGATGAAACTTTATTGATTGCAAGCATTCTTGAAAGGCAAGAAATAGCAGGATTTTCCCATCTCTTTAAAATGGCTCATGGCTCTTTTATTCCCCAAACAACACCTCATGCAATGTATTAAAGCTATACTATGCTAAGCTATTTTCAACTCCTAAAAAATATCCAACTAAGCAGCTCGATGTCAAGAGGCTTAACTGAATGATTTTTACCATCCCAACTGTGCTAAAGTGTTTTGTTTGACAAAGGAACAAACACAGCATGCTAATTAAAACCCAAGTTATTTGAAATGACTTTATAAGGGTTAGAGAAGTACAGTATAATGAGGAATAAAGTTGCTATTGGAGCTAGACATCACTTTAATCTCATTTGAAACTATCCAAATAGCAGCAGATGGGTTCTTTTGCCTTATGGCTCTAGGGCTGGCTTTTGCCTTCTTTCTCACTTTCTCTGGATTTATAAGACAATCATTTCTGAGGATGAGAAGGTAAATGGTATTTCTAAGATGAGAAGCAATATATAATAATGGATTTATTTGTCCTTGGAATCAGAAAAATTGAGATCAAATCCTGACTGTCAAAATTTTCAAGGTGCTAGATTTATCAACCTCCTTAAAACTTGCTACAAGTTAGATATGGGGTAATTGGTCAATTTCATAGTGCATAATTCCACTACTAATACTTCCCTTTTTTGAAGAAAACCTAAGTCTAGAGCAAAACAACCACCCACCCCCCTTCCAGAGTGATATAAATAGAGTATAACTCTTAATAAGGGCTAATGTTTGGGAATATTACTATGAATCTCATTCTAAATGTGGGGAACTTGACTGTTACAAGCACATTAAAACATTATTGTATTTAATCCTCAGAATAACTCAGTAAAATACCATGTTGGGTGCTAATTTTTCAACTTTAAAGATTAGGAAACTGAGCCTCAGAGAAGCATGAAACTTTTTCTAACCACCAGGATAATTATGCCCATGGTATAGTAATAGCTCAAAGTAATATGTGGCATTTATAGGGTGCTTTAAATTTTACAAGACATTTTACAAATGTTATTTTATTGCTATAACAACCCTGGGAGGTAGATACTATTATCATCTCATTTTACAGATGAGAAAACTAACACAAAGCACAAAGTTATGTAGTGTCTGTTGCAGGATTGGAACTCAGAATTTTCTGACTCTTGGTACTGCACTCTACAGTGGTCCTCCTTGCTGGAGAAGGTCATGGAGAATGAATAGACCCAGATTTGAACCTGACACTTATACTTTATAATAAATGACATCTAAGTAACCTTTTACATTTTTAATGTCTTACTAATTATATTTCTATGAGGGAGATTGTAACCATATATACCATACCAATTTTTACATATCAGAATACTGAGTGGTCAATTATCCAGTCCTTCAAACCTCAAATGAGAAGAAATTCATTCTCCTCTGAAGCAGTTTTGGTCGCCTTGGTATATCTCAAAGGACAGGCCATGTATTTTTTTCCTTCTATCAGGCATAACTGATATCTCTTGGCAATTTCCTCCCATCCTTAGACCTGGGATATAAGTAGAATATATCTGATCCCTCTTCCACATGGCATCAGCAGCCCACATTTATACATTGCTTATTATGTAGCGGATATTGTACTAAGCACTTTATAATTATTATGTCAATTGATCCTCAGAATAGTCCTGGGAGAGAGGTGCTATTATTATCCTTATTTTACAGATAAGAAAACTGAGGCAAAGAAAATTGCAGTAACTTGCTGAGAGTCACAGGAGTAGAAAGTGTCCAATGCCAGATTAGAACTCAGGTCCTCCTGACTCCAGTTCCAGTACTCTCTATCCATTGTGCCAACTAGCTACCTAATATCTACAAAAAAAATCCATAGCCATGTTTGTTGAAGCAAAAATTGTAAAATATGCATGCTCATCAGTTGGAGAATAGCTGAATAAAGTTTACTGTGCACTATTGTCGAGATGAAAGACATATCAAAAGAGAAGGAAGCAGAAACTTGGAGAAAATTCAAGAACTGGTGCAAAGTGAAGTTAGAGAATTATTTATATCCACCAAAGAAATATGCAAGAAAATAACTGTCCAACACCTGAGAATCAAGATGAACTCAATGACCAATGAAAATTCCAAAAGGCCCATAAGAATCAAGCTTTTCCCTGAGAGAGATAACAGAGTAGAAGTGAAGGAGAAATATTTTCAGTCATAGGCAATATAGAGATATATTTGTGTGACTGTACTTATTTGATACAGAGCAGGGCTTTATTTTTTTAGGCAATGTGTGAATAGTGACAGTGATATTAAAACATAAATCAGTGAATCATTACTTAAACAGTAGCAATTGATTTACACATAAATGTGTCTATGCATAATTATGCATATTAATATAATATTTATATACTTATATATGAAACTGAATTTACTATTTGTAGCATATGTAATTATGTATACACATATTTCTTTCATATGTTCATATTCATATGTTCAAATTCACATTTCTTTATATGCATGCATATGCACTACAAATCCATATTATATGATACATGCATACATGCATAAAACTACAAAATTTTCATATACAGTTTTCATTTAGAATTCTTAGAGGGATAGAGGAGTGGACTTGGAGTCTTTAGAGTTTGAATTCTGCTTCAAAAACTGGCTATGATAATATGTATACTTAATACAACCTCTAAGTCTCAGTTTCTTCTTCAGAGGACCATAAAAACAAGAATTTATATAGGTAAAATGTTTTGCAAAATGTTAAGCTCTCTTAAAATATTAGCTAAGTATATTATTTCATTTTTAAAAGGACAGTGGAAGGGTAAGAGTGATGGTAGTGATACCAAAAAATATGAAAAGGAAATATCTAGAACATCTGTCTTTTTTGGCATGAGGAAAGTTTGTGTTTGATGATGCAAGTAGTTTGTAATGCTAAAGATGAATATTAAGATAAAAGATATCTTTGAAGACAATTCTCACTTGAACTTGTTACTCTCCTGGCTAAACACACTTCTTGTCCTCAACAGTTCCTTATAAAAATAGATTTGAGTACCTTACTATTTTTTTCCCCTGGCTGTCCCTATCTAGGTGATCTCCAGCTCATGGTCCCTAAAACATGGCCTGCTTATGAATCATAAGGAAAAAGACAAAAGGGCTCTACCCACCCTAGTTCTGGGCACTAGTGATTTCTTAACATATCCTAAGGTCTTGTTAGCTTTTGTTTACCATTTAGATTCAACCTATACTTACTGAGTAGTCTACCCAACCTTCCAGGTCATTTGATGTTTTACAGAGGAACTCTGTTGGTTGGTTTGCTCAAGAGATGTAATGCCTAAGTATTCTCACTATTGTCTGATAAAACTACTTTTTATTTTCATCGAGTCTTCCACATTTTGCTTAACACTGTCTGCCAGGATTCTACTGGCTCTCAAATCAATGGCACTTATTTATTATTTATTAGCTTGGGAAACAGAAAATAAGAGAAACTCCACATCTTATGTGCATGTGTGTATCTGAAGATATTGGTGCCAGTGGCACTGAGTACTATGGTTGTTTGGAAGGAAAGAGCTCTATGGGCTGAGTTTTAGTCTGATTTTGTTTGTCATTCTCTTGAAAACAAGGCAATTGTCAAACTTAGATTTGTTGACAATTATATGATGTTCGTGAAATTAGGAGAAAATGACCACCATGAAGAAAATGAAGATAGTAACCATGCTAAAAGCAGGAATCAATGTGAGCAAGAAAATAAGAAATATGATAACTTCTCTGAAAAGAGGCTCCATGATAGCAACGGATATGTATTTCCTTTATGATGCATTCCTATGGTGTCTTCTGATAGTTCAACTACTCAGCTGTCTAGTTGCTAACATTCCATAACAGTGATTTAATGAAAAATAACTGCACAATTATTTACATAGGAAACTATGTGAATGCCCAACTATGCCAACTATTCACATACTCTTAAAGTAACAGAATTCCACTTTTTCCAAACATTGGTTCATTTTAATAGATATTTATCACGATCCTACTCCACAAATTTGTCTGTGCTAGGTAGCCAGTGTAGATCTTACTCCAGTAGCTGTTTTGTTAATAACAAGGGAGGCAGGAGAGTGCTGAAGAGAGCTTCTGCCAACTCATGAGAACTGATGGCTCCATTTTCAGTGTAAGCATACACAAATGGGAAATTGGAAATGCCAAAAATCAGAATTTAAGATATTGTTTTCTCTATAGTCAAAATGACAGACATTTTCATAACATAAACAAAAAGTAAAAGTTTGTCATCTGTATTTTTTCATAAAGGCAATTTTTTATGTATTTATCATTATATCATTGTTACAGAGGCCATTTAGGGGTGTCCATAAATGAGTCAGAAGCCCCTCTAAACATGGGCCAGTCATGTAGAAAAGAGTTATCAAAAGAAAATAGAAACAGAGGTCCACAATTCATATATAAGGCTTCCTGTGGGTTATCTGTTGGCTTAAAAAAACACCCAATAAGATTATTTATGTTCTATTGTATTTTTTTTAGTTTTTAAAATATTTCTCAAATACATTTTAATAAGATTCAGGACATGTGGCCCCAAGTTATATATTTGACAACTTTGATTTAAAATTATTAGGATGATAGAGAGGCCCAATGTGGCACTGGAACCCATTGAATAAAAAGTCAGGATGTGACAAAAATATTAGGCAGATTATCTATGAAAAATATCATGGGTGAAGACAGGAATGAAAAACAATGTAACCACATTTTCACAGGGTGAGAAGTTGTTTTGTTTGAAACCACTGAAGAGAATTACTCTCATTAAGAAAATTACAATTAGTTCCAATGAAATACTTTAATATTTGTTTAAGCTTGAATGGAATATTTTAAATTGTGGTGTGGTTCCTCATATTCAAATGTTTACAGAAATATTTATTCATACTCCTTTATCCCATATCATAGGCCCAGTAGACTGCTGTGGATACTAAGCTATCTTTTCATAAGGAAGACTTGAATTCATTACATATGATCCTGAAAAAGCCAACCTATCATTAATTACTTCCTAGCCACTCTAGGACTCTCAGTTTCAGAACTGCTGTAGGTTCTTATTTTTTAAATGATTTTTGTTTCATTCCTAGTTCTCTATCAGAATAAAATCAAAGGCACAACCTTCCTCCCTTGTCCTCCTCCTCTTCCTCTCCACACACAGCACAAAAAGAATACATTGCTGGGCTGATGGAGTTTTCAAAGGATCCAACAATGTGGTCTGTTCAGATCCAAAATTTTCAGTTTAGTTAGAGAATACAAAACACATAGGAACACACATGAAAGGTGGTGAGGTAAAAATACAATGCAATGTTATATTAGATGAAGGACCAGATTTCCCACTTTCATATCACAAGTAATTAAATATTTATTAGTCATACATTTGTTTTTATCTTTAATTTCCTTTGTAGTTACTATGGCTTCATCTGCATGGGATTCTGATTCAATAATAAAAAAAAATAAGTAGCTGATCAATTGCAAAAGTTAAATGCAAAATGTTTTCCAAAGTCTAAAGTGTTATGTTATTATTAGTTATTATAATTATCATTATTGTAAGAGAATTACTGAATTTTAGAGTTAGAAGAGACCTTATCAGCCACAGAGATCAACCCATATATAAAAATGAATATTTTTCTATAATATACTTTACAACTGGCAATGTCTTAATTAATGTCTTAATTGCTGCATAGATAGTGAGTGCCTGACCTACTGAGGTGACCCATTCTATTTAGGAGTATGTCTCATTGTTAGTACCCCTCCTCTTCAACATTTTCCTTTTGTCAGCTTGCACATATTATGCCCAATTCTTCCTCTAAGGGCCAAAGAATAATATTTAAATCATGCCTCTACATCACAGCCCTTCATATATTTGAAGATGATCAGCATCATTTCCCCCTTACTTCCCTCTTATTCAGGTGAAACATAAATTAATTAATTTAAAAGAAACATTTATTCATTGCTAAGGCTCCAGTTCTTTCAATTTATTTTCAAAGGACAAGGACTCAAGTGCATGTTGTTCCACTTAGTGATATTATAAGACTAAGTTGTCCATGAACTGAAAGTAATTCCCAGGCAGTTTATCACACTTTTCCTTATTGCTGTTACTGAGTACAATTTTCTTCTGGTTCTGCTCATTTCACTTTGCATCAGTCCATATATGTTTTCCAAGATTCTTCTGAACCCAGCCTCCTCTTCATTTCTTATAGAAAAACAGTATTCCATTACAATAATATACTACAACTTGTTCAACTATTCCCCAATTTATGTACATCCCCTCAATTTCCAAATCTTTCCTACTACAAAGAGTTATTGTCAATATTTTTGTTCAAATAAGTCTTTCTCCTTTTCTTTTATATACTTGGCATACAGAAATTATAGTGTAGGCACATTTTTATGTAGATTTGGGCATAGTTCCAGATTTTCTTCAGAATGTTTAGTCTAGTTCACAATTTCAGCAATTGTTTATTAGTGACTCAATTTTCCAACATCCCCTATAGCAATTATTTTTTTCCTTTTTCTGTAATATTAAACATGTAATAATTATAATAACATATTATTTGAATTTGTATAACTCTACCCTATAGTAATTTAAAATGTTATTTTCATGTGATTATAGCTTTGAATTCTTGTGAAAACTGCCTGTTGATATACTTTAACAATTTATAAACTGGTGAAATGATCTTAATTTTTAAAAATTTGGCTCAATTCCCTATATATTTGATAAAAAAGTTCTTTATCAGAGAAATATGCTAAAAAAAATTTCCCCAAGTATTCTGTTATCCTTCTAATTTTGACTATATTGTTTCTTTGTTTTCTGTGGAGCTTTTTTTAATTTCATGGAATCAAAATCATTTATTTAAATTCTCATATTATGTTTATTTTGTTGTAAACTCTTCCCTACTGCTCCCTTAACTTTGGTTATATTATCACAAATTACAAATTATTCATCCATTTTTACTTTATCTTGCTATATGATATGAGACCTTGATTTATGCATAGTTTCTGCCAAACTGCTTTCCAGGTTTCCCAGAAAGTTTTTGTCAAATGATGAATTTTTACCCCAAAAGGTTGGATCTTTAGGTTTATCAAACAATAGGTTGTTAGTCACTTATTATCATATAGAACGTAACTAACCTGTTCGACTTATTCACCACTCTATTTCTTAGCTAGCATCATATTATTTTGATGATAAACTTTAATGTACCTTGAAATCTGGTACTGTTAAAAATACTTCTTACATATTTTTTACTAACCCTCCCTTTTTATAATTTTTGTTCTTTTAGGTGAATTTTGTTATTTTCCACCTTTATAAAATAATGATTTTATAGTTTGATTGGTATGATAATGAATAAGTAAATTAACATTTTTAGTATGTGGACTTCTCCTAATAATAAGCAATTGATTTTTTCTCCAACTGTTAGATATAGCTTTATTTCTATGAAAAATATTTTGCAATTGTGTTCAAATAAACCTTGGGTTTGTCTTGGCAGGTAGACTCCCCAGGACTTTATATTTTCTACAGTTATTTTAAATAGACTTTTCCCCTATATCATGCTGTGTGGTTTTGTTAATAGTATATAGAAATAGTGATAATTTAGGTGAACTTATTTTATACCCTGCAAATTTAGCAAAATTCTTACATTTTTCAAATAGTTTTTTTCATGTGATTTTCCAATGTTCCTTAGATACACTGTCATTAATTTTTCAAACAGAATTTGTTCCGTTTCCATATTATATTTTTATTATTTCATTTTTAATTTCTTTTAGTAAATGTTACATTCCCAGTACCATGTTAAATAATAGTGGTGATAATGGAAATCCTTGCTTCCCTCCTGAACTTATTGGGAAGATTTCATGTCTTCCCATTATTCAAGACTTCAACATAGCAAATAATGTTTTTCCATGCTTTAGAAAAATACTGATTTTCATTTTATTGAAAGGTTCATTGATTCATATGCTTCCTAATGTTTTTCATGGGTATGAATGATGTAGTTTTTCAAGTACTTTTTCTCCATCTTTTGATATAAATTTATTTTTTCATTGTTATTAATGTGGCAAATTTTGCTAAAAGTATTCCTAATATTGATGTAGCCATGCATTTCTGGTATAAATAATGTCTAGTCATAGTGTATGAATTTAGTTATATATTGTCCTATTCTCCTTGTCAGTTTGCTATTAATAATTTTGTATATATATATATATATACATACACACATCAAGGAAACAGTCTATATTTTTCTTAATCTGTTTTTTACTGTCCCTCATTTAGGTAAGAAAACCACAATTGAACTAGAAATTTAATTTCTTAGGAGTTCTCTCTCTCTCTCTCTCTCTCTCTCTCTCTCTCTCTCTGTCTCTCTCTGTCTCTCTCTCTAAACATATGTATGTAATTTCTCTGTGTATACAAACATGTACACACAAACATATAAAAATACACATATATATACAAATACATACTAACAGTCTGTATAGTAGTGGGGACATTGTGCTTTAAATAATAGAATTCACTTGTAAATCCAACTAGTCCTATGAATTTTTGTCTTAAAGAGCTCATTTATGTACTATTAAAAAACTTCATTAAAAATTGCTGTTTAAGTATTCTATTTCCTCTTCTATTATTCTGGGCAGTTTATATTTTTTATATATTCATTTATTTCATTTAGAGTGTTAGTTTTACTAGCATAAAATTGGACAGAATTAATCCTAATATTTGCTTCAATTTTATTTTCATTGGTTTCTATTGCTAGCCAAATTAACCAATGGTCTATCTATTTTATTAGAATTTTTCATAAAATCAGGTACAAGTTTTATTGATTAGTTTAATGTGTAATCTATGGTCTTGTCATCAGGAATTCTAGAATATATATATATAAATTTTCCCTTGAATTATTATACAGATTATGGCTGTATAGTTTATTCTTGGTTGTAATCCTGGCTCTTTTCCATTTTAAATTTAATATTCCAAGGTTTCTTCTCCTTTAACATGATAGTTTCTAAATCTTGTGTGATCTTAACTCTTATTCCATGAATTTCAGACATTTGTGTACTAGATGCTTGACATATTTTCTCTTTCAGCTGGGAGCTTTGGAATTTTGCTATCATATTCCAGTCAGTTTTCATTTTGGCATCTTTTTCAGGAAGTGAATAGTGGAATCTTTTATTTTTCTCTTGTGCACTCAAACTCTAAAAATGAGAGTCTTCCTCATTTATTTCTTGAAATATGATGGCTTAGTTCTTTTTTGTTAATCACGCCTTTCAAGTAAAATAATAAATGATTTTTTCTTCATCTACTTTTCTATCAGCTGTTCTTCTGATGAGATATTTCACATTTTATTTAATCTTTTTTTTAACATTCTTTTGACTTTCATTTTTCTTGGTGTCTCATGGATTCATTAGCTTCCACTTGCCCAATTATTATTTTTAAGGAAATATTTTCAACAGTGAAGATTTGTGCCCCTTCTTTTCTATTTGGTGAAATCTTTTTTTAAGGTGTGATATATAGTATTTTTTGTCTCTTTTTGCAAATTTCTTTACCTATTTTTTTTCCACTAAAACTTATTTGATTTTGAAATCATTTTCGTTCTTCCAGGAATTCTTGTTGGGTTTGTACCCAATTCACATTTTTCATTTCTTCTGTCTATTTTAATTTCATTGTCTTTCTCTGAAGTTGTTTCTTAATCTCCTCCAATCACCAACACAGTTTTTTACTCATTGTGTTCATTCTATCACCTTATTTCTTGATTTTGACTTGATATTAAACTTAGACTTTCTTCTCTGTATGGAAATGGAGGAAACAACTATCTTAAACTTCAGGTTATTTTACACTGATATTTCCAGAGTTATTTCTGGGATGTTGGAAGTTTTAAATGTTTCCAAGGTAGCATCATCTGGTGAGAGGTGTGGTCACAACTGTCTTGGTCTTCACTCTTGTCTTTATTTAGAAAGCACCCCAGTCCCTTACAATTGCAATTGATACTGTTCCTCAGGTCCCCTTTTCCCTTGTGGTCACAAGCAATATTATTTATCAGGGCTCCTGATCCCTCTTAAGAGCAAGTGTTCCTCTCTACTTATAAACTATGACATCAAAGTGGGGATAGGCAATGAAGTTGACAAAATTCTTCTGATCCTGATTCTAGTCCTACCACAGGGACACCCTGCAATCTCTTTCTGATGAGATGTACATCCTTTTATCTTCTCTGGAATGAGAGTTTCTGAAGCTGTCGTTTGTGTTGTCATCACCTAGTCCCTCCACTGTTATTTATTTCACCTTCATGTCACATCCTAAATTGTCTTGGGATGGAATAATGTCTCACTCTTACTTTTGTTATATCTAACACTCCAGAATTAAAACTTTGACATTATTTGTTGGAAGGTGAATGCTGAGATAGCTTTTACAGAGTGCTTTCTCTTCCCTGTCATCTGGTTTTCACCTGGCAAGTCTCTAAAAGCCCACTCTCTACAGAAGGATTTTAATGGATCTCCCTCCTCTTCATTTTTGTAATATATAGCATTTATACAGTGATTTAAGTTTTGAAAATACATTTCCAATTTTATCTCATGTTATTCTAACCCCACCTAAAGGGAATAAGTGAAAATACCCCAATTTTATGGTGAGAAAATTGAGACATGTGTTCATTAAATGACTTGACCACAAAGCAAAGAAAAACAAAAAAGGATGTCTGAATTTGAATTTAGAACTCAATGCTTTCATCATTTTCTTCCAATACACCAATAAACAAAATATAATTTCTTCCTGGCTAAGTCTGGTATTAGATCTGGGTTTAAGTCAAAGTCTTATTTCCTCCACTTCCAGCACATGGCAAAATTTTTAAAGATTATATATTGAAGAGAATATGTGACATGCCAGGAAGCAGGGTAAAATAATAAATTTGCAATGAAAAGGATTAAAATATATTTCTTTCCCTTTAATTTTAGAAATGTTTAAGACAATTCACTTAAATATACAGTTGCTAAATATTTAGCATTCTGAACTATGATTTTGAATTTTTTTTTCAAAAAATGCATTTGAACCTTGAATTTTCAGCTTCAAGGATAAGGAGAAAACAACTCTGCTTCTTGAATAATATTAAATAAACAAAGATGGTTAATAATTATTTTGTGTACTCTTAATAATTAAAGCAGAAAAACTATTTTTTCTCCATTACACATTTTAATTTTCACTGATTTATTAATAACAGTCAAGTGGCAGACTTCATAAAAGAGAATCTTGAGCTTTTTTGAACTCCACTTATTTACTAAGGAATTGTTTTTAATTTATCACAAGACCCTACTTTGAAAAAAAAAACTTTGCATGGACCAGGCAGAAAAATTTATGCATAAATGCAGAAACACTAACAATTGATTATTTCAACATAAGATGACTACACTTTCTTCATACTCTCTTGAGGTGTCAAATAATCTGTGATTAGAAGGCCAAAGCAAATTAACATATACATGGTAAACATTTAAAAAATACATTTTAAAATAAAATAAAACAAGAAAACATTGCATATTAATAACTGACAGTAAAACTATACTAGTGGGAGATGTCAATTAACCCCACCCATGACTAGAAGAATCTAACAAAAATAAACAAAAAAGAAGTTAAGGAGATGGACAGAAATGAAGAAAAGTTAAATATCTGGAGAAAAATATGATAATAGAAAGGAACACATATTTTTTCTCAGTGATACATGGCACATACAAAAACTATTACCATGAATTAGAGTATAAAAACCTCACAACCATATGAAGAAAAGTAGAAATATTCGTTGTTTCTTTTTTCAGAAAATGCTATAAAATTATGTTCAATTAAGGACCATGAAAAGATATGCAAAATATAATTGGAAAAATATAACTTGTCCACATTAACAGATGAGGAAATAGAATACTGAAATAAACCAATATTAGAAATGAAATTTTAAAAGTCATCAGTGAACAATGAGCTCTTTGAAAAAAAAATACCCTGGACCAGATGGATCTACAGATGAATTGCAGTAAACTTTTAAAGAACAACTAATTCCAATGTTACATAAATTTATTTATATGAATAATTAGGTCAAGGAGTCTGAGAAAAATGATTATTAATAACTAATATTTTTGGGAAATCAGAGTCCTCTTCTCCTTCCAAATTCCTGATTTTAAAAGTTTGGTCTCTTGAAGGACATTGCTAATAATGAGATTGGGCTAAATTTATTGTTCAAGACTTCAACCTTCTAGAAGCTATTCTCTTTGGCTCAGGATTTGGTGGAGAATATATTCTTTGATTAGACAGCCCAAATTTGTGGAAGGTCTGGTACTGAGATAGTCTTTCTGTCCAAAGGTGATGTTATACCATTCTCAGCCCTTCATTTGAACATAGCTCAACCTCCATTTTGTTGTGAAATCAGAGTTAAATACACCCCTATAAACACCTACTCTTTGAAAGGTATATGAACTGTGAGTCCATCATAATTTTCTTTGGCCTAAGAGAGACAGTCAAATATCCATACACTTATTAATAAGGGTTTGGCCTTATTAATAAAATTATTAAATTACCTAGAAACTGTCCCTCAAAGCTTTTTAATTGTCAAAAGTCCTATCAGATTCCTTTGTTTGTTTGTTTGTTTTTTGCTTTTTTTTGGAGGGCAATTTTGGTTAAGTAATTTGCTCAAGGTTACATGGCTAGTTATTTTGTGTGGGTGTTAAGTGTCTGAGGTTGGAACCAAACTCAGGTCCTCCTGACTCTGGGGCTGGTGCTTTACTCACTGCACCACCTAGATGCGCCAGATTCATTTTACAACTTAAATATAGTACTGATATCTAAACCAGAGAGAGTGAAAATGGAGAAAAACCACTATGGACCAAATTCCCTACTGAATATTCATGCAAAAAAAAATTTTAATGAAATGCTAGCAAGGAGATTACCACAATATGTCATCAGAATTGAGCACTGAAACCAGATGAGCTTACCACCAGGAATGAAGGACTAATTCAATATTAGGACAACTATCAGCATAATTAATCATATTAATAACAAAACAAACAAAATCATTATCTCAATATATGCAGAAAAATAAATTGAGAAAATAGAACACCCTTGCCTATTAAACAATAAGAGCACATTGTAATAAATACAGCTTTCCTTAAAACAATAAGCAATATATATTTAAAATCATCAGCAAGCATTACCTATAATTCTGGGTCGCTGTCTTGGGCAGTGGTCCTGGGGTGAGAAATACCAGTTTTCCAGTGTGGTGTCTGCATAGAGGGCACCCTGCTCAGAGCTCTGACAACATTTGTGAAAACACCAGTGATATGGGACAAAGCTCTCCTCTTTGGAAGCAAAGTTCTACAGTGACAGAGATCTCAAAAGTCAAACAATTGACTGACAACATGAGTAAGCAGAGGAAGGATAGCAAACAGAGAAATCAAACCTTAGATTCCTTTTTTGGGCACAAAAAAGGATCAAAACATGGAATGAGAGGAAGACACTGAAGTCATAACTCCTGCATTAAAAGCTTCCAAGAAAAATATGAACTAGTTACAGACCATGGAGGAGCTCAAGAAGGATTTTGAAAATCAAGTAATATAAATGGAGGAAAAAATGGGAAGACAAATGAGAATAACACAAGAAAATCATGAAAAGAGAGTGAAAAACCTGACTGAAGAAAATAATACATTAAAAAATAGACAAACTCAAATAGAAAAAGAGGCCCAAAAAGCCAATGAGGAGAAGAATGCCTTAAAAAGCCAAATTTGCCAGATGGTAAAAGAATTTCAAAAGCTCACTTAAGAAAATAATTCCTTCAAAATTAGATTGGTACAAATGGAAGCTAATGCCTTCATGAGAAATGAATTTGCTATAAAAACAGATCCAAAAAACACTAATGCTTTTCTGGTGGACTTGTGAACCGATTCAATCACTCTGCAAAGCAATCTGGAACTATGCCCAATGGGCTATAAATAATTTCATTGCCTTTGACCCAGCAATATCACTTTCTAGGGTTGTTTCCCAAAGAGATCATAGAAGTGGCAGGAAGACCCATATATACAAACATATTTACAGAAGATCTTTTTGTGGTAGCAAAAATTTGGAAATTAAGGGGGTGACAGTCAATTGAGGAATGGCTAAACAAGTTGTGGTATATGGGTGTAATGAAATACTATTGTGCTAAAAGAAATGAGGAGCAGATGAACTTCATATTTACCTGGAGAGGCTTATACAAACTGATGCTGAGTGAGAAGAGTAGAACCAGGAAAAATTTGTTCACAATTACAGACACAACATATATGTGATGACCAACTTGATAGACTGGACTCTTCTCAGCAATGCAGGGTTACAAGTAAACTACAAAAGACTCATGATGGAGAGAAATGTCTACATTCAGAGAAAGAACTAGAAAGAACAGAGGTTGAATGCAGATTGAAGTAAATTACCTACTCTCTTTCTTTTTCTTGTTTGGTTTACTCTCCTCTTTCCCATTGTTCATTCCATCTGATACCATCCTTCTTTATAACCTGGCTAATGTCTAATGTGAAAGTATTTGCAGATCCTATACTGGATTCTATGCTGCCATGGTGGGGGGGAGTTGGGGAAAGGGAGGAAGAGAAAATTTGAAACTCAAGGAATTGTGGAATAGAATCTTGTAAATGAAAAGTAAACAAACAAATTAATAAAGACCAAATATTTTGAAAAAAAATTCAAACAAATGAAAATATAGAAGGCAATGTGAAATATTGTATTGGAAAAACCACAGACCTGGAAAATAGATTCAGCAGAGATAATTTTAAAATTATTTGGGCACCTGAAAGCCATGACCAAAAAAAAAAGACCCTAGAAATCATCCTTCAAGAAAGTCTCAAGGAAAATTGCTCAGATATCTTAGAACCAGAGGGAAATTGGAATTGAAAGAATTCACTGATCACCTCTTGAAAAAAATCCTAAAAATAAAACTCCTAGAAATATTGTAGGCAAATTCCAGAGTTCCTAGGTCAAGGAGAAAATATTACAAGCAGACAGAAAGATAAAATTTGAGAACTGTGGAAACACAATCAGAATAACACAAGATCTAGCAGCTTCTGTATGTTAAAGGATCAAAGGGAATGAAGTATGATATTCCGGAGTTCAAAGTAGCTAAAACCAAGAATCACCTATCCAGGAATGATATACATAATATTTTAGGGGGAAATATGGTCATTCAATGAAACAGAGGACTTTCAAGTATTTTTGATGAAAAAAAAACAGTTGAATAGAAAATTTGAATTTCAAATACAAGAAGCAAGAGAAGCATGAGAAGGTAAACAGGGAAAAGAAATCATAAGGAACTGATTAAAATTGAACTGTTTACATTAATACATGATAAAATGATAATTGTAACTCATGAGACATTTCACAGTAAGAGGATAGTTGATGGGAATATATATATATATGTATTTAGATGTATACATACATATATATGTTTATGTAGGAGGCTATGTGTGCATATAAATACATATGTGAGTGTATGTATGAATGTATACATGTATACATAGACAGACAGCATAGAATCAGTTAAATAGGAAGGGATGATGACTAAAAAAAAATAAAATTAAGAGGTGAGAAAGGAATATAATGAGAAGAGATAGAATAGGGTAAATTACCTCATATAAAACAGGCAAGAGAAAACTGTTACAATAGAGGGGAAGAACTAGGAGGCAAAAGGGAATGGGTCAACCTTATTTTCATTGAATTTAACTTAAGGAGGGAATAACATGCACACTAAATTGGTTATCTTACCCTACAGGAAAGTAGAGAGTAAGGGGGTAAGAAAGAAGATAATAGAGAGGAGGGCATATTGAGGAGGAGAGTAGTTATGTATATGGGTGATGAGGGAAGAAGGGAAAGAATCTAGAAATCAAAGTTTTAAAATCAAATGTTAAAAAATATGTTATTATTTTTTACATGCAATTGTGAAATAAGATTTACAGGCACTAGTGTAGAGACATTCATCTTGCTCTACTAAAAAGTCGGAGGGAATATCTTGGAAGATAAAAGAGAGGACAGATGGGGGAAGGTGTATTCAGTACAATTGCTATTTTGGGGTGTAGGTAGGGGAAAGACAAGGAGAAAATTTGTAACTCAAAATCTTGTGGAAATGAATGTTGAAAACTAAAAATTATATATATATATATATATATATATCCAATGGAATTTAAAACTGAGCATATCCTTTAACCTACAATTACCATTATTAGGTCTCTAAGCCAAAGAGATAAAAAAGGAAAAAGGACATATTTGCACAAACATATTTATATAAATTCTTTTAGTGATAGTTAAGAATTGGAAATCGAGGGGATGCCTATCAGTTGGTCATTGGATGAATAAGTCATGGTGTGTCATTGTAATGTAATACTGTTATGCTATAAGAAATGACAAGCAGCATGACATCAGAAAAATTTGGAAATATTTCCCTAATTTTATGTAGAGTGAAGTGAAAAGAACCAGGAAAGCATTGAATGCATTAAAAACGATTATGATGATAAAAATTAATTATTTAGCTATTCTCAGCAATACAAAACTTCAAACTAATTGTAAAAGAATAATATTTTTCATTTCATTTTTGTATTTTTGCTCTTTTGTTCATAACATGAGTAATATGGAAATACATTTTGCATGACTACACATGTATTACCTATGTCAAATTTCTTACCAAATAATGGAGGGGGAAAGTGGAAAAAGGAGAGTATTGGGAATGCATTTTAAAGGAATGTTACAATTATTTTTAAATTCAAGTGGAAAACTAAAATATTTTAGCATAAAAATTAGAAATATATAGATAAGAATTGCACAAAATCAAGTGGTGGGGGAGCTAATGCATGCCAATGGACCCGGTCCCCCATTTATAACAACCCTGGAATTATAAAAGAATTATTATTTCACTATTTGTTGTTGTTTTTTTCCCTTTTATATATAACACTATTCATAAGATCATAACTAGAATCCCATGGCTGTCAGAGGTCTCTTTACATAATCCACTCATTTTAAACATAAGGAAAGGATCCAGGGACATCAAATAATGTGCCCCCAAATCATGCTAATAGCACCTGGCAGATACAACATTCACACTCAGGTCCTTTGACTTGAATTTTGACTTTTTCTCCATTGTATATCACTGTTTACCCTGCAGAACTGTTAATGAATACAGTAATACCACCATGAATTTTTAGATGAGGTACTATCTAGTTAGAACCCCACCCACCCACCCCAGTTATTGTGAAACTAATTGTTTTGTTGTTTTTCCCTGACAAGACTCATGTGTACTACGAAATAGTATTTCTTCACCTTGTATATAGCCTTTAAATCAATTAGAACCTTTTCCTTGAGGGAAAAGGGTTTACATGTTCTAAAACATTTGTAACAGATCTTTTTTGTGGTGTGTCAATACTGGAAATTGAGGGGATGTTCATTAACTGGGGAATGGCTAAAGAAGTTGTGGTCTATGAATACTACTGTGAAGAAATGGTGAGAAGGCAGATTTCAGAAAACAACAACAACCTGGAAATTCTTATATGAACTGATACAATGTGAAATGAGCAGGTTTAGGAAAACAACTGTACCCAGTAACAGCAACATCGTGTGATGATTGGCTATGAAGTAATTAACTCTTCACAGCAATACAATTATCAAAAATAATTTCAAAGAACTCATGATGGAAAAAAATATCAAAATCCAGCTAATTATAAAGGGAAAGCACAATAAAAATAGGGGTTAATGGTGAAAGATCTTTTGTAGAAAGTGGACATTTTCTTGTGTCTTCAAGGAAGCCAAAAATGGAGGTGAAGATAGAATATTTCAGGCATAAGGGGTAGGCAATGGGAAGGCCAGGAGTTGGCACATGAGGTGTTATGTACAAGGAATAGCAAGAAGGCCAGTGTGATGGGATCATTAAGTACCTGGTATAGAGTCAAGTGTAAGGATACTAGAAGATAGAAAGATTGCAAAAGGCTTTTAAAGACACATGGGTGCTTTTACAATTAATTATATAGGAAATAAGGAGCCACTGACATTTATTGAGTTTGGGTTCAGGATGATTTTCAAACTTGTCCTATTCTAATATCATTTTAGTTGCTTAATTTGGGATACAAAAGAATGGAGAGTTATGGGGAAACTATTGAGCAGGCTATTATAATAACCAAGTATAAGTCCAATTTCACCTTTATCATAGTAGAAACAATGCAAGAATCTTGAATGAGATGAGATGATCCTAGGTTGAATAATATGTTTTCATTTATTTATTATTTATTACTGTTGGGCATTAAGTTAACCATTTCACTTCTCTGTACTTCAGTTTCCTCCTTCATTAAATGAACTTCATGGATTAGATGCTTTCTATCTTTCTAAGCTTAACTAATCTGCTATTCATTGAATAGAGAATTCACTCCAAGATCAATAACTAAAGGCTAGTATTGAGAAGATAGTGATAATAATAAATAAAAATATAATAATCTAATTAGATGTTTAATTTGGAATTTTTGAGATTATGATTGTAGTTATAAAAATTTAAATGATAAATCTAAAAGAACAATTATGAGTAATGTATTAAATTATCATGAGTGCTCACAACATATTTTTCTTGTTGTTGTAGTTATGCTGTTGTCATTGTTGTGTTCTTGAAAATGTTCATAGAAAAATTAAAAATAAAATAATATTGGAAAACATTGACTTCAAGCAAGGAGAAGAGAACTGTTGACATTCCTTTCTACCTCTTTGAAAAGAGCAAGCTATTTTGCTGCTGTGGCCTTGTTTGCTTTCGAGGTGGATGGACTAGTTGAAGACTAAGCTTCCAATCAGGTCTCAATCTATGTCTTAATGTACAAAATATATGAAGATAAGGGTGGAGATAATGTTAAGAATTTTCATAACATGACCAAATTTAATGTCCTAATATATATAGAACTTTAAGATGTAGAAACTCCTTCAAATAATATCATTTGGAGTTTGCTATGAAGCATTATAGGTACTGCTCAGTTACCCAAATGTCTAGGTGCTATCATCTGCATGAATAATCCCTCCAAAAATGAAAAGCACAGCCCAACCATGCCTACTCATCTGGTGGGACTCCCATCCAAACTAGCCTAGAGGTATCTCTCTCTGTTGTACACATGAAGAAATCAAGGTTCAGAGAAATTCAGAGATAATGTATGATGACATTGCTAAGCAATTTAAGAGGAAAGATACGAATTCAGATTGCTTGCCTCCTGCCATTCTATCAAATTGCCTCTGTTTGTCAACAGAATCAAATCCCTCAGAGCAGTCAAGGAAGAAGAGGAATGGAAAGAAGTCCATGTGAATTAATGTTTAAGGAGTTCCCTAATTACCTATGAGATATTATTGTCAGATAAGTGGTTGGATTGAAAGCCAAATCTGAGGAAAGAACAGGTGGTGTGGAGGTGAAGGCATAAGGTATAAACACCCTATCCCTGCACCCCATAACTATGAAAATATGTGGGAGATGAAAATCCAAAAAGTAACTGAATAACCTGGTAGGGAAGTTTTGCTTTTCCATTTGCTTATTTTTGGATAGATTTCAGTGTTGAGAAAGTTAGCACATGATAAAGGAACTGGAAGAGTGGAAACCAGTGCAAATGAATGAAAAGGTGCACTTGCTTGTTCAAGGGGCTCAGGGATGAGAGAGGATGTGGGATTAAAGGCATAAACAGGGCAAACCTTAGTAAGGAATCCTTCATCTTCTATGACATAAATTGTTAGATGGAGATGATCTAAGGATTGGATTTATCAGGTTGTGAAGTCTATCACATTTTCATTACTTCTTCAGGTAATTAAAATGTTGATTTTGATATGAATTTCCCCTCTCTTTTTGGGTATTATATTTATCTATGAAGGGGGGACAAGGGAAGTCTGTCACCATGTTCCTCAGAAGTAGTTATAAGAGATCTCTCAGTAAACATTAACATTCTGTATAAATCTGAAGTATAATTCATGAACATTTCTAAAATACCAACTCCTTGAAAGCAGGATTTGTTTCATAGTTTGTCTTGTCATGTCTACCTAGTACATTGCTTGCAACAGAATGGGTACTTAACTAAATGTTTGCTAGTCATTTTTATTGATTAGATGAAGTGAATTGAGTGCACTCTCTCTGCTATTCTCAGTTGTCTTTTGAACTTCAGAATAATAAAACCCAGATTTGATACTTTGTAAAGCTTTAAAACTGGAAAAGTCAATTAACTGTATTCCTCTAGTCATCATTTTCTCCTCTTAAAAGTATTCTGTGGTTATTTGAGTCTATTTTGCATTTACTTATCTGTGTATGTGTAATTCCCCCAGGACAATATCAGTTTGTTATGGGCAGGGGATGTTTTTCATTTTGTCTTTGTTTAATACTTCAAAGCCTACATATCTTAGATGCATAATGCATGCTTATTGATTGCATTCATGTTACCCTCTTAGTAGCTCAGTGTCCTCATCTCTAAAATCAGGGTGACTAATAGATGTGTTATGCACCTCATCTGTCTCTTATGACCAGAATTCCAAGGAAAATACTTAGTTCCAGAAAGATGGCAATGGGTGATGCTTTTGGACATCTCTCTGTTGGTTATGTGACAGCAAGCCCCTAAGAGTGAAAGTGAAGTCTGCTTAATAGAAGCAAGAGACTTAGAAAGACTGCATACCAAGAACACACCTCTGTTTATGGAGGTTGCATACTTAACCATTTTTCTCCACACATTGGTTATTCTTAAATACTGGTTTAGTAGCTGAGAATGTGTTTTCCCCACACTGTGGCCTTAGGTGCACCAATAGACAATTTTAGTTTATTATTTCCATTTCACTTTTAATGCTTTCTCCTGTGGCCCATTTCACATTGCTCAGTAGCAATTATATGACAAATGTAACCTATAGTGATTTGTGTTGGGAACAAGCAGAGAAACTCTTAGGAGGGTATAAAAATGTTGTATTGAGACTGCTCGTGTTAGCCTTATAAAACTTCTCAAAATGGACCTTGGAATTCTACAGTTTCCTTTTTAGAAGAGAAAATAGGAATGCATAAGAATGAATGAGCAATGGCCATGTCTATTCCTAGAATAAGAGGTTATTTTTTTTATTTTAAGGTGTTAGGAACTAAAATTTGATAAAACCAAATAAATCTTAGGATAAAACACAAATTAAGTACATCAACATCTTCTATAATCATAAAGACTTCCCCCCTTTGTTTACTCCACTTTATTCTCAATGATTCATGACATCAAGAAGCCAAACCTACTGAATCTTACTCCTCTTTTCTGCAGTCTCTTTTTCCCTCTCTTACCTTTGTCTTTTACTCTTCCATGTCTAAAAATGATAGAACCTATCAGCAACTTGGACTACATGGTTTGGAATCATTTGCCATCAAGTAATACATATTTGGGGAGCTTCAGAACATCAGAGATGTAAGCTCTCATATTGACCATCTCTTCCAGCCCATAACTGTAAAACAATCCCTTGAGATTGGGGGAGGGGATATTCAGGCGGATGGCTGTTTTGGGTTGGTTAGTAGGGGAATAGTGGGGAGAAAATTTGTAACTCAAAATCTTGTGGAAATGAATGATGTAAACTAAAAATAAACATAAAATTGAATTAAAAATAGAATCCCTTGAACATTTTTGTTGTGATCATACAGTTTGGTTTTGAAAATCTCCAATAAGAGGGAAGGCACTACCTCTCATGGTAACTCAAGTCAGAAGAACTATATTTGTTAGGCAGAATTTTTCCCCATTATATCAGGGCTAAAATCTTTTTTTTAATGTCTACCCACTTACTTCATTCCATCCACCTGTGTTAAACAAAAGAATCTGAATACTTCTTACAAGGGACAGTTTTTCAAATTCTTAAAGTCCACTAATATTATATTATGGTCTTTTCTTCTGCATTTTACACATCATACATGTTCCCACATTTTCATTAATGTGTGAATAATCTGGTGAGACAGCATGATATAGAGGAAATTATATTAGGGTTAGAAGTCCTGGATTCTGTTCTTGTCAGTCAGATTCTTCTACTCACAGCCCATCTTCTGTCCTCAGGTTTGTCAACCATAAAATCATAAGTATTAAACTAGCTGCTCTACAACATTCCCTTCAGTAATACATTCTATGATTCTGGATGAAGGTAAGAAAGCACCCAAAAGTTGGAGAAGTTAAGGGGTAGTTTTTGAATACTTTGTATGTGTGCAAAATGGGAATGTGCAAATTATCACACAACTAAGAAGTTCTTAGAAAGTAATATATTCCACAAAAGTTTTCAGCCAAGGCAATTCTAAAAGTTTTTATTGTCTGTCAATGTGCCAAGTACAGAATCAGGTACTGAAGTTACAGATCCAAAAGAGAAAAAAATAAAGAGAGCACCATCCTGGAATGCAACAACATATATACAAGTAGGAAGAAGAAAATATAAGCAAAAGGAATGCTAAGTATTATGGGTCAAGGAGTACTGACAAATTGAATAATCAGAAAAGGCCCCCGCTTTATATAATCCTTGCTGAAATAAGATATTATGATAAAAATGGATTGTGAAATATAGCACAATTTTCCTAAATAATGTGCTATTCTAATCCTCAACTAGTGTGTTACAATGCTGGGGCATCTCTACCTGACATATTCATCATTTCAGTAAATAGATAATAAAGAATAACTCTTGGGGCGGCCAGGTAGCACAGCAAGTAAGAGCACCGGCTCCAGTGTTGGGATGACCTGGAGATCGAATCCTGGGATCAGACACTTAGCACCCACCCAGAAACACCTGGCCATGTAACCTTGAGCAAGTTACTTAACCCCATTTGCTTAGGGGTGGCCAGGTGGCTCAGCGACTAAGAGCACTGGCTCCAGTGTTGGAATGACCTGGATTGAATACCAGGCTCAGGTACTCAGCACCACACCCAGAAATAACTGGCCGTGTAACCTTGAGCAAGTTACTTAACCCTGATTGCTTAAAAAATGAATAACTCTGTCCAGACACAGCAAAATACTTAATGCTTCTTAGGAAGTCAAAAAAAGCATTATTCCCATTTTCCCTCAAATATATCACAATTATTGATCACTTCACAAGGTCAAAAGAACTAATACAATTTAGCAAATATACCCCCTTTAGAATGTAGCTACCATTCATTATTTTTTTTTCCAATTCTGTTCCTTGAATTGAACACATTTACATTCATGAAAACTGTAATGCAATAATTATTTCTAGAAAAATGCACAGTAATGAGGCCCCCAGGTATTTATATGAGTAGGGAATGTTCAATATTCCATTTTTTTCTCTTAAATCTATAAGTGAACATCATTGGCTCTTGTTATTTCAAGCATAGTTATACATTTATTGTTCCCAAATATTTATTATTTAACTTACTTTTAATTTCTAACATTTCAAGGTTAAAATTACGAACATAAATGCACAATTTTGTTTTTCTTAATAGTAAAATACTCTACTATGGTGAGAAGAGTTCCTCTACTTTTGTTAGGAAGACCAGTATTTAAATCCTGCCTGAAATACTGATGATTACATGAATCTGGGTAAGTCACTAATTATTGTGAGACTGAGTTTCCTCATTTACATAATGAGAGGATAACAGTTAGTGATCTATCAGGTACTTTGAAGTTCAAAATCCATGATACTTTGATTTCAAAGATCTAAGTCATAGGGGTTCATAATCTTTGAGATGGAAGTGGTCTTAAAGATTACTTAATTGAAACTTTCCTTTGCCAGTTGGGAAATCAAGCCCCAAACCTAAAAAAATAAAAGACATCTCAGAGCATGCTGGTGGTAATGAGTTCATCTCAGATATGAAGAACAGGCCTATAATTATCTTTCTTTTGCCCATTATACTGCACACCCTGTTGATTCTTTTTTTCCTGTCTTTTTCTTTTGACTTGCTCTTAATTGCAATCTACTCTACTAATTTTTTTTTCATAATATTTCCATCACTGATATCCAGGAAATTCTCACTAAGCCTTCCTCTCTCTTTTTTAAAGACTAAGTGAAGCTGGGGTGGCCAGGTAGCACAGCAAGTAAGAGCACTGGCTCCAGTGTCAGGATGACATGTGGATCAAATCCAGGCTTAGACACTTATTACCCACCCAGAAACACCTAGCCATGTTACCTTGAGAAAGTTACTTAACACCAATTGCTTAGGGGGGCCACTAGAGGCGGTCACACACTAGAGCCAGCTGGGGCGGCTCAGCAAGTAAGAGCAGCGGCTCCAGTGTCGGGATGACCTGGGGATCAAATCTGGGCTCAGATACTTAGCACCACAACCAGAAATAACTGGCCATGTAACCTTGAGCAAGTTATTTAACCCTGATTGATTTATTTAAAAAAAAAGACTTAATTAAAGCTAACATACACTTGTCCCTCTTGTAGCTCCAAATGAATCATGTGTCTTGTTTTGTTTTGTTTTTTTTTTTGGAGGGGGGAAGATAGGGAAATCAGTGTTAAGTGACTTGGCCAAGGACAGGACTAATTTGTGTGTGTGTGTGTGTGTGTGTGTGTGTGTGTGTGTTTTCATGTTAAGTTTCTGAGGCTGGAACTGAACTCGAGTCCTCCTGACTCCAGGGCTGGGACTTTACTCACTGCACCAACTAGCCACCCCACCCCTGTCTTTTTCAATACCATCATTTCTCTCTCATATTCCACAAACATCAAGAGTTCTTCTACATATCACATTTGGGATTTCTAGAATATAATTGAAGTCATGTAAACACAGAGACTGTTTTCTTTGTAATAAAAAATTCATTCAAATAGCCATGAAGAAAATTCTCCACTTTTAAATGGATCTGGATGCTAACTGATTCAAGAATTCCATTTAACAATGTCAATCAGAAACATTCCTATGCCTTCCATTCCCATGCTGTTCTTCTTGTTTTTCTCCTAATATTGCAAGGAATAGAAGCAGTAATATTCAGCCAAATACCTGGTTATGAATACTCTATGTTCACAATATCTAGGTGTCTAGCTTAATACAATTAAATCTTCATATTACTCTGCATGTGTATTCTACATATTTCTGACCTTTTATATCCAGAATTTTCTTAGTCATACTCCATCATTCAAATGTGCTCCATCTTCTTTTCATTTTCCTCTTTCTGTATTTCAATAAGATCAGCATTTTAGGTTTTAATTGTGAAAGGAGAGAAAGTCCAGGTATATCATATTGTCAGGCTCATTCATTACAATATGACCACATTAAAAAAATCTCTCAATTATATATTCCTTTCTGAATCCCTTAGAGTAAGATATGAGAAGATTAGAAAGGGGAAGCATTACTAGGTTTTGGTGTGTTTGGAATAACAGAGGGTTTTATATTGCATATTGGAAAGAAAAGAAGCACCTTAAGATTACTTAGTAGGGGTGTAACCTGACTGGAACTGCGCTTTAAAAAACTCATTTTGTTGGTTCAATGGATGAGGAGCTAAAGTGAAGAGAATTTTGTAGCAGGGATATTAATCATCATGCCATTTCAATTATACAGGTATGAGGAAATAAGTGCTTGCATGCTTAAGTTGTTACATTATCATAACTGAGAAAGCAGCATCTTTGAAAGAGTTTGTAAAGATGAAATTGATCGATTTTGATAACAAAGTGGAAATGGGAGAAGGTGAGAGAGAGTGAGTAGTTTGGCTGACATCTACAATGTAAGCCTAGGGAACACCATGAGAGTAATAAGTTAGGAAGGGTGGATGTGATGATGGAAAAAGGAGATAAGTTCAGTTTTAGAATTTTGAGTTTAAGATATCAAAAGGAAAACTAGTTTAAGAAGTCTCAGACAGTTGGAATTGTGAGACTGCAAGTCATACATATATATACATATATGCATACATGCACACATATACATATACATGTGGGGTGTCTGTGTGTGAGTGTAAGAATAATCAATGTAATCCATAGGAGCTCATGAGGTTGCCATATAAAATAGTATAGTATAGAGGTAAAAATGTGCAAGACCTTATATAGAGCCCTATAGCATATCCATGAAAACCTACAGATAACAGAGTGTCAATGAGAAGATAGTTATAAACCATGTTAAAAGCTTCAGAGAGTTCAAGAAGGGTGAGAATTAAGAAAAAAAAACTATTTGACTTGGTAATTAAGAAATCATTGGTAAATGATGAAGTCCGAAGTCAGATTGAAGTGATCTGAGTGACAGAAGAAGAAACAAACAAGTCTGTTATAGATTCCCTTCTCATGAGGTTCAGCCACAAACTGAGGGGAGATATAGGATGATTAAGAGGATAGAAGAACCAAGTGAAAGGTTTTTGATAACAAGGGAGACACAGACATGTTTGTAGGCTGCAGAGAAGCATGCAGCAGCTAGGGAGAAATTGGAGATATGTCATAATGAGTGTGATAAAGGATCATGTTGGTAAAATATAGAATGGAATATAATCCCTTGTGCTGACAATGTGGTTTCTGTTGGCAAAGGAAAGTGCTACCTCTTCAAGTGAGACAGGTGAAGCAGGAGATACTGGGAGAAGACATCTGAGTAACATGAGATAAGAGGGGGAAGAGAGAGCTGTTAGCAAATAATCTCAACTTCTAAGTAGAATAGGAAGGAAATTTCTCAGCTGTCAGGGAAGGGGGAGGAGAAGCTATGGGAGGTCGGAAGAGGGATGATGTAGTTTGGAAGAGATACTCTGATGAGTGGAATACTGAGTTAATTATGGAGCCTTTCCACATTAAAATACATGTTATCTATTGCTGATACTATAATTTTTTCATAAAATTTAAAATATTTTCAAAGATAACTCAATCAACAACATACAATCACTCTTTTCTCTCTTGTAAAACTTCATGTTTTAGCTGGACTCAGTGGTATGTAACTTTTCCTAGGACTTCAAATTCAGGGCAGAATGACCTCCAAGAATTAGGCTAGGCAAATTTTCCCCACTCCAATCCTAATGACACATTGCTGCCTACAGTATTCAACCAAATGATGGCCTATCTGGAAAAAAGAACAAATGGCTGATGATCCCACACACCACTGGGCAAAATGCCCAAATGTCGAAAATGCAAATACACAAGCTTTTTATTGTGATTATATATTGGTATGTGAGCCAAAAGCACAGGTATACTAATAAGGATATACTGAAAATGAAGCATCATCAAGGCAAATCCTTGTGACAGAGGTAGAACATAACCATTTTGATGGAAAGTGTATGAACAGAAAATAGGACATGGACTTATCTGTGATTTCATCACTATGACTTCTCTATATTGCAGCTTACAATCAACTTATATTTCATCCCTTATAATTCAATGACTTTTTTTACAGCCAGCTTTTCATAGTAGATAAAATACTAGATTTGGAGTAAAAAAGAACTAGGTTTATATTCTGAGCCACTTAATTTCAGTTACCTACAGTTCCCTCATTATAGAATAGGGATAATAATGGTATCAAATTCACACTGGTTGTGAGGATCAATTGAGTCTTATAGATATTGTGCTAACCTTGTAGAAATCCTGAAATGTAAGTTATTATTAGTGTAATAACACTAACATTTGCATAGTGTTTTCAGGTTTGCATAGAATTTCGCATATATAATCTCCTTGATCCTTCCATTACTCTTTAGAGGTAGGTACTATGCTTATAATACCCACTTTACAGTCTTAGATATTAGTGACATATCCAAAGTGACACTGCTTTAAAAATGTGGGAAGAAAGATTTGAATTTATCTCTTTGTGATTTCAAGTAAAGTGTCTTATTGACTTTAAAGACCCTGAGTTCACTTAGTATTTAATATCCTCAAAACTAGTACAGTACTTAGTATTCAATTACTAGGCGCTTAAAACAAATTCTTGATCATTTGAATTAAATTGAATTCTTGTGGATGTCTTCCTATAAATCCTCTATAAAAGGTGGGTCTAAAAACAAAACATTGGCAACGTTTGGCTTTATCTTCCAAAATTCTGTCAATACACATTCTAAAACCAGTCTGACCATCTGTTATCCTTTGCTTTTGCTAAATGTCTAACCCATTTCATTTAATAATTGTATAGTTCTGGCATGGTATAATTTCTTCCAAGTCTTGCATTAAAATGCTGAAATACATCTTTATGACCCCTCGCTCACTCCAGTTTCAATGTTGATCCTCAACACTAAAACACTACTTGACATGGAGTAAGTCCTTATTAAATGAATGTTGATTTCAATAAATTGTGTAACTATGAAGATGTTTACTTGGGAAATAATTTCTAAAAGTCTGCTTTTTCCTTATACTTTTGTTAATTGGTAGAAGAAATTTATAGTGGTCCCCTTTTGAAGAGATAAGAGTGTAGACATACAATTAATAGCATCTAATTATATACAATATATCTTTGGATTTAAGTTATATTTTAGTCTTTTTTATACCCTGTGTTGTTATGTCCCCTTCTTGCAAATATCCTGAACATTAACACGTCGGGGTTTTCATAATTTTAATTGGCTAAAATGGATTTCTTGGCAATGTAAATGGTTTAATTTAATAGGTCAACACATTTTTGTCTATTTTTTAAAGTTAGTTTTCCAGTTCCTTATGGAGCATATCAAAGTCTGAGGTCTCAAGAGTCTAAGAAACCAAATCAACATTCCCACCTCTGCTAATTATAAATAGCTTACTAAAGCAAAAGTGTCATATCGTTACCATGGCTTATTCAGTTTGGGCTCCTTCTGGCTTCATTTACAATAGTTCTCATGAGATTGCTTAATTGCAATCTCATGCCATACTTCATGAAGAAGTATCCCTTTTTCAGAGAAACTTCTGGGGGAAGAGTCAAAATTGCAGAGTAGAGAAAGTATTCATCTAAGCTCACCCAAACTTCACCTAAAAAGTTTTAAAATAATGCTTCAAATTGAATTCTGGAGTGACAGAGCAAAAAAAAAGGTCAGAGTTAGACATTCTTCCAGTCAAAGACAATGTAGAATGGAAGGAAGTAAGATATGTGACATAGGAAGGAAGCCGTACCAAAGTTCAAGTGAATGAAACTCCAATGTTGGGAACAGGCGACAGTGAGAGAAGCAGTAGCAGTTGCAGACAGTCAAATGTCAAGATGATAAGCAGTCCTTGAAAGAATTAAAAAAGATACTATAGGATACATGTGTGTCAGCTCTGGATTCAGGATTAGATTTTTTTTTGTCATCCCCATTCCATATTTGTGCTTCTGGGTCATATTTCAAGGGTAGACAGGAATATGTTTAGTTAAAAGACAGCAGAAATTCTAACATGGTACTGTCACTTTGCAGACCAAGGGATCCCATAGGAAGGGTTCTTTCCTGGGTAAGAACCAGAGTACATTCTAAGAAATAGGTTATCACACCTCTTACCAGATCATACCACCTGGATAGCACAAACAACTTCCAAAACCATTGTAAAAAGTGTGAAAAAGCTTGAAGATTCAGACAGTGCCCATCCCTCACAATGGAAATACAGACGAATATCAACATAAAAGTCCAAATTAATAAATAGGGTTAGGGGCAGAGCCAAGATTGTGGAATGAAAGCAGGAACTCACCTGAGCTTGCCCATGAATTCCTTCAGTTACCTTTATAAAGTGAATTTGAATGTTTGTTTGTTGGTTTGCTTTGGTTTGCTTTTTTTTAAGAGTGGCACAATCCATTGGAGGACAGCATGGCAGATTTCTAGCCCAGTAAAGTGTGGAAAATTGACTAGTAGGATGTATTGCATGGGTCATGGGAGGACAGAGTGCAGAGTACATGGGCTGCACCAGCACAGACCTGACATTGGCAGAGACACAGAGAGCCCAGGTGAACTGACTCACCCAGCAAAGAGGCAATTCTCAGACCCATCACCACAGGATGTAGGTCTGGAATAGCTGGGTAAGAGACAATTATAAGGCCTGCAGCAGTGGAAACAACTGCTCCTAGACCTATCAACCCACACTACAAATGTTTAAAAATCATCTATCTGAATTTCTGGTGTAAATTTTAGGTGTTCAAATAACTCCCCTTTTTGATTTTGAAAAAAATAAAACAGAGAATATTGACCCAGTGTAAAATCCTGAAATAGTGGAACCAGCTGGAGGTTTGGGAAATCTTGAGTAATGTTGTGACTGTGGCTGTGCTGAGGCTAAGGTGTAGGAAGAGAGGTGTCCTGACAAACCCCATCTCAGCCGACCAGCAGGATATTCTGAAACCTAGGGGGGTTGAGTCAGCAATCACTAACACCAGAACCCCAGGTGTGCCTTTGCACAAGTAGGGAAATTGGCAAACACCAGTACAGCCCCGGCAACTACCAGCTGATCCTGTCTGAGCTCTAGCCCAAGGGTGCAGAGACAGAATCTTGAAGTGACCAGCCTAACACTCCACACACCTCATGCTGGGAACTTCAGTGTAACCCACAGGAAACACTGAAAGTCCTGACCTTGGACTCAGTCTAGGCACTCAGAGGCCACAGTTTGCATAGCCAATAACCAGGCCCCTACATCCCAGCATAAGAAGTGTGAGTCAGAGCCCTCTGTACCCCAGAAGCAGAGATCCATTAAAAAATCAACATTGGAAAAACAAAAACCTTAGAATCCTATTATAGTGAGCAAGAAGACCCAAATTTAGGTGAAGATAGCATTGACCCTATACCCACATCTGAAACCCCAAAAGGGAATACGAACTTGTGTCAAATCCAAAAAAGCTCAAAAAAAGAATTAAAAAGCCAATTAAGAGAGACAGAAGATAAAATGACCAATTATTTTGCAAATACAATTGGGAAAATGGGAGAAAATTCACATAAGAAAATGGCTCCTTAAAAAGTAAAATCGGTACGGTGAATAGAGCACCAGCCCTGGAGTCAGGAGGACCTGAATTCAAATCTGATTTCAGACACTTAACATTTACTAATCATGTGACTTTGGGGAAGTCACTTAACCCCAACTGCCCTTCAAAAAAGCAAAAAGAAAAGGAAAGAAACATTTCTCAAATGGGAAAGGAGGTTCAAAACCTAATTGGAGAAAATAACTCTTAAAAAGTAAAAACTGAACAAGTGGAAAAAGAGGTTAAAAAACTGAGGAAAACAATTCACTAAAAATTAGAATAAGGCAAATTGAAACTAATGTCTCTATGAGGCATCAAGAATCAAACAAAATTTAATGATGAAAAAAAATAGAGGAAAAAGGAAATTGGAAAAACAACTGACCTATAAAACTGATCCAAAAGAAATGATCTAAGAATTATTAGTCTACCACAAAGTCATGATGAAAAAGAAAGCCTGGACATCTTCCAAGAAATCATTGAGGAAAACTGTCCTGAGGTCCTATAATCAGAGGGAAAAATAGTTATTAAATGAATCCCCTGAACACCTCCTAAAAAAGATCTCAAATTGAAAACTGAAAGGAATATTGTAGCCAAATTCCAGTGTTATAAGATCAAGGAAAAAATATTACAAGTGACTAGAAACAAATAATTCAAACATCATGGAACTACAGTCAAGATAACAAAGGACATAGTAGCTTCAACATTCAATGATAGAAGGGATTAGAATATGATATATCATAAAACAAAAGAGCTCAGACTACAAGCAAGGATCAGGCACCCAGCAAAATCGGACATAGTCTTTCAGGGAAGGAGATGGTCATTCAGTGAAATAATGAACTTCCAGATCTTCCTTATGAAAAGGTCAGAGCTCAATGGAGAATTTGATCTCCAAATACAAGATTCAAGAGAGACACAAAAAGGTAAACAGGGAAAACGCAAACAACTTGTTATTCAATACAAGTAAATTGTTTACATCCCTACATTGGAGGATGATAACTGTCAATACTGAGAATTGCATAATTATCACAACATTTAAAAGCAATATGCATAGATACAGAGTGTGGGTATAAATTAATAGAATGATAAAAGACCTTATTAAGGTGTGCAAAGGGATTGTAATGGGAGAAGGTAAAAGGAGGCAGAAAATGGGAAATTATGCCACCTATAAAGAGACATAAAAACACATTATAGAAGAGTGAAAGAAGGGAGGGAGATGAATATTGAGTGAACTTAACTCTTATTGGTTTTGTTTAGAGGAGAGAAAAATATGCTCAGTTAAGTGTAGAAATCTAACATGAAAAGATGCAAAAACTTATTATATTAGAGGGAAAGAAGCATTGGTTTAGTCTCATGAGATTTTGTTCAAGGAGGGAATAACATACTTTGTTAAGTATAAAAATCTAACATTATCCTTCAGGCTATTGGAGCTGAACAGGACAAGAAAAAGGGGGAGGGGTTTGAAGGGTAGAAAAAAGTAGTAAGGGGAAAGGGTAGGAAAATGAGGGGTCTGATAGGGAGAGAATATTGAGTGAGGTGGTGGTCAAAAGGAAAACTCTTAAGGAGGGGAAAGGAGAGGGTAGAAATAAAAGTATAAGCAGAGAAAGGAACATGGAGGAGAGAAAGAGAGAGAGAATAATCATAACTGTGAATGTGAATGGGATGAACTCTCCTGTAAAATGGAGGTGAATAGCAGAATGTATTAAAAATAATTATTCTACAAAATGCTATTTACAAGAAACATTTGAAACAAGGGAACATACACAGGTTGAAGGTAAAGAAAAAAGGTAGCAATCCTAATCTCAGAAAAAGCAAAAGTAAAAATAGATGTAATTAAAAGAGGTAAGGAAGGAAACTATATCCTGCTAAAAGACCATTGACAATGAAACAATATAATTCCTAAACATATATATATACTATGTGGTAAGCATCCGAATTCTTATTGGAGAAGTTAGGGGAGTTCGAGGAAGAAAAAATAGCAAAACTATACTAATGGGGGAACCTCAACCTTCCCATTTCTGAATTTGATAAATCTAACCTCAAAATAAACTATAAAGAAGTTAAGGAGGTGAATAGAATTTTAGAGAAGGTAAATATGATAGACCTCTGGAGAAAATTGAATGAGGATAAAAAGTAACATAACTTTTTCTCAATGGTACATTGCACAAATACAAAATTTGACCATGTACTAGGCCATGAAGACCTCACATTCCAGTGCAGAAAGGCAGAAATATCAATTGCATCCTTTTCAGATGCTGATGCAATAAAAAATAAATGTAATAAAGGGCCATGGAAAGATAGATTTAAAATTAACTGGAAACTAAATAATCCAATCTTAAAAAATCAGTCGGTCAAACAACAAATCATATATACAATGTGTAACTTCATTCAAGAGAATGACAATAACAAGATAACATAACCAAAGCATACTGTATGCTACAAAAGCAGTTCTTAGGGGAAGTTTTATATCTCTGAATGCTTACATGAACAAAAGAGAAAAAGGAGAACAATGCATTGGGAATGCAACTAATAAAGCTAGAAAATATAATAAACTGAAAATCCCCAATTATATACTAAATGAGAAATACTGAAAACCAAAGGAGAGATTAATGAAATTGAAATTAAGAAAATTGTTGAACTAAGAAATAATACTAAGAGCTGGTTTTATGAAAAAAAAAACAATAAAATTGAAAAACCCTTAGCAAATTTGATTTAAAAGAAAAGAAAGAAGAAAACCAAGTAACCAGTATTGAAAATGAAAATGGTGAATTTATCAATGATGAGGAAATTAAAATGATAATTAGAAATTATTTTCCCCAATTGTATGCCCATAAATTTGACAATCTTAGGAAAATGAATGAATAGTGCCAAAAATATTAATTGTCCAGAATAACTGAAGAAGTAAATTGTTAAATAACCCCATCTCAGCAAATGAAATTGGACAAGTCCTCAATGAACTCCCTAGAAAAATATCTCCAGTGCCAGAAGAATTTAATTTTTAATTTATTTTCTCACTTTTAATATTTTTTGTTTACATCATTCATTTCCACAAGATTTTGAGTTAAAAAATTTCTCCCCATTTTTCCCTACCAACCACTCCAAGACAGTGATCCCACTAAATATCCCCTCCCCCAATCTTCTCTCTCCCATATGTTCTACCATATACCCCCTGATTTTCCAGGAGGGCATCATGGATCTCTATGCTCCAGTGCCGGCATATTTCATTTCCCAGTTACATGTAAAATAATAATTATATACATACATACATATAATGTTATATATATTATATAATATATATTACATATATATTATACACACACACACACACACACACATTTGATTTTAAAACATTGAATTCCAGATTCTTTACCTCCTTCCCTCATCACACACCCTCACTGGGAAGATGAGCAATTCAATATAGGTTGTACATGTGTAGCTATGAGAAAAATTTCCATAGTGCATATATTGTGTAATACTGACTATATTTCTTTCCATCCTATCCCATCCCCCACTTGTTCTATTCTCTACTTTTATCCTTTTTTTTAAGCAATTGGGGTTAAGTAACTTGCTCAACGTTACACTGCCAGTTATTTCTGGGTGTGGTGCTAAGTGCCTGAGCCCAGATTTGATTCCCCAGGTCATCCCGACACTGCGGCCAGTGCTCTTACTCACTGAGCCCTACCTGGCCACCCCTGATCCTGTCCATTTTCAAAAGTGGGTGCTTCCAACTTTCCTCCCCACCAGCCTGCCCTGCCTTCCATTAGCCCCCTTTCATCCCCTTCCCCCCTACACTCCTGTAGGGTGAGATACCCTAATTAGTATGTATGTAATTCACTCCCTAAGCCAAATTCAATGACAATAAGTTTGACTCATTCCCTTTTGCCTTCCTGTTCTTTTCTTCCTTTTTAACAGTTTTCCCTTGCCTCTTCTATATAAGATGATTTAGCCCATTCTTACTCTCCCCATCTCTCATTACATTCCTCTGTCACCTCTTTAATTTGATCTTTTAAGTATCATCCCTTCCTATTAAATTGGTCATGTGCCCTGTGTCTGTGTATACCTGTTCACATATATATGCGCACACACATATGTATTCATACACCCATATACCCCCTATAATGTCATATGTATGTATGTATGTATGTATATACAAACACACACATTTCTATCCCCTTATGCTATTCTCATACTGAGAAAAGTTTCATAATTTAAAATTACCACTATAACATGTAGAAATGTAAATAGTTCAACTCTGATAAGTTCCTTATGATTTGTTTTCCCTGTTTACCTTCTCATGCTTCTCTTGCTTCTTGTATCTAAATGTCAAATTTTCTATTCAACTTTGTTTTTTTCATCAAGAATGCTTAAAAGTCCTCTATTTCACTGAATGACCATATTTTCCCCTGAAACATGATACTCAATTTTGATAAAACTCTTGGTTTTAATTTCAGCTCCTTTAACCTCTGGAATATCATATTCTAAGCCCTTTGATCACTCAGGGTAGAATCTGCCAGATCAAGTGTTATCCTGATTGTGTTTCCACAATATTCAAATTATTCCTTCCTGGCTGCTTGTAATATTTTCTCCTTGATCTGGGAACTCCAGAAATGGAATATGATATTTCTAGAAGTTTTCTTTTTGGGATAGTTTTCAGGAGGTGATCAGTGGATTATTTCAACTTCTAATTTACCATCTGGTTCTAAAACATCAGGGCAATTTTCCTTGAGAATTTCTTAAAGGATGATTTCTAGGTTCTTTTTTTGATCATGGCTTTCAGGGATTCCAATGATTTTTAAGTTATCTCTCCTCTATCTATTTTCCAGGTCAATGGTTTTGCCATTGAGATATTTCACATTACATTCATTTTTTTTTTACATTTCTTTGGATCTGTTTAATGGTATCTTGATTTCTCATAATGTCACTTGTTTCAATTTGCTCCAATGTAATTCTGAAGACATGATCACCTTCAGTGAGCTTTTGATATTGTTTTTCCATGTGGCAAATTTGGCTTTTTAATGCATTCTTTTCTTCATTGCCTTTTTGAGCCTCTTTTGCCATCTGTGTTAGCCTATATTTAAGATGTTATTTTCTTCAGTCAGGTTGTTGATTCTCATTACATAATTTTCTTGCATCGTTCTCATTTCTTTTCCCAATTTTTCCTACACTTATCTTATTTGCTTTTCAAAATCCTTTTAAAGCTCCTCTATGGCCTCTAACCAGCTCACATTTTTCTTGGAAGCTTTTGGTGTAGGATGTCTGACTTCACTGTCTTCCTCCTATTCCATGCTTTGATCCTTTTTTCCCCCAAAATAGGAGTCTAATGTTGGATGGCTCTGTTTTCTTTGCCTTCTTTGCTTGCTCATGTTGCCACTCAATTACTGGATTTTTTAGCCTTTTGACACTGTTGAACTCTGCTACCAGGAAGAGGAGCTTTATCCCAATTGCGGGGCTTTTTGCAGCTGCTGGAGCTATTAGTTGGGTGCCCTCTCTGAAGCCCCCACTGGCTCTGGCAAATGGTTTATGCACCCCAGGACCTCCACCCAGGACAGTGATCCAGATCCAAGCAGGTCAAAGCAAGACCTATTTCCCCTCAAAATGGTTGCTTTGTCCCCCTACAATCGGCAGGCCTGGAGCTCTGAAGCAGCCATGAGCAGCATGCCCATGGAGCCTCAACTGCTTCTTGCCCCAGGGACAATGGCCGGACTGCACTCCCAAATTCCCTGTTCCTGCAAAGTCTACACTGACCACTCACTTTGTCCTTGGCATCTGTGGGTTGACAATTCTAGAAACTGCCACAGCTGCTGGTGCTCTGAAGTCGCTCCAGCCTGTGGCTGGTCAGGCTACCCTGAGGCTAAAATCTCTGACTCACAATGGGCTTGGCTTGGCCCTCAGAACAATGTGCTGCCCACTTCCTGCCAGCCTGCTGGTCTTTCTTCAGTGGGAGGTTAGCCTCTCTGTCAATTTTTTTTTGGTTCTTTGGCTCCAAAGTTTGTCTAGAGTCATTTTTTTACATGAATTATAGGGAGTGAAAGCCAGAGGTGTGTGGAGTCCTGTTTCTACTGCACCATCTTGACTCTGTCATGGCCAGATGGATTTACAAGTGAATTCTACCAAACATCTAAAGAACAAATAATTCCAGCAGTTTATACATTATTTGGAAAAAATGGTAGAGAAGCATTCCTACCAAATTCTTTTTAGGATACAAATATAGTAATGATACCTAAACTGTGAAGAGCCAAAAGAGAGAAAGAAAATTATAGTCCAATTTGGCTCATGAATATATATTCAAAATAAATTAATTAATTAATAAAATTTCAGCAAAAAGACTACAGAAACTTTTCATGAAAAAATATATGTTTATCATGTAGGATTTGTTCAAGAAATTCAAGGCTGGTTCAGTATTAGGAAAATTATCAGTATAATAGATTATATCACAACAAAACTGGTATGAAACATAAGATTATCTCACTAGATACAGAAAAAGCTCATGACAATATTCAACACCCATTCCTATTGAAAACACTAGAAAGCATAGGAATAAATGGAGTCTTCCTTAAAATAAGAAGTGGCATGTATCTAAAACCACTAGCAAGCATTTCATGTAATGGGGATAAGCTAGAATCATTTCCAGTAAGATTTGGATGAAACAAGGATGTCCGCTCTTACCCCTGTTATATAAATTTGTACTAGAAATGTAAGTTGTAGCAATAAGAGAAGAAAAAGGAGAAAAAAAGTATGATGACATACTTAGAAAGACTCCAGCTTCTCTGATAAAGTTTCAGTGTTTGACAAAAACTGTTGGGAAAACTGGAAAATAGTATTTTAGAAACTTGGCAGAGATCAATATCTTACAACATATGACAAAAATAAAGTCCAAATGGGTTCACAATCTCAATATAAAATCTGATAATATAAGCCATCTGGGAAAGAGAGAAATAGTTACCTGTCAGATTTATGGAGAAGGGAGGATTTTATTAACTAACAAGAGATAGAGACCATTAAGAAATGAAAAAACTGAGAATTTTGATTACATTGAATTGAAGAGTTTTGCACAAAGTCAATATAACCAAGATTAGGAGGAAAGTGGAAAATTGGCAAATATTATTTTACAACAATTGTCTCTGATAAATGCCTCAATTTAAAAATATACAGAGAACAGAGTCAGATATGTAAAAATACACGACTTATTGCACAATTTATAAATGGTCAAAGGATATGAACAGGCAGTTTTCAGAGGAAGAAATTAAATATATCTATAAGCATATAAAATGCTCTAAATCACTATTGATTAATCATACAATTCCAAAAAACTCTTAGGTACCACATCTTACTGGTCAGACTGACTAAAATGACAAAACAGGAAAATGACAAATTCTAGACAAGATGTGGGGAAGGGAATTGGAACACTAATGCATTGTTGGTGGAGTTGTGAACCAATCCAACAATTCTGGAGACCAATTAGGAACTATGTACAAAGGGCTAGAAAAATGTGCATACTCTTTGACCAATCAATACCACTTCTAGGGCTGTATCCTAAAGGAATCATACAAGAAGAAAAGAGACCCATGTATACAAAAATATTTATAGCAGCAGAATTTGATATCAAGGCAATGCCCTTCAATTTTTGAATGACTAAATTTATGGTACATGAATGCAATGGAATAATATTGTGCTATAAGAAATGAGGAGCAGACAAATTTCATAATAACCTGGAGAGACATATAAACTGAAGCTGTGTGAGGGGAGCAGAAACAGGATACATTTTAACAGAACTACACACAAATTGTATTTGTGATAGCTAACTGTGATAGACTGGGCTTCTCTCAGCAATGCAAGGCTATAAGACAACTCCAAAAGATCCATGATGGAAAGGACTATTCACATCCAGAGGAAGAATTACAGAGGGGGAATGCAGAATGAAGCAATCTATTTGTTCTCTCTCTCTCTCTCTCTCTCTCTCTCTCTCTCTCT